>NC_142336.1:19102624-19435838 GCF_054954075.1 Amborella trichopoda | reverse complement strand
CACTGGGTCCACCTCAATTGGTTCCACTTCAGTTTCATACACCTCTAGATTGGAAAGAGACTGAACTAGAGCCATACGGTAATCCCTTGAGAGCATGAGGGCATCATAGATGTTGAGAAGGGATGGAAGCTTCCTCAAGTGGCCTATCACATCATATTTCACCTTTTCCACGTCGGCCTTTTGTGCTTCTGGTTCTACCACTGGTTTGGGTGGTACAGGAGGTTGGGGAACATGTTTAGGTGGAAGAGGTTTATTTCGGTCTGCTGATTAGCTCGGTTGCACAACTGACTTGTTTCAGGTGGTCTGGGTTAATGGGATTTGTTTAGGCATAGGAGGTGACTGGGTATGTGGGACCAGAGATATCCCAGGGAATTGGAGGATGGGTGGATTGCACGGGTTATTTTGGTGAGGAAGGAGCCCAAGGAGCTTAAGGATGGGTAAGTTATTTGGGTGAAGGAGAAGTGGAGAACTAGGAGATTTCAAGATGCCTGGCTTCTGAGGTGGAAGTTGCAGCATTTTCCCGATCTCAGGCTCATTGGCCCGTGCCGGGTGATGCTTATGAGAGCTGCACCATATGGCAGGCTTCCTAAGAATAGAAGCTCTGCCCTCTTGATTTTCTTAGCCTCTGTCCGAAGTCGGGCTCAGGGAAGACACTGAGGTTTCTTCAGCTTTGACTTTTTACGCTTCCCAGTAGAAGAGGATGACTCTGACTTGGCTCGAGCTACCAAGGCATCAGCGACTGTCAAGAATCTAGCCGCCTGGGCTAACGACTTTCTTAGCCACCTTCGGTGCATCTTGCTTATATTGGTTCCTTCGAGTTCTCTATCGAGGGCCTTGAAGTCTGGATATTTCAAAACTGTATCTAGAAGAAACATAGAAGAGGAAGGGGAAGATGAAGATGAAGAGTTAGTGGGTGACAGACTTTTATGGTCATTCCCCTCATCTGACCAATCAGGGCAGGTTTTTACGTCATCACCGGAGTTAGACATGAGCAAGGGGTCTTTTACGTCTTTCCTCTGTTTAGACCGTTGGGGGGTGCTTTTAATGTCGTCACCCTCATTAGATGTGCCTCGAGCAGAAGATGGCCCAGGGATATTCTCTTAATGAGATGAGGAAGGAAGGATAATTGAACAGGGGATGAAGTCTGGTAAATTCGGCAAAGGAGGAAGAGACTTGAGAAATTCTTGCTCAACTGGCAGTCAACGTAGCCCTTGGGGCCTGTCTCCTCCTGGTTTCCTTAGAAGGTGCTTGATCCATCAACTAGGTTTGTGAACAACCCTAGCTTGACGAACTGCCTCTCGCTTTAACGACTTGAGTGTGCTTCACCCATGGTAGACTCTCTATGGTGGGGAAGTTGAGGGTTCAGCAAGAACTGAGTCACCATTACCCGGATATTGTGTCAGGAGGCCTTCTCTCATTGGTGGAGCCGTGACTTAGGGATTTCTTTCAGAATCGTTACAAGCTTCTTGGCATCCTTGTATTTTCTTCACGATTATGTCATGGAAACTGGAGCACTCGCTCAGGTCGTGGCCCCATATATGATGATATGGGCACTAATGATGCTCGGTTCCCTGAGCGAGGCGTCGGGGCTACCTTGTCGGCTTTGGTATGATGAGGCCTTCTTGAAGCATCATGACAAACAAGGCGTGAAGGAGATCGGGCTCTTCGTCTTCCTCGTGGACTGTCACTGCGTGGGAAGCTTATGTTGCTCTGGATGCTTATTTAAGCTCTTCAAGCTTTATCTGACCCTTATAGATGAGAGTCTCGATTAATTCCATGAGCGTGTAGCATACCTATATAAGGTGGTTGATCCTCCAATGATAGGCACAATAATTTGCATGGGTGTTAAGTCTGACTTGATCAAGAAACTTGCTCTCAGGTAGCTCAATCATGTTCTGCTCCAGTAATAACTTGAGTAATGCAAGGACACATTCCTTTTCGAAAGGGTAGATTATTCTTATGTCTGACTCAATAATCATCTCGATTAAGGTTAGCAGGTGGGGGTACCCAGTTATACGATTGATGCTTCTTGTCACCTTGAGGTACTACCTTTGCTTTGCCTACCCCTTTGAAAAGGTATGAAGTCTGAGAGGCAGCCTTCTTTGGATCACTTACGGTGATAGCCGCACTGATTACTCCTTTTTATGGGTTGCCCTGGGCGTTGCTTCGAGAACTGCCATTGCCCCGGTTATTTCCCGAGCTTAAAGATTGCTGTCGTGACCAGTTATGGTGGCGTGACAAGCTCTCTATGTATTGACTTTGAGCTCAACTTTGACATGGAGGTTGGATTGGAGTCCTCAACATGTAGGGCAATCTTAGGTCGCATGTTTCGCGCACAGGTTTGAATTGCTTATTCTTAGGCATGGGATTGGGACGGTGAGCAGCCAAATCTCTCCATCTTTCTATAAATTGGTCCACAGGTTCGTCAAGCTCTTAGGTCAGGGTGAGAAGCTCGATGGTTTTGACTTCTCTCTCGACCTCATAGAAGGTTTGGTGGAACAACTTCTCCATTTCCTCTCAAGTATGTACTGAATTTGGGGGAAGCCGAGCATACAACTGAAAGGCTAGGCCATCAAGGGTTTCAACGAACTGACGAAAAAGAGGTCTCTCATCAGCCGCTGTCTCTCGACATGCCTCGTAAAAATATGCAATATGCTGGTGTGGGGATGTCGTACACTTGAACAAGTGAAATTCCCCTTTCTTATAGTCCGAGGGAAATGGGACCTGATCAATGTAAGAGGGTGCGATTTCTGGTAAAGCGTTGTCCCCTGTATACTTGAGATCTGCCTGTTCTTCAGACTATGAGTCACCATAGATTGATGTCTACCTATGAGACGAGGTGAGGGATAGAATTATCCTGTGAAGTAGGAGGAGGAGGTTGCCTTGAAGTTGCATAATCCGAGTGATGGGAGTTTGCCTCATGGTTGGAAGGTTTCCATGCGATCGATCTTCTTCATCATTGTGCTTACCATGCCTTCGAACCTGTTCATGCGCTCTTCATGAGAGTTGTTAGTTTCATTGAAAACCATAACGCTGAACGTTTATCTAAGGAGATCAGCCTTAGTTGTCGTTGAGGGCTTCCGAGCCTGGCGGGTTGTACGCAACAGATCGGTTAGTAGGGGTTCAACATGCTAAACTCGAGTCTTGTACACCGACCGCATGAGGACTGGTTCTCGACGGTCTTGAGACCGTGGCTACTAGGTGGTAGGGTCATCTTTTATGACATTAACCACTGGGCGGTAGGGTAGAAGGGGTTCTGATGAAGAGGGTCATCGGAGCTAGGTGCCCCGACTATTTTAGTAGTTTCCCAAGTCAGGATTTGCAGACCCCTGTCGCTCTTGGCTTTGAGGCTTTGATGGACCTCGTGGTAGAACTGCGACTGGTATTGTGGCTGGTCGGCCCTTCTAGCACAAGAGAGAGCCATCTCCATTAGGTGAAGTAATGGGTGCGGGCCAGGAATTGGCATCAACTTGGGTCGAGGACGACAAAGGATTTGATCTCCCGTCAGGTCTTTTCCCTGAGCTCTCATATAGGTTCTAGAGGCATGACCGAGATGATGGGACTGGTTCAAGATGACACTCTTGGGGAAGGTCTTCGAGTACCAGGGCTTGAGGTGTCCGTCGGGAGGAGAAAAGGTGGAGGAAGTGGGGATCGGCTCATGATGATGTCTGAGTTAGTGAGGAAGAAGCGGTCTGCAATGGTGGCACGTGTGCACCTCTAGAAGTAGCTTTCTGGATGACTTGGGGGTTGACCCGGGCTCAAAGAGGTGGTCTAGCCTTAAGAGACTGAGAGCTTCGAGCATGTGTTTGCAAGGGAGCAGGTGAGGGCTTGCGCTTTACAGGGTGAGCTAGTGCGTGCTTAGAGGGAGGACGAGTCATCTCCCATGTGCTCGGGTTAGCACAACCATAGCGTTGCCTCGAGCAGTGGGATTCAGATGCATGTGCACAGGTTTCGACCTTAAGAGGCCCGATCCTGGACACTTACTCAAGGGAACACGAGGGTTGCCCCGAGGTGTGGTTAGAGTGGTTGACCCACGAGCCTTAAGGTGTGTGCCAGAGGTGGAGGTGCCTTGGTCTTTGCCTCGATGTGTCAATCCTCTAACCATAGAGACTCGAGGTTGTGTAGGAATTTAGGGAGTGGCCTTGCGGCTACCCACAAGAGCAATGGCAACGTCCTTGCCTTTTGGAGAAAGGGACTGGGTAGCCTTTTGGTGTACCTAGACAATACGATCGACAAGTGACTTGTTGGTAACATAGTGCATGCTGTGAGTGGCAGCAAACATGCTATCGATGCAGAATGCCTTGGTGGAGGTTCCACCAGAGCTAGGAGATGGGGAGTTAAGGACTTTTAAGTCCCTCCTCACATCTATCCAGGTTAAGAACTGGGAGCTAGACAATGGGTCTTTGCTCAAGAGGAAAGTTGGGAATGAAGTTTGAGGAAATCCCCGATCCAGATAAATGGGTTGAGGAACCCAGCAGCCACGTGTCTGCAGAAAAAGAAAAAACAATGGAGAGACTAACCAAACAAGGATAATCCAACTAAGGGGTAGTAAGTCCCCTATAGAGTCGCCAAGCTGGTTAGATGCCTCGATCTCATCCTCTTGGTCAGGTTGACTTGGTGGCACGTATCTCGAGTTTCAGAGAAACCCAAGACTTGAGATCGCTCTCTCGAGAACCTTGTTAGAATATAAAGGTAGGCATACCAACCGATGAGAGAGGAATTTAATGTGGGTTCGAGACTTCCTTGGGCTAGCGAGCGTGGGCACCCACTTAGATCACAAAGAAAGCCCCCCAGTCCTACAATTGGTCCGAAATCACCTCCATTGGCCTATAATCTACTGTTTCTGCAATCACACACACATGGTTAATTTCACAAGACAAGTGGGTCAAGGACTCCACCTTGTCTTTGGGTGAATGTACACAAGCATTCACATTTAAGAGAAGAAGGGAATAATAAGAGGATAGAGCTTGGGGTTAGGAGACGAAAAAGAAAGAGATAGAACAGAAGAAAGGGGAGAGAAGAATTCGACCTGGCGGCTAGATTGACATAGTGGCCAGACTAGTGGGTGATTGACCCGGCATGGTAGCAAGACGGGCACAATAACTCAAACCGGCACAACGACATTACTAGTAGACGATAGAACTAATGCCGACCAACCTGACATGATGGCTAACCTCTTTTGGCTATAAGATGGGCACGACGACTCAGACCGAAACAACTGCATTATTGCTAGACGACAAGATTACCATGACAGTGCTATTCTTAACTTTCTTTGGTCAAATAAGAGAGGAATAAAGAAGAGATAAAAGAAAGTGAGGAAAAATGGAGAATAGAAGAAAGAGAAAGTAAAGAAGGATAAGAGAAAAAAAAAGATGGAGATCAGGGAGACGTGAAAGAAGAGTGAAAAGAGATACAAGAAAGAAGAAAGAAAAGTGATGAGAAAGAGGGGAAGAAGAGAGGAGCGAGAGAAAGAAGGGAGAAAAGAGAGGGATCAGACAGAGAAGAAACGAGAAAAAGGGAGACAGTCGGAGAAAGCGAAAGCATGAAAAAGGAAAGGAAAGAGATAAAGATAGAGGAGAAGAGAGAGAAGGAAGAAGGGAAACAGGGACGACGATGGACGTCCGTCGTCCATTACAGGAGAGAGAGAAGAGGAAGAAGCATGGACAACGATGGGTTTTTACATCCTTGATAAGAGAGAGAGAAGAGGAAGAAACATGGACGGCGATGGGCTTCCACTGTCCATGACATGAGAGAGAAAAGAGGAAGAAACATGCACGGCAATGGACTTTTGCCTGTTTGAACACATTTTTAGCACCTTGGGTCCTTGATGCAGGATAAAAGAGAGGCCAGTCAATAAAGCCTCGACATAAAGTGAAATTTCCAATAGTCTCAGAATTGCACTAGAACGGGTCAAAATCTTCTTCAGCACTCAAAAAGGAAATATGTCAAGTTTTTTTGCAATCAGACATGTATAAGGCAGCGTAGACAAAGAAAATATTTCGAAAAGATCAGCATCTAGCACCTTGAAATAGACCCCGTAACTAGAACTCTATTTTCGATATGGCAAACAGCTATGATACCGCTGTCATTGGATCTGACACGATTGAAACCCTTATGGGTCAAGTTTTGGCTCAATTGGGAAGTCCAAGACAAAGTTATGGGTAAAAGACCGAAAAGCGATAGGCCGCACACTATTCCCGTGTGCCCTCCCCGCACTAAATCACCAATAAAGGTGCCTATTTTTACAATCTCAAGTAGTTACTTTCAAGATCTATAACTCACTCGTTCTAAGTCGGATCACTCTCAAATTTAGTGAGCGTGTTCGCCTTGTCAAGACAAGCATTTTGATATATGGCATGACCTGTGACGATACTTGAGCGAGGAGAAAAACTAGAGAGAAGTTGGAGATTCGTGAAGATAGTTGCAGAAAATTCAGCAGCAACATGCCTCGCTCGAGTGGTCATATCACGACACTCGCATACCCGATCGACGTGAAACCAATTGCATTATGTATGTAAGGTTTGACGCTATGTCTGGTCTGAACCCCGCATACAATGAATGGTTGGATTCGGCACATGAAGGCTTCAAAATTGTTTCAGATTCTGGCCACTGAATTTTTAGATTCCGACCAAAAACCCAAGACGACAAAATCTTCGTCCGGACACAAAATTGAGCTGCGTTTGTTGCAATGTGATTGTGACGGCATGCTCAGTGTAATTTAATAAAGAAATCAAAGAAAAAGATCAAGAAACAAGAACATTATCGATCAGAAGTTTTCAAGATATATACAAATTTCGAGGCGCATGATCGTGGCTTACAAAAATGATTCATGGCTCGAAGTTAGTATCAAATCAATTGTCATGCCGAGTCCGACAAGAAAGCATTCATGTTTCGGCCAAATGGACGTCGTAGCAACCCTGAATCATCCATGGAAGATCACGTAAGTTCTAGGGCAATAACATGACTGTTTCAAAATTTTATTTTTTATTGGGTAGGGGTAAAATAGTCCTTTTGCACCCATTTTTAGAATTTTTTTAATTCAATTAAACTATAAATTTCATCAATTTAGATAGTTTTTCTATGTACACCCATGTTTGGGCCCAATTCTATAAGTACATGTTAAACTTAAATGGCATGGACCCCTCATTTTTCAATCTTATGAATAAAATTTGAGAGTTGTCACATTGAAATTGTGGGCACTTCTTCGAGAGAGGGAGAGGAGAGAGAAGAAAAATTTTGGTACCCTATTAATAAAGGTAACTTTCTCTCCTTCACTCCTCTCTCTTTCTCTCTCCTCTCATCTCTCTTCTTCTCTCTCCTCTCTCCTTCTCTCTCCTCTCTCTTTCTGTTTCCTCTCTCTTTCTCTCTCCTCTGTCTATCTTCTTCTCATCTCTCTCTCTTCTCTCTTTTCTCTCTCTTTCTCTCTTTCTCTCTTTCTCTCTCCTCCCCTCGTATATCTCTTTCTCTATGCTCTCATGTATCTCTTTCTTGATCTTCTTTATTCACTTTCCTTCTCCCTCTTTTATATTTCCTTTCTTTTCTCATTTCCTAATCTCTCTCTTCCTCCTTTCTCCATGTTCTCTCTCTATCTTCTCTGTTCATGCAGGCTGGGTATGATGTCTTCTTAGTGAACCGGGCCCAACCCGAGTGGCGGACCGGGCCCTTGTCAAAGTTCTCTTCTTACTCTTATAGCGTGGATTGTGAAAGCTCATCGCCATTCATGTTTTCTCTCTTTTTATTCCTCTGTCATGGACGGTAGAAGTTCATCACCGTCCATATTTTCTCCTTCTTCTTATTCCTCTAACATGGAAGGCAGATGCTCATCGTCATCCATGTTTTCTTTCTCCTCTTACTCCTCTGTCATGAACAGTTGAAGGTCATCGCCGTCCATGTTCTCTCTCTTCTTATTCCTCTATCATGGATGGCAGAAGCTCATCGTCATCTATATTCTCTCTCCTCTTTCTCTTTTATCATGGACAGCAGAAGCTCATCATCGTTCATGTTCTCTCTCTCTTCTTACTCCTCTATCATGAACGGTGGAAGTTCATCACTGTCCATGTTTTTTCTCTCTTCTCAGTCCTTTGTCATGGATGGCAGAAGCTCATCGCCATCCATGTTTTCTCTCTCTTCCCACTCCTTTGTCATGGACGGTAGAAGCTCATTGCCATCCATGTTTTCTCTCTCTCACTCCTCAGTCATGGACAGCGGAAGCTCATCGCTATCGATGTTTTCTATCTCTTCTCACCCCTATGTCATGGATGGCAGAAGCTCATCGCCTTCCATGTTTTCTCTCCTCGCTCTCCTCTATCATGGACGATATAAGCTCATCGCTGTCCATGTTTTCTTCAATCTTCTCTCTACTCTGTCATTGATGGTGAATGCTCATCGCCATCCATGTTTTCTTCTACTTTCTCTATCCTCTGTCATGGATGACAGGAGTTCATCGCCGTTCATGTTATTTTCCCTTTCTCCACGTCGGAAGTTCATCACCGTCCATGTTTCTCTTTTCTTTTCTCTCTTCTTTCACTCTTTACAAACTTATTTTTATTCTCTCTTCCTTCCCCTTTTCTCCCCTCTTTTTCTTCTTCCTCCTCTTTTCCTTCTCCCTTCTTCTCTCCTCTATTCCTTTCTGATTTTTCTTTTCCCTCTCTCACTTCTATTTCTTCTTTCTTCTCTCCCTATCGTTTGATCAAGGGAGACTAAGTTAAACACTACCATGATAGTCTTGTCGTCTAGCAGTATTGCCATTGTGTCAGTCTTAGTTATTGTGCCCGTCTTACTACCACGCTGGGTCAATTACTTGCTGGTCTAGCTACTTTGTTAGTCTAGTCACTTGGTCAAATTCTTATCTTCCCCTTTCATCTATCCTCTTTCCTTTTTCTTCTTTTGAATGTGCATGCCTATGTGCATTCACCCAAAGGCAAGGAGGGGTCACTTGGCCCACTTGTCTGGTAAATTAACCGTGTGTATGTGATTGCAAAGACAGGAGAGTATAGGTCAAGGGAGGCGATTCCAAACCAGTTGTAGGATGGGGGGCTTTCCATCATGATTGAAGAGGGCGTCCGCCCAAGTCAGCTCGAGTGAGTCACGGACCTAAGTGAGGTTTGTTCCGTCTCATAATAAAATTCCTCTCTCATCGGTTGGTATACCTGCCCTCATTTCCTAACAAGGATATTGAGAGTGATTTCAAGTCTCGGGTTCTCCTGAAACCTGAGACATGTGCCACCAGGTCATCCCAGCCTGGAGGGTGAGATTGAAGCACCAACCATCGATGTTCATGACAGGACAGAGAGAAGAGGAAGAAACATGGATAGCGATGGGCTTCCACTATCTAAGAAATAAGAGAGAGGAAAAGAAGAAACATTGATGGTGATGGGCTTCTGTCGTCATTGACAAGAGAGAGAGGAAGAAACATGGATGGTGATGGGCTTCCACCGTCCATGAAATGGGAGAATGGAGAGTAAGAAACATGGACGGCGATGGGCTTCCATTGTCTATGAAAGGGGAGAGAGACAAGAAAAAGAAACATGGACGGTGATGGGCTTCCGCCGTCCATGATAAGAGAGAGAAAAGAGGAAGAAACATGGATGACGATGGGTTTCTGTCATCCATGACATGAGAGAGAGAGAAGGAATATGAATAGTGATGGATTCCCACCATCCATGACAAAGGAAGAAACTCAAACAGAGGCTCGACCCTTCACTCGGGTTAAGGCCTGGCTCACTGTATGTGTTCTAAAGGAGGACGTCATGCCCGACAATTGACTCTGCCATACATGAATAGAGAAGAGAGAGGGAGGAGAGGATAGAGAGAAAAAAAGAAGAGAGAGATTAAGATAATGAGAAGAAGGATTTGAAAAGAATGAGGATTAGTAAAGAAAGAACACAGAGGAAAACAGGAAAGAAGAAGATAAAAGACACGCACGGTGATTGAATACTGCCATGCATATTGAGAGAAGAGAGAGAAAGATAGGGAGAAGAAGATGAAAGAGAAAGAGAGATGAGAGGAGGAAAGAGAAAGAGAAAGATGAAAGGAGGAGAGAGAAAGAGAGAAGAGAGGTGGAGAGAAAGAGAGAGGAGGAAAGAGAAAGAGAGGAGGAGAGAGAAATATAGAGAAGAGAGAAAGGGAGAGAAAGAAAGAGAAGTGAAAAGGAGAGAGAAAGAGAGAGTAAGAGAGAGAAGTGAGGAGAGAGAAAGTGAGAGACGAGAGGAGGTGAGAGAAAGTTACCTTACCGAAAGATACCAAACTTTTTCTTGTATCTTCTCTCTCTCTTTCTCTCACTCCAAGACGTGCCATAATCTCAAGACAAAAATCTCAAATTTTATTCATGAAATTTAAGAATGAGCGAAGCCCTTTACAATTAGGTTTAACATGTATTTATAGAATTGGGCCTAAACATGGGTGGATGCTCAAGATTTATCCTAATTGATGATAATTACAATTTATTTGAATTAAAAAAAATCTAAAAATAGGGTACAAAATGACATTTTTGCACCTGCCCAACAATACATGGAATTTCAAAACAGTCCCTGTTGTTGCCCTAGGATGTGCGTGATCTTCCCTGACGGATTCGGGGTTTCTTTGGTGCTTTTTTGGCAAAAATATGATTGCTTCCTTACTGAGCTCGGCATGACGATCGATTTGATAACAACTTCGAACCTCGAATCGCGTTTTTAAGCCACGATCACACAACTTGAAATTTAGATGAATCTCGAAAAATTTTGATCGATGGTGTGCTCATGTTTTGATGTTTTTTCATGATTTCTTCACTGTATATTACTAAGAATGCCTTCATGATAGTATTGCAACAAACATAGGTTAATTTCATTCTCGGACGAAGATTTTATAATCTTTGAATTTTGGGCAGAATTTGAATTTCAGCTGACATAATTTACAGAAAATTTATCGGCTTCGTGCATGAAATCCGACCATTCATCACATATGATGTTCGGCCTAGATGTAGCTTTAGACCTTACACATGCGTCAAAACTGGTCTCGCATCGATCCGATGTACGATCGCTGTGATATGGCCACTCGAGCGAGACATGTCGTTATTGAATTTCCTGCAACTTTTACCACGAATCATCAACTTCTCTCTCCCTTTTCTCCTTACTTGGGCATTGTCATAGGGTGTGCCACATATCAAAAAGCTCGTCTTGACTAGACAAACACACTGTTAAAAGTTTTAGAGTGATTTTACCCAAAATGAATGAGATATGGGTCTTTGAAATTGCTGCTCGTGACTGTGCGAACAGTCACCATTAATGGTGATTTAGTGCAGGGAGGGCGCATGAGAATAGTATGCAGTCTACCCATTTTTTATATTTTACCCAGAACTTTATCCTGGAGTACTCGATTAAGCTTGACCTACAAGGGTTTTCGACCGTGACGGATCCAATGACGGTAGTCCCACAACTGTTTGACGCACCAAATATAGAGTTCTAGTTACGTGATCTGTTTAAATGTGCTAAAGGTCAATTTGTCCAAAATTGTTTCTTTGTCTGCACTTTCATAGACATGTCAGATTGCAATGAAACTTGATAGGTGACCTTTTGAAGAGCTTAGGAATATTTCACCCATTTTGGGACAATTATGAGACTGTAAAAAATTTCACTATATATCAGGGTTTTATTGACCGACTTCCTATGTTATTCCACATCGAGGACCCAAGGTGCTGAAAAATGCCTTCAAACAGATGCAGTTATTGTACTTCATTTTTGAGGTACTCCCATGAGATTACGTGAATAAGGAGAGAGCCAATGACGACCTAGTCCTATCGGTACTCAAGATACTGCCAAACCATGAGAACACTACAAAATAAGCGTAAAATCGGGAAACCTAGGAAAATGCACTAGAATTGCCATGAAAGGCATGAAAAGGGCATCTTAGGATGCCCGAAGGACCGTCAAAAATTTTTGTGACATTCTGATATGTTTTGATATGATCAAGGTGAAACTCAGTTCTCAACTCTAGTTCATATCATGCTAAAAAGGACTTTATAAATATAACTCCTTTTTTAGAGCCTCACAATGGTATCAGACCACCTCCATTGGATCAGGAACGTCGAAAAACCCACGGGAACAAAATTTGGGCTCAATCGTACCTCTCAAGACCATTTTGTTTCCAAATTACCACAAAAGTGGGAGGTCTTACACTATTGTGGTGCAGCCTCAGAGAACCAGTCCCCACTAATGGAGACTGTGTTTTCACCTCTTGGGATGATTTTCAAACACTCACATATCACTCGTTTGGAATCAAAACAAGCTAAGTCTTGACGGCCCGATCATTTTGATATATGGTATGGCGCGTGAGGTGGTCTAAAGCAAGAGATTTCGAAAAGAGAAGATGAGCCTGAATCCAAAAAATTCACAACTTTGAAAGAAAACTGCGTGAGGACATAACTCGAGACTTGTAAATCGGATCGGCATGAAATTGGGTTCGTTGAGACTCCATCGTGAAGGGCTACAAGATGGTATAAGTTTTATGCTCATTTGAAGGCCGGATAGCACATATTTCAAGGATGAAAGGACACACGCTTTCCCGATCTCCAGAATCCCATTTTCCAACGACCTCACAAATTAGGAAAAGATGCAAACGGACACTAAATCGGACGAAACTGGGTGTAAAATAATTGTGACAGTGTCCTCTTCAATTCAAAACTAAAAAGAGGACTTGAAAGAACACACATGGCACAGGAACAATGATTGAAGTTTATGGACTTGCCCGAATTTTTACCCCCTCTGTGAAAAATTTGTTTCAAGACGGTCAAAGCCCATCAAAATGTTCAGTATGGATCAAGCATCAATTCTACGATGATGGATCGTCCAGATAACTGCCACAAGCTCCCGTAGAAACTCTTGAAGTCTAGCCATGGCAAGAGGCCCCTAATGGGGGATGGTTTTGTCATTTGCTAAAAAGACCTAAGGGGTATTTTTGTAATTTTTCCAAAAATGGGAATTTTATTTTTAATTCCGTTAAATTGTAATTTTTCACATTTTGACTTAGTTTTGAGTATGCAACCCCTGTTTTGTGGTTGCTCTATATAAGTGAGCTCAAGTCAATGTTAAAACTTAGTTGGGAAGAATAATAAAATTTGGGTTTTGCCTCTTTTGAGCCTTATATTGTTCCTAGCTCTAAACTTCAAGAGAGAGGAGAGATGAGAGAAAAACCTCTACCACCTTGGGCAATTACCCTTGTACCTCCTTTCTCCACTCTCTTTCTTATTTCTCTCCCTCTTTATCATCCCTTTATTTAAGGGTATTTTTTAACACTTGTATCCCCATTGTGAATAAAGAGAAAAGCAATTTGTGACCTAGGTCTGAAGGTAACAAAATATCTGTGGACTATGGAAGCCGTAGGATAATAAACCTTGATTCAGAAGTGAAATTTTCAACAATCTCAGAATGGCCTAAGAAGGTTCAAGAATGTTGATAAAGGTCTCCTAAGAACACCTGCCGAGTTTCTCACAATCCGATGAGTTTAAGGCAGTGCAGATGCATAAATAGTTATGGGAAAATCAACCTCTATCGCTCTGAAATAGACCTTATAATTACAGTCCTATCATCAGAGTGTCAAACGACTATGAAACCACTGCTATTGGATCAAGAACATCAAAAAACCCCAAGGGACCAAGTTTTGGCTTGATCAAACGTCCTTGGACCAAGTTATGGCCAAATTACCCGAAATAGCTAGGTCACACGCTATTACCATGCACCCGCAGTGAACCAGTACCATTGATGGAAATTGTACTCATGGGTTTCGAGCTCAACTTTGAAAGGCCGTATCTCTCTCATACTAGCCGGATAAAGCTCAAATTTTACGGGCTTGTGCGTCTCATTGACTCGAGCATTTTGATAAGTGACACGATCAATTTCGTGGCTGAACTGAGAGAAAAACACGAGAGAAGATTGCGATTCAAGGCAAGGTTGCAGGTTTATCAACAGGAGCACACCTCAATCGAGTGGCCACATCATGGCATTTGCACATCGAATCGACCCAAAATTAGACCCATTATCAGCACAAGTACGAGGCTTCATCAGAGCCAAAACTCGCATGAGATTGACGGTCAGATTCGACGCACGGTGAGTATGAAGTTGCTGCACTTTTCGGCCATCGGAAACCAAATTCCGACCAAACAATCAAAATGAAAAATGGTCGTTCGGGCACCAAATCAAGCCACATTCATCCCCAAACGCTCAAGAAGACTTGCTCCTCGCTATTCACCAAAGAAATCATCGAAAAACACAGAGAAATGGGGGTAGTTTTTAAACAAAGATCACACGTTTCTTGTGATCTTCACACTTCGTGATCGTGGCTCGAAAGTGGTATCAAAACGACCATCTTCTTGAGACGATCAATGAAAGACTCATCTTTAGATCGAACGGAGACCGAAAAGACCCCGAATAAACTTGGGAAGATCGTAAGAGTTCTTGGGCACAGTAGGGACTCAATTAGAATTTCGTGGATTGTTGGTGCAGGGGCAAAATCCTCATTTTGTCCCATTTTCTTAGAATTTCTTTAATTCACTTAATTGTTAATTTTTAACAAGTAGGTCAAGTTTTTATTGTACACCCAAGTTTCATTAATAAAAATTCTACTTTTTGCTTGAGCTTTTCATCACGTTATAGAGAGAGAGAGGACATAAAACTTTTGGTGGCACCCTTGGGCGTAAGCTAATATTTTCTCCCTCTTCTTTCTCTCTCCTCTGTCCCTCTTCTTTCTCCTTCAAAGAGGCCTGGTTCTGTATGAGGAGGTCCTGAAAAAGTCCATTACTCTAGAACCACAAATAGTCCCTTGAGGGTGAGGACTTCGACAAGATCCCTCAAATATCCCAAATGATTGCACTTCTTGAGTCTCCCGATGCACAACATTTGGTGAGGCATGCTGTTGGAAGGTATTTTTCATCAACATGAGGCCCCCTCTCAATAAAGGCCTCACAAGTAGTGGAAATTTTGATAATATCAAAACAGCCCCATAACTTCCCAAGATCTTCATGAGGTCTCTCAAAAGTCTCCTACCAATTTTGTTGCATTCTAACATGTCTAAGGCAGTATAGACTGAGAAACAGTTCTGGTATAATCGGCCTCTAGCACCTTGAAATGGACCCTTATAACTAGAGCTACATTTTCACCATCCCAAACTACTGTGGGACCACCACCATTGGATCCAACACGGTTGAAAATCCCCAGGGGTCAAGTTTCAGCCCAAATGGACACTCTAGGAAAATGTTATAGGCGAAAGAGTGAAATAGGAGGAGTTGCACGCTATTCCTGTGCAGCCACCCTATAACACTACACTATAAAAGGGACAGTCACTACCAGTTACTTTTGATGCTCATATCTCGGCCGTCCCACGTCAGATCGTGCTAAAATTTGGTGAGCTTATTTGTCTAGTCAAGGCGAGCGCTTCGATATGTGGCACACCCAGTGATGATACCCGAGCACGAAGAAAAGCCAGAGAGGAGTTGCTGACCGTGAAGAAAGTGCAGGAAATTCACTAGCGTCATTCCTCGATCGAGCGACCAAATCATGCCTCTCGAGAGCCCGATCGATGCGAGACTAATTCCATTATTGGTGTAAGGTCTCGGGCCATCTTCTCCCCAAACCCCGTACATGATGAACGAACAGATTCTGCAAACGAAGCTGATGAACTGACTGCAAATTCCATCGCTGGCATCCTGGATTCCGACAAAAATTTCGTACTTGCAAAATCTTCATTTGGCCATAGAATCGAGCTGCATTTGGTGCCCCATGATCTTAGCAGCATGCTCAGTGTGATTCAGCGAAGAAAACACAAAAAAACATCAAGGAACGAACACACTATCGATTCAAAGTTTCAAGATCTACTCAAAATTCAAGTCACATGATCGTGCACCAAAAACACGATCCATGGCTCGAAGTTCATATCCAATCAATTGCCATACTGAGCCATACTTGAAAACAATAATCTTACAATCAACCGGACATCAGAATGACCTCGGATTAGCCATGCAAGAACATGCAAGTCCTAAGGCAACTCAGGGACTGTTATGAAATTCTATAACTTGTTAAGAAGGGGCAAATCTGTCAGTTTTTACCCTATTTTATAATTTCTTTTAAATCAATTTAATCCTAATTTTCAGCAATTAGGGTTACTTTTTATCATCCACCCATGTTTTGGGCACACTTCTATATATACGTACCATCATTGTACGCAAGAAAAGGAAGGGAAGGTAGACACATACACACACAAGAGAGAGTTTTTACTTAATACAAGTTTCTCTTTCTTACTATTGTGGTGTTACGCTTGAGAGAGAAGGTGAGATGAGAGAAACTTTTGACGAGTAGCCCTAGGGTTGAGGTAAATCTTCTCAATGTTATTTTTCTTTTGTTCTTCTGTCTCCTTTCTCCCCTCTCTTCTGCCTCTTCTTCTTTTGAGTCACTCGCTGAGGTCGTGCATGGCAGTGCCAGTGCCAGTGCCGTGCATGCCTCTCCCTTGGTCTCACAGGTCGCGCATGGAGATGGCAGCACCATACGTGAGTCTCCCTCCCCTCCTTCTCTCTTGTCTCTCTCTCAGTGAAGTCTATAGACGGTGCTGCCTTCGCCGCCCATAGACGTAGCTTTGATGTCTTGGTGAAGAACCTAGACGACGAAGTGTAATGCCGCCTGCAGGAGTCTTCCTCTACTGCACACCTAATGTAGACGGTGATACCTATCGCCGCCTGCTGAGGCCCAGGCAACACCCATCATCGTCCGTGAGCTTCCTCCATACGTTAGGTGACTATCTCTGTTTCCCCTGTGTCCCAGGTCTCTCGTTGTGTGATCTAAGAGAAATCATCATTGTGTGCTTATCAGGAGCTAGTGCCATCCACAAGGGATGCGCCGCCTCCTTACATTGCCCACTGTGATGTCCATCGACGTCCGGATTTCCCCTTCTCTTCCTGATCTCGTTGCTTCCTCTCCACTTCTTTCTCTTCTCACTTGGTTGAGGGTAGGACTAGCATAGCGCTGACGTGCTGAGCTCGATTTCGAGTAGTATTACCGTGCCTGTTTTGCTATCGCTTCGAGTCGGCAACTTCTAGCTGTTAGGCTAGTCTCACCCTTCCGTCAAGTTCTCTTCTCCTTTCTTTTCTTTCATCTAACCTTGCACTTCATCGCCTTCTCCCATGAACGTACAATGCTCTAAGACATGGGTGGGTCCTTTTCGACCTACTTGTCATACAAATTAACCATAAAAGTGTTGTGCAGAAAAACAAGAGGGTTATAGGTCAAGGGAGGCGATTCTGAACCAGCTCAAGCAGTTGGGGGGACTTTCTTCATGATCTAAGAGGGCCTCCGTGCAACCCAGCCCAAGGAAGTCCTGAACCCACCTAAAATTCCTCTCTTATTGGCTGGTATACCTACACTTGCCCTCGAGCAAGGTTCCGAGAGAGAGATCCCGATTCTCGGGTCCACCAGAGACCCGAGACACATGCTACTAGATCAGCTAGATCCGAAGGACGAGATCGAAGCACCTAACCATTAAGCAGCGCTGTCTGTAGGCCTCGCGAATAAGATAGAACAGAGGGAGAAAGAGACATGTGCATGGAACTGCCATCACCATGTGCAACTTGTGAGGCTACCCGAGAGGCATACATGGCACTACCACTATCTTGCATGGCCTCTGAGGAGAGCTCAGACGGGGAAGAAGAAGAAGGAAAAGAAGAGAGAAAAGAGGAGAGAGGGAAGAAAAGAAAAAGAAGAGAGAGAAGGTTTACCTCAAACCTAATGATACCGGATAAAATTTTCTCTCACCTCACTCTCTCTCAAGTGTGACACAACAGTGGGAAGAAAGGGAAACTATATTCAGTAAAAACTCTCTCTTTTGCAAGGAGATTGATCATGTGTGTGTGTCTTTTTTTTCTGCATACAATGTTGGTATGTATATATAGAATTTGCCCCAAATATGGGTGGATGATCAAAAGTAACCCTAATTGCTGGAAATTAAGATTAAATTAAATTAAAATAAATTAGAAAATAAGATGAAAAATGACAGATTTGCCCCTTCCTAACAATTCATGGAATTCCAGAACAGTCCATGTGTTGCCCTAGACTTGCGTGATCTTACATGGATGATCCGGTGTCGTTCTGATGCCCGGTTGATCGTAAGATGATTGTTTTCTTATAGGGCTCGGCATGGCAATTGATTTGATACCAACTTCGAGCCATGAATCGTTTTTGTAGTGCATAATCATGTGACATGAAATTTGAGTGGATCTTCAAACATCGGATCGATAATGTACTCGTTCCTTGATGTTTTTTGATGATTTCTTTGCTGAACTATATTGAGCATGCAGTTACAATTGTAGGGCAACAAACGCAGCTCGATTAAGTGCCAGAAGAAAGATTTCACGACTTTGGAATTTTGGCAGGAATATGGAATTCCGACGACAGAATTTTCAGTTGCTTCATCAGGTTCGTGTGCAGAATCCGACCGTTCATCATGTACGAGGTTTGGGTCAATGATAGCCCGAGACCTTACGCTTGTAATGGAATTGGTCTCGCATCGATGGAGCTCATGAGCGGCATGATCCGACCACTTGAGTGAGACAGGACATTGCTGAATTTCCTACACTTTCTTCACAGAACAGCAACATCTCTCTATCTTTTCCTCGCACTTGGTTGTCTTCACGAGGTGTGCCACATATCGAATCGCTCGTCTTGACTCGACAAACATGCTCACCAAATTTAAGCACAATCCGACTTAGGCAGGTGAGATATGAGCGTCGAAAGTCACTAGTCGTGACTGTCCCTACCGTGGGAGGGAGTTGCAAGGTGGCCGCACGGGAATAGCATGCGGCCCCTCCTGTTTCACTCTTTTGCCTATAACTTCTTCTTGAAGTGTCTGTTCGAGCTGAAATTTGACCGCTAGTGGTTTTCAAATGTGTCAGTTGCATTGGTAGTTGTCCTACAATAAATTGAGACATTGAAAATGTAGCTCTAGTTATAAGGTCCGTTTCAAGGTGCTAGAGGATGATTTTGCTAGAACTGTTTTTCATTCTATACTGCCTTAAACATGTTAGAATCTGATGAAGTAGGTAAGAGAATTTTACGAGACCTCATGAAGATCTTGACCAGTTCTGGGGCTATTATGAGACTGTTAGAATTTTCACTGTTTGCTAGGCCTTTATTGAGTGGGGGCCCCATGTTGATGAAAAATACCTTGCAACAGATGGCATTTCTTGGATCGCCTTAATATTGACAAGCTCAACTACAAGCCCTCGATGTCTGACAATGAACCCCACGAACTTTCCTGAACGCACACTGAAAGCATATTTCGGTGGGTTCATTTTAAGTTGATGAAGACGTAGTCGCTCAAGTACCATTTCAAGGTCTCTTATGTGAGCATATTTTTCCTCGAATTTTACCATAGAGTCATCTTCATAACACTTAACCTTTTTGTGCATCATGTCTTTGAAGAAGGTCATCATTGCTCTCTGGCATAGGGCACCAGCATTCTTTAATCCAAAAGGAATCATTGTGTAACAAAAGACCCCTTTTGGAGTTAAGAATGCAGTGGCCTCCACATCTTAGGTGCCATCCGTATTTGATTATATCCGGAGTATCCATCCATGAAGGAAAATATTTCACAATCAACTGTGGAATCGATGTGCATCTTGGTAAACAGCAACGGGAAGTCATTTTTAAGATAGGCGGTATTCAGGTCACGAATGTTGGCAATTCTTCTTCTTGACTGGAACAACATTTGCTAGTCATTTCGGGTACTTGACTTCACAGATGAAACCTGCTTGTCTGAGCTTGGTCACTTCGACATCTATCTGCATTTTGAGGCCTGCCCTAAACCTCCTTGATTTCTGCTTGACAGGTTTGACAGTCGGATCGATGCCAAGATGGTGAAAGCGACTTGAGGGTCTAAACCAGGCATCTCATGGTAATGCGAAGCAAAGATGTCTCGATTTTCTCACAAGAAAGTAGTGAAATTTTCTTTTTCTTCTAGAGACATATTTGTCGAGATGAAAGTAGGTCTAGGGTCGACTTCATCCCCTAGATTTATTTCTTCGAGTTTGTCAGCTACTACTTGACCACCTTCTTTCCATTCTATTGGAGCCTCTTACAACTCTTCCTCATTTTTTTTAGTGGTCTTTTCATCAACCTCAAGTGCAGAGACCCATGATTCTGACACCTCTGCCTCCAATAGAGCCCTAGAGTAGGTCATGATTTCTGTGCCTTTCTCAAACCGAGGGACAGAAGGGTCAACCTCAAACATGAAAAGCATATCAGGTTGTAGCTTGTCTTGAATGTCAAAGGGAAATTGAGGTTCAACAATGGTGGGGCTAGAAGCGTCCTTGTATGAATCACACCGTATTTGCACGAGTGCCAGCAGTGTTTACCCCACGCTGGCTTGTGGTTCATAAACATGTACCATGTGGCAAGCTTCCTGAGAGTAAAAAGTTTGCCCTCTTGAATCCTTAGTCTCTGCTGAAAGTCAGGCTCAGGGGGCCATTGGGGTTTCTTTGGTTTTGAATTTTTGTGCTTCTTCGAAGAGGATGGTTGTGCTTTAGCTCGAGCTGCCAGACGTCAGCAACTGTTAAGAATCCTCCTGTCTGGGCGGGCATCTTTTTCAACCGCCTCCGTTGCATCCTGGTTAGATTAGATCCTTCAAGCTCTCTGTCAAGAGCCTCGAAGTTTGGAATTTTCAAGGATGTACCTATAGGTGACAGAGAAGAGGAAGGATGAGAAGTAGAAGAAGAAGAAGGAGAAGGGTCAGAAAGTGGGGGACTTTTATGGCCGTTCCCCTCATGAGACCGATCTGGGCAGTGTTTTACGTCATCACCAAGGTTGGACGTGTGCAGGGGGTCTTTTAGGTCTTTCCCTTGCTTAGACCGTTGGGGAGTTCTTTTAATGTTGTCACCCTCATTGGACAAACTCTGAGTTGAAGATGGCTCAGGGAAGTCCTCTTAGTGGGAAGGAAGGAGGTTCGAGCCAGGGATAAAGTCTAGTAAAGTTGACAGTGAGGGAAGAGGCCTGAAAAACTCCTGCTCAACTGGCGGTTGAGCCGTCTTGTTTCTCTAGTGAGCAGCCCTTGGGGTCCATCTCCTTCTAGTTTTCTGAGGTGGTGTTTGATTCGTCTCACTAGGCTTGTGAAAATCTCAAGCTTGGCAAAATGCTTCTCATCTTAAGGACTTGAGTCTACTTTACTCATGGTGGACTATCCAGGGCTGAGAAGTCGAGGGTTCAGCAAGATCAGAGTCATTATTATGTGAGTCTTGTTTTGCGAGGCCCTCTTGCACCAGTGGAGCAGTGGTTTGGGGATCACTTACTGGGACGTTGTAAAAGTCATGACATTCCCGCATTTTCTTTACGAATACATCATGGAAACTGGTGCATTCCCATAGGTAGTGGCCCCATATCTGGTGATATGGGCACCAACGGTCCTCAATCCCCTGCACAAGGCATCGAGGTTGCCTTGCCGGCTTCGGTGTGATTAAGATTTCCAAAATCATTATAACAAAGAAGGTGTGAAGAATACCAGGGTCTTCATCTTCCTCTTGGACAGTTACTGCTAGAGAGATTCTTATGCCCCTAATGCCTTCTTTAAGTCTTCAAGCCTGATCAGACCCTTCTGAATCAAGGCCTCAATAATATCTTTTAATGTGAAGCAGTCATCTGTGAGATGATTGATCCTTTTATGGTAAGAACAATAATTTGCTTGAGTATCGAGCCCATCTTGCTCAGGGAACTTGGCTTCTGGAAGCTCGATCATGTTTTATTCAAATAATAACTGGAACAGTGCAGGGACCCATTCCTTCTCAAAAGGGTAGACCTTATTCTTATGCCTGGTGAAATGATCATCCCAATTAAGGTTGGCCGGCGGGGGTACTCGGTTGTATAAGTTTTGTTGCTTTCCTGCCTAGGGCGTTGTTTTTATTGTGCTCACCCCTTTGGAGAGGTCTAATGTTTGGGAGGGAGCCTTCTTCGGATCATTGTCAATGACGGCTGCACTGATTACTCATTTTTGTTGGCTGCCTCAGGTGTTAGTCCAAGAGCTTCCATTGCCCCGATTGTTCCCCGAGCTTGCAGATGGTGGTCGTGCTGTGGTAGCGTGATAGGCTTTCTATGTGGACTGATTTGGAGATCAGCTCTAACATGAAAGTCGGATTAGAGGCCTCGACGTGTAGATAAATCTCAGGTCGCATGTTTCGCACACAAGTTTGGATTGCTTCCTTCTCAAGCATGGGATTGAGACAGGGTGAGAAGCTCGATGGTTTGAACCTCTCTGTCAAACTCATAGAAACACTGATGGAACAACTTCTCCATTTCCTCCCTTGTATGTATTGAGTTTGGAGGGAGTCGAGCATACCACTAAAAAGCTGGGCTGTCAAGGGTTTCAACAAACTGAAAGAGAAGGAGTCTCCCATCAGCCGCTGTTTCTCGACACACTGCTTCGAAGTAGGTGATATGCTAGTTGGGGGATGTGGTTCCATTAAATAGGGGAAACTTCCCTTTCTTGTAATTCGAGGGAAACAGGACCTGGTCAATGTATGAAGGATACGACTTTTGATAAGGCATTACACCCTGTATCCCCGGAATTTGTTTGTTCTTTAAGCTGTAGGTTATCATAGCATCAATGTCTACCTGCGAGACGGGTGAGGGACAGAATTGTCCTGTGAGGCAGAGGGAATGGATTGCCATGGAGGTACACCATCTTAGTGGTGGGAATTGACCTCATGGTTAGCTGATTGTCGTGCGACGTCTATACGATCAATCTTCTCCATCATTGCGCGCACCATGTATTCAAACTTGTTCATGAGGTCTTCCTGCCGGTCAGGCTCATTTATAACCATTACGCTGACTGTTTTCCCCGAGAGGTTAGCCTTAATTACAGTTAAAGGCTTACGAACTTGACGGGTTGCACGTGGCAGATCGGTTAGCAGGGGGTTAGCATGCCTCGACTGGACTCGGGTCTTTTATGCCGATCATGTGAGGACCAATTCTCTACGGTCTTTGAGACCGTGGCTGCTGAGTGGTTGGGGCGTCTTTTATGACACTAACAATAGTGCAGGGCTCATGGAGCTCTTTTTTCAAGCTTCGTCATGTGAAGAGTGCAGAAGGGGCTCAAGCGAAGAGGGTCATCAAAGCTGGCTACCCCGACCGCCTTGGTCACTTGCTTGGTTAGAATTTGCAAACCCCTATCACATTTAGTTTTGAGGTTTTTATGAATCTCACACCAAAACTATGATCGGGACTGCATCTGGTCATCTCTTCCTACACAAGAGAGAGCTGTCTCAATCAGGTGTGGCAAAGGATGAGGGCCAGGGACTGGAGTCATCATGGGCCGGGGAGGCTGAAGGACTTAATCTTCCATCTGGTCTTTGCCCTAAGCTCTCTTGTGGGCACCCGAGTCACGACCGAAATGATGGGGCTGGTTCAGGATGGTACTTTTGGAGAAGGTCTTCGAGTACCATGGCTGGAGGTGCATGCTTGAAGAAGGAGGAGCAGGCAAAAGTAGGGTTGACTGATAAGGAGGCCTGACTCGCAGGCGAGGGGTGTTGTCTGTGATGGCGACACGTGCGTGCCCCTTGAAGAAGGATCACGGGTGACCTGGGGGTTAGCCGGGGCTAGAGCAAGTGGTCTGGCCTTAGGAGGCTGAGAACTACGAGCAAGTGTCTGTAAGTGAACAAGTGGAGGCCTATCCCTTATAGGCTTGTATGTGTTGTGTAGGAGGACAAGAAGATCGTCTCCTGTGTACTTGGGTTGTAGCACTGATGGCGTTGCCCCGAGAAATGGGATGCATATGAGCAACATAGGCAAGACCCGGCCTTGGGAGGTTTTATCCTAGACACTGACTCGAGGTAATGTATAGGTTGCCCGGAGGTGTGACTTGAGTGGATGACCCACGAACCTTATGGGGTGTGCGGGAGGTGGAGGGTGAAGGTTCTCCGCCTTGAGGTGTCGACCCTCTAGAGGTGGAGACTTGTGGTGGTGTAAGAATGTGGGGGATAGCCTTGCGGGGACCCACCGGAGCAATGGCAACTTGTTTGCCTTTTGTAGAGAGGGACTGGGCAGCCTTTCGGCTTACCTCGACAATATGATCGACAAGTGACTTGCCAGTGTGCATGATGTGTGTAGCAACAGATGTGTTGTCGATGCAAGGTGCCTTGGTGGAGATACCACAGAAGTAAGGAGATGGGGAGTTAAGGAATTTTAAGTCCCTTCTCACTCCAATCCAAGTTAAGACCTGGGAGCTAGACCTGGGGTCTTTTCTCAAAAGAAGGGTTGGGAATGAAGTTTAAAGAACTTGTGCCCTGGGGACACTCGCGAATGCGGGGATGAGAAAATCTTCGATCCAGATGAATGGGTTACAGAACCCGCAAGCCATAAGCGCTGTGTGAAAACATAAAGGAGAAACTAGCCAAATAAGTACGATCTGACTGAGGGGTAGTAAGTCCTCAATGGAGTCACCAAGATGGTTAGCTGCCTAGATCTCACCTTACAGATCAGGATGATCGGGCAGCACGCGTCTCTGGTTTCAAGGAGACCCGCGATATTGAGATCACTCTCTCAGGAACCTCATTCGAGAACAAGGGCAGGTGGACCAACCAATGAGAGAGGAATTTAAGGTGGGTTCGGGACTTACTCGGGCTAGCTCGCGTGGGAGCTCTCTTAGATCACGAAGAAAGCCCCCCAGTAGTAAAACTGGTTCGGAATCACCTCCCTTGCCCTGTATTCTCCTGTTTTCTGCAATCACACACATATGGCAAATGTTATAGGACAGGTGGGTCAAGAGACCTCACCTTGCTTTTGAGTGAACTTACACAAGCGTGCACATTAAAAAAGAAGAAGAGAATAATGAGAGAAGAAAGATGGGGGACAGAAGAATTTGACCAAGAGGGGAGATCAACACAATGACTAAGAACTTGTAGTTAATTGGCTTGACGTGGCAGTAAAAAGGGCTCGGTAACTTAGACCGACTCAACAGAATTACTACTAGACATCAATATCTATACTGACTAGCTAGACATGACGGTTAGTATGTCATGGCATTAAAGCAAGCACAATAATTCTGACACACCAATATTACGGCTAGACAACAAGACTATCATGGAAGGCTAATTTCATCCCCTCTTAATCAAACGAAAGAATAACAAAAAGAATGCAGATCATAGAGAAAGATTAAGAAGTAGGATAAGAGAAGAAGAAGAGAATAGAAAGAAGGAGAGGAAGAGAAAGAAAGGAGGGGAAGAGTGTGAGAGAAGAGAGAAGGAAGGAGCAAAGACATCGACGGTAACAAGAGGAGGAGAAAGAAAACTTAATCGGATGATTCACTACCGGCTATGATGACTAGGGAGAGAAGGAAAAGGCACAAGCGATGATGTGCTTCCTCTAGTGTGACAGAAGAGAGAGAAAGAAGGAGACACAGGCGGAGCTAGGACTTCACCTGCTGTGGCGGGAGAAGAGGCATGAGAAGACAACACTATTCCTTCATCGACTGTGTTAGAAAAAGAAGAGAGAGAGAGGACATAAGAGGCACTAAGCATCACCGACTGTGTTAGAAGAAGAGGAGAGATAAGACACAGGCGGCACTAAGCATCGCCGGCTGTGTTAGAAAGAGAGGACAGAGAAAGACACAGGCGTTGCTAAGCATCGTCGACTGTGTTAAGAAGAGAGGATAGAGAAAGACACAGGCGGTGTTAAGCATCGCCGACTATGTTAGGTATAGAGGAGAGAGAAAGAACAGATAGCGTAAGCATCAAATTCCTGTAGGTCTTGGCATGGTGATCGATTTGATACCAACTTCGAGCCATGGATCTTGTTTTTGGGACATGATCATGTGACTTGAAATTTGAATGAATCTTGAAACTTTGGATCAATTGTGTACTCGTTCCTTGATGTTTTTCTATGATTTAGTTAATGGATCACACTGAGCATGCCATCACAATTGCGGGGCAACAAAAGCAGTTAGATTTTGTGCCCGGACGAAGATTTTGCAACTTTGGAGTTTTGGCCAGAATTTAGAATTCTAGTGACAGAATTTGTAGTCACTTCATCTCCTTCATGTGCAGAATCTGACCGTTCATCATGTATGGGGTTTGAAGTAGAGATACCCCTAGACCTTACGCACACGATGGAATTGGTTTCACGTCGATCCGGTTCACGAGCGGTGTGATTTGGCTGCTCAAGTGGGGCACAACATTACTGATTTTCCTACACTTTCTTCACGGATCAGCAACTTCTCTCAAAATTTTCTTCACTTTTGGGCGTCGTGGTGGGGCGTGCCACATATCAAAATGCTCATCTTGACAAGACGAATACACTCAAACAAATTGAGCCCGATCCGACTTGAGACTTGTGAGATATAAGCATCAAAATTCACTACTCGTAACTTCCCATTTAATGGAGTTGAGTTGAAGGGTGGCCGCACGGGAATACCATGCATGTCTTCTTATTCTCTCTTTTGCTTAAAACTTCTTCCTGGAATGTTCGTTCAAGCTGAAATTTGACCCCTGGGGGTTTTCAACCATTCCGGATCCCATGGAGGTGGTCTTATAGAAAATTGAGATACCAAAAATATAGCTCTAGTTATAGGGTCAATTTCAGGGTGCTAGAGGCTGATTCTGTCGAAACTATTTCTCACTCTGCGCTGTCTTAGACATGTCAGAATGTGACCAAACTTGGTAGGATACTTTTGAACGTACTTATAAAGATCTTGGCCAGTTTTGGGGCTATTATGAGACTATAAAAAATTCCACTGCATGTTAGGCTTTATTGACCGGGGAACCATGATGATGAAAAATATCTTCCAACAGCATGCCCCACAGAATGTTGCAGTTCAAGAGAAGTACATTCATTCTAGAAATGTCCCCTGGCTAGCCACAGGACTACGTGAACATCGAGGTTATCTACGCAATGCTATAACTCGGATGCTCAGACATCTGGACGCAATGTACGGGTCCATCCATGGCGACTTTATGGGGAGAAGAGTCTTTTGAGGGATCTTATAGAGGTCATCACCCTCGAGGGACTGATTACAATTCTCACAGTTTGAAGATTTTGTAAGGACCTCATTGGTTAGAATCGGGCCTACTTGGAGGCAAAGTGTTATGAACCTTTGGTCGGCATTGTTTGCTGCAACACTAGGTTTGCTTTTGATGATCAGGGTATCTCTATAGGTCCCATCCAATGGGGTCCAGATGGGGGACTTCTGACTTGTCTTGAAGATCTGAGCATGTCGGCTAGGGGCAATTTTGGTGAGGCACCCTCATGGGTCCCGTCCTGTCGGGTCCAGTTGGGGGCTTTTCATTGGCATGTCATGAAGGTCTGGGCCTATCGCCTAAGGAAGGTTTTTGGCTAGGCGATGTCATGGAGAGGAATGACCCTAAAGTCTCCGACAGGTTAAGCCTTGGCTTTGTCAGTTTCTTGCCTTCAAGGGGATCTTTAACATTTTGGAGGGATCTTTCAGTTGTCGTCCTCGCCCTTAAGGACTCTTGTTGTTTTTGGAGGTTAAGTGTGGGAGATCTTATGAGGCTCTCACTCTCGGGTGAGACATTTTGCATTGTTATTGAATGCTAACAGTTGAGGATTTTGTGTGGACCTCATTAGCCAGGATTATGCTTGTTTAGGTAATTAGATGCCGGCAGCGGCTGTGATGTTACATCAACCTACGGGTTCACTTGAACAGGGAAAGTGGCACTGTAAGGATGGTTTTCATTGACTTCCTTTATTTTTAGGCTCGTTTACCCATGAACTTGGGGCCATGTGCACCCTTTTGTCTAATTTTTCTCACGGTGGCCTTTTGGGGTTTTTTTCACCATGCTTGGGTGTTTGTTTTTGTGGAACTCTTTTACTCATGATTTCGTGACCATGCTCGTCTGTCATTTTTACTCATGGTGTTCCCTTGTCTAGATGTACACCATGGCTATTTTTGTGAAGGCATGTTTAGGGTCTTGCCTTCGAGACCTGTGCGAAGCCTTTTAACGTCATGCGGCCACAACATGCACTATAGTTTAGGGTCATATAGCTGGACCATAGTGGTAAGGAATGACAGTTTGTGGAGGCCATGGAGTGAGTATGGTGGTGGTTTTGACTCACTTTGGGGAGACAGAAGCTAACTACGAAAGATGGATGATGTGTGAATGGTGGGTGAAAAGTGGTGACCCACTAACTGATGAAGAGTATGGATGGTGAGATGGTTTGCCATTTTGTGACCCCGGGTGAGACTCACTAGGGAATGATAGATAGTAATGGTAGTGAAGTGAATGAGTTCACTAGGGAAGCAATGAGGTGGTGTGCGCACACGGATGGGTCGGGTAGGGAAGTCGTGCATGAAGATGCACGTAAAAGGGGGGTGTGCAAATGTGAGGACGTGTTTAAGGTTATGGCTCCTGGACCTGGGCAAAGAAGTTTAACGTCATGCGGCCAGGACGTGCATGGTAAGATCTTTAGTGTAAGAAGAATGGGTTGATCCATATCATCTTGAATGGGTTCTGCTTCCTCTCTCTTTGTTTTTTAACAATACCGAGTCGGGTTGTTCTCCTACCAGTATCGAATAGAACATGCTAAACAAAATTTTCTTCATGTAATACCTACTCGATTTTTATCAGGAAAATCGTACGGATTTTATGAAAACATGCGCTATGGCTCGAATCCGTAGTCAATCCTATTTCTGATAGGATGTACACAGTTGACAATTGAATCCAATTTTTTCCATTATTACCGTATCCTTAATAGTGCGAAAAGAAGGCCCAGCCTCTGAATCTAAGTGATCTGACAGCACTTATCTCAGGTTTCTAGTGAACCCGAGATTTGAGATCGCTCTCTTGAAACCTTGCTCAAGAGCAAGGGCAGGTATACCAACCAATGAGAGAGAAATTTAAGGTGGGTTCGGACTTACTCGGGCTAGCTCGCATGTGTGCCTTCTTAGGTCACGTCGAAAAACCCTCCAACTGCTTTAGCTGGTTCAGAATTGCCTCCCTTGACCTGTAATAGCCTTGTTTTCTGCACAAGACTATGAGGAAGTGATGAAGCGGAAGGTTCAAATAAAGATAGAATAGGGGAGACAACTTGATGGAGGGGCGAGACTATCATGACAGCTGGAAAATTACTGACTCGGAGTGGTAGCAAGATGGACATGGTTCTCAGGATCAACACGACGACAATACTACTCGAAACTAAGGCTATGTCTACCCTCGGTCAAGTGAGAAGAGAAAAGAGTGAAGAGAATAAAAGAGGACGAAGAGAAAGACGAAGAAGAGAGAGGGAGGAAGAACCCAGACGGCAATGGGCATTGCCTTTGACATCATGAGAAGTTGAAGTGTCCCTTGATAGCGGCGATGGCCTCTGGTGAGACTTACGATGATAGCTACTCATGAGGTGCACGGCACTAGATGTGGAACACGAGAGAAGCCCGTAGATGGCAATAAGCGTCGCCGTTGGCAACACAAGGAGGCAACACGTCCCTTGTGGATGACGATAACTCCTGGCGAGGCGCACGATAGTAACTTCTCATAAGTCGCACCGTGATCACCTCTCATGGAGCGCACGGCGATGGGCACAGAGAGGGGCGGGAGGAGTCATCATACGGCAACTAATATTTCCACAATCCTTTGTCGACGACAATGCACATCGTTGCCTACAATAGTAACACAACAGGGTGAAGCCCTCACGGACGGCAATAAGATTCGCTACCCACATTCCTCCCTGAGACGTTGAGGATACGTCTGCGGACGACAACGCGCAGTGCCAACTGCAAGTCTCGTTGGGAGGAAGGAACGAAAGCAGAAGGAGAAAGGATTTCACGCATTGTGTTGCCATCACCATGCGTGGCCTGTAAGACTATAGGAGAGGAACGCACGACACCGCCACTGCTGTGCATGGTCTCTGAGAAGGGGCTGAGACAGAGAATGAGGAAGAAGAAAGAGAGGATGAGAGAGGAGCAGAAAAGAAAAAGAAGAGAGAGAAGGTTTACTTGAGCCTAAGGGTACCAGTCCAAAAGATTCTCTCACCTTACTCTCTCTCCACATGTGACCCAACAATGAGAAGAAAGAGAACTTTATTCAATAAAAACTCTCTTTGTGTATTCTGTGTGTGCGTTTTTTCCTCTCTCACGTACAATGATGGTACGTGGTATATATAGAGTTTGTCCCAAACATGGGTGGATGATGAAAAGTAACACTAATTGCTGGAAATTAAGATTAAATTGAATTGAAAGAAATTAGAAAATAGGGTTGCAAAATGACAGATTTGCCCCTTCCTAACTATCTGTGAAATTTTAGAACAGTCCTTGTATTGCCCTAAAACTTGTGTGATCTTTCATGGATGATCTGGAGTTGTTCTGATGCCCAATTGATCAAAAGATGATTGTTTTCTTGTAGGGCTTGGCATGGTGATCGATTTGATAGTTGTTGGAAGGTATTTTTCATCAACATGGGCCCCAACTCAATAAAGCGTAGCAAACAATGGAAATTTTGATAGTCTCATAATAGCCCTAGAATGGGCCAACATCTTCATGAGGTCTCTCAAAATTCTCGTGTCAAGTTTTGTCACATTTCAACATATCTAAGGCAATGCAGACTGAGAAACAGTTCCGACAAAATCAACAACTAGCACCTTGAAACGACCCCTATAACTAGAGCTACATTTTCAGTATCTCAAATTGCTGTGGGACCACCACCATTAGATCCGAAATGGTTAAAAACCCCAGGGTGTCTAATTTCAGTCCGAACGTACACTTTAAGAAGAAGTTATAGGCAAAAGAGTGAAATAGGAGGGGCCGCACGCTATTTTCATGCGGCCACCCTGCAACTCCACGCTATGGAAGGGGCAGTGACGAAAGTGACTTTCGACACTCATATCTCGCCCTTCCCAAGTCGGATTGTGCTCAAATTTGGTGATCATGTTTGACTAATTAAGATGAACGATTCGATATGTGGCACGTCTCATGACGATACCCGAGCGTGAAGAAAAGCTAGAGATAATTTGTTGATCTATGAAGAAAGTGCAAGAATTCAATAGCGTCGTACCTCGTTCGAGCGGCCAGATCATGTCGTTCATCAGCCCGATCGATGTGAGACTGATTTCGTTGGGATCGTGAGGCCTCAGGCTATCACTGAACCTAACATGGTAAATGACGAATGGTCGGATTTTGCACACAAATCTGACCAAGTAACTGCAAATTTCATCACCGGAATTCCAGATTCTGGTCAAAATTCCAAAATTGTAAAATCTTCATTCGGGCATGGAATCGAGCTGCGTTTGTTGCCTAGCGATTGTAACAGCATGCTCAGTGTAATTCAGCAAAAAAATCACTGAAAAACATCAAGAAATGAGTACACTCTCGATCTAAAGTTTCAAGATCCATTCAAATTTCAAGTCACATGATCGTGTACTAAAAACACGGTTTGTGGCCCGAAATTGGTGTCAAATCGATCGCCATGTCGAGCCCTACAAGAAAACAAACATCTTTCGATCAATCGGGCATAAGAATAACCCTTGATCATCCATGCAAGATCACGTAAGTTCTAGGGCAACACAAGGACTATTCTAAAATTCCTCAAATTGTTAGGAAGGGGCAACTCTGTCATTTTTCACCTTATTTTTAATTTCTTTTCATTCAATTTAATATTAATTTTTAGCAATTAAGGTTACTTTTGATTATCCACCCGTGTTTGGGGCAAATTCTATATATACGTACCTTTCACAAAAGAGAGGACTCAACCTTTCACAAAAGAGAGAGTTTTTACTTAATACAGTTTTTCTTTTTTCTCGTTGTTGGGTCATGTTAGAGAGAGAGGTGAGAGACTTTTGATCGGTACCCCTAGGTTCCAGGTAAATCTTTTCTCTCTTCTTTCTTTTACCTTTTTATTCTTCTCTCTCTCTTCTTTCCTCTCTTGTCCCTCTTCTCTATCTGAGTTCCTTGTAGACGTCGTGCACGGTAGTGGCAGTGTCGTGCATGCCCCCCCTGAGGTCTCACAGGTCGTGCATGTCGATGGTAGCGCCATGTGTGAGTCTCTTTCTCCTTCTATTCTTCTATCTTTTTCTTCAAGTGAGGCCTCGAGAACGTCTATCGCCGTCCGGGAGCTTCCTTCGTGTATTTGGTGCTTATCGTCATCCTTCCGACACCCCATGCCTATCGTCGTGCGCCCCATGAGAATTACCATTGTGTGCTTCACAAATGACTATCACCGCGTGCTTCATCATAGACTATCGCCGCCAACCCGGGGGCGTGTTGTCTCCTTATTTTGTCAGTGACGATGCCTAACGTCTTCCATAGTTCATTTCTCACTCTCTAGCCATGAGCAGTAGAGTCGAGCACCACCTAAGGGCCACGACGCTGTTACTCCACGGTCGTGAGTGGCAACGCTTAGGGCCATCGGGACCCCATCTCTTTATCATCTCATGTCTTCTATTCATTCTCTTTCTCTTCTCACTTAACTGCGGGTAGACTTAGACTAGCGTTGCCATATCGGTCTCGGTTTCGAGTAGTATTGCAGTCATGCTAGTCCTGAGAACCATGCTTGTCTTGCTACCACTCCTAATCGATAACTTCCCAGCTGTCATTCAAGTCTCGCCTGTTCTTCAAGTTTTCTTCCCTTTTCTGTCTTTATTTGAACCTTACGCTTTATCAGCCTCTCGTTTGAACGTAGGCTGCCTAAGACAAGGGTGGGTCTCTTTGAACCACTTGTCTTACAAACTAACCGTAGAAGTGTTGTGAAGAAAACAAGAGGATTGCAAGTCAAGGAAGGTGGTTCTAAACTAGCTAAAGCAGCTGGGGGGGATTTCTTCTTGATCTAAGAGGGCACCCATGCGAGCCAGCCTGAGTAAGTTCCAAACCCACCTTAAATTCCTCTCTCATCTGTTGGTATACCTGTCCTTGCTCTCGAGCAAGGTTCTGAGAGAGCCATCTCAAATCTCTGGTTTGCTAGAAACCCGATATATGTTCCCTAAAACATCTAGATCTGAAAGATGAGATCGAGGCACCTAACCAGTTTGGCGATTCCACTAGGGACATACTACCCCTTAGTCAGTTCGCTCTTGTTTAACCAGTATCTCCTTTTAGTTTCTGAATTAATTTTTATGGCACCTAGGTTGTTCAACTTATTCATCCAAGTCGTGGACTTCCTTATCACCGCACTTGTGACTATCTCAGTGAAGTGAATTGCTCAAGCTTCCTTCAATACTCTCCTCCTGTGTCAGGACTCACGGTTCGGCTCCCAGGTACTTTCTTGAGTTAACGAGAGAGGGGACTTAAAAGTCCCCTCCTCCCAATTACCTCGCCCTTCGGAACCCTCCACCAAGTCCTCTTGCATTGGTGGCACATCTGCCACTGCACACAGAGCGCACCATGCTACCGGCAAGTCTCTTTGGGCATATTTCTGAGGCACGCCGAAAGGCTGCCCCCATCACTCTCTCGAAAGGCAAGCAACATGTCGTTGCCCCTGAGGTTCACCATGAGGCAACCCCCCATATCCTTTCACCTCTCTGAACCTGTAGATCTAGAGGCTCGACACACCGATGTGGAGACTCTGTGGCCTTTACCCCTCGCACACACTCAAGCTCGTGGTCCATCCACATGAGCCACACCACGGGGCAACCTTCACATCGCCATGAGCTAGCATCCAGGGCTAGGCCTTCTCGGGCCAAACCCAGCATGCTCCATGCATTTGATTTCCACAACTCGGGGCATCGCTTGCATTATGCCACCTTGAGCACATGAGGGTCAACCGTCGTATCCCCCTCTCAGCACACACAACTCCACTCTGTGAGAGATGAGCTTCTGCCTCGGCCCTCACAGACACAAGCTCATGAGTCTCGGCCTCCTCAGGTCAGACTTGTTGATCGAGCTGGAGCTGACCCTTAGCTCACCCGGACGGCTAACCCTAAAGGTGCACAGGCACCACCCATGCAGGTTCCTTCCCATCCCTAACTCAGATGGAGTCAAGAACCAACTCCTTCCATGCCGCTCTTCCAACACTAGGAAAACACCTCGAGCCCTGGTTCTCAAAGGTTTTCCCTAAAAGTACCATCTTGAGCCAGCCTCAGGTCAGCTATCCATATGGGCCCCACAAAGGAACTGGGAGTAACTGCTTGATGTCAGACAGAGGGCTCCAGCCTTCAAGGTAGAAACACAAGCTTCCATCTTTCCTTGGACCCCACTCCTTGCTCCAACTCATAGACACAGCCCTTACATGTTCAAAGAAGGCAGGGCAATCCAGGTCTAGGCTCGGTTTTGGAATGAAGTCCGTAGCCGTCTCCGGGTTAAGCAGAAGAGAGGTCTTCAGATCCTTACCACAGAAGCCTCCAAGGCAGTCGAGGTCACGGCCCTTGGTGACCTCTTTCTTCATAATCCCTTCTTCCCTCTCCAAACTGCAAAACTTGAGCGTGCCCAAGAGTATTGCTGGGTTGCCACTGCTCAGAAGCCACGGTCTCAAGACCGCCAAGAACCAGTCCTCACAAGATTGGTGTACAAGGCTTGAGTCCAATCGGGGAGCCTCTACAGACTGGCTTGCCACCCACAACCTGCTGACCTAGGCAGTATGCTCCTCCTCTTGAGTCTTACCTCCTAGAAGAGACGGTCAGTGTCATGGTGATCAATGACTCAGACGAAGCCCAGGAGGACAGAATGAGCAGGTTCGAGGTACTGATGCAATCCATCCTTGAAAATATGGAACACCTAGAAGCCTCCGGGCCCATTGCCTCTCACCATGAGACCGATTCCCCGATCGGTGAGGGCACAGTTCCTGGGAAAACTTCATCATTGGTCTTCCAATAATGCTCGTTGTCTTGTGGGGTCTCCCAAACCACATAGATGTCATGGTGGCTCATAGCCTTAAGAACAAAGTCCCAAGCATGCAAGAGGCGCCTCTCTATCAAAAGCCATACCCTTCGTATATTGACCAAGTACCCTTCCATCTGAACTATCAAAAGGGGAAGCTCCACCTGCTCGACGGTACTACATCTTCGCACCAGCATACTGTTCACTTCCAAGCGGCCTGTTGAGAGACGGCAACAAATGGACAACTCCTCCTCCACCAGTTCGTTGAGACTCTTGATGGGCCAGCCTTCTAGTGGTATGATCGGCTGCCTCCCAACTCGAAGCATACGTGGCAAGAAATAGAGTACTTGTTCTTCCAATGCTTCTATGAAGTCCAAAGGAACGTGGAGACCATCGAGCTCCTCACTCTAATGTCAGACCCTGGTGAATCGATTGACAAGTTCATCACTCGATGGAGAGAGTTGGCAAACCTACCACGAAACTCCCATTGCTGAGAAGGAAGAGGTCCAGACCTGCATATGGAACATGCTTTCTGAGATCGCTCTGCATGTCAAGGCATCCAATCCACCCTCCATGTCAGAGCTCATCTCTAATCCAATTCGCATTGGGGGGTTGTCCAAACACCATGGCAACCCTCATCAGCAACCCTCCGCCTAAAATTCTCGCTCCAACAGTCGGGGTAACTAAAAGGTAGTAATCAGTGCGGCCATCACCGTGATTGACACCAAGGGCATAGCCCCTCAAACCATGGACCTTTCCAAGGCACAGACGCCTTAGGCCGAAGGCAAACAACAGTCTTACATTCAGGTCCTACCTCCTAAAAATAGTAAGCAAAACGACTTCTGGATCCAACACCAGAATAAGGTTTACCCTTTCGACAAGGAGTGGACTCTGGCACTGCTTCAACTGCTACTAATATAGAACATTATCCAGCTACCGGAGGCCGATACTGCAGAGTCAAATGGGCAGGAAACAAATGAGAGGTATTGCACCTATCATAGGAGAGTAGGCCACCTCACTCACGACTGCTATAAGCTCAACGACACTATCGGAGTTGTTATAAAAAACGGGCAGATAAAGCTTGAAGAGTTGAAGAAGGAATTCGAGGCAACTTAGGCTTCTCACATAGTAACAATCCAAAAGGACGACGAGGCACCCACTATCCTTCATGCATTTTTCTCCATAATGCTCGAACAAGGACTTGTCACTCCCAAGCTGACGAGGCAACCCAAGTTCCTACCTCCAAGGACTGAGAACCTCTGATGTGCATATCACCAGATACAAGGCAATGATGTCAACGAGTGCACTGGCTTCCACAACTCTTGGCAGAGAAGATGCAGCAGTGCCACGAAGTTCAAGGCAACCTAGGACGACACCCTCAAGTCCCTCTTCTGCCTGTGTAAGAAAGGCTCCCGACTCAAGCCCAGCAAAATACTGAGCAAGACCATTTACAGGCCCTCTTCGAGACAATGCTCCAAGAATGCCTTGCTACTCCCAAGCCCACCAAGCAGCAGAGGTGTCTTTCCCAGGGCACGGAAAAGATCTGGTTCCCATATCACAAAATATAGGGTCACGAACTCAACGAGTGATATGGGTTCTAAGCTATAGTCTCGGAGAAAGTCTAGCAGGGCCACATCGTTTGTGAGGTTCACCAAGAACGCATTTAGGTCGTCGCGCTCATTCAAGAAGAAGTCACACTACAAGCCCCTCATGAGCATACACCGAACTCTTCAGAACCCTCGACCTCTCAGCTCTAAGAAGCCTATCATGGGTGAAGTAGACTGAAATCCCTGAAGCGTGAAGCGGTCCATCAATCTTGGACTACTCACCGACCAGAAAAGGCAGTCCAAACACCCCCTCAAAGATCTAGAAGGAGACGGCAGGCACCTAAGTCAGCTCACTGAAGGAATCATCCTCCTCAGCCACCAGTCGAGGAAGAATTTCTCTGGCCCCTTCCCCCACTGCTAACCTTGCAAGACTTCATTCCAGGAGAAGCTCGCCTTATCCTATCATCCAATCAGGCGGACATCCCTGAGTCACCAACAGCTCGAGATTCCTCTAATATGGGTGACGACGCTAAAACCACCCCATGATGGTCAAAGTCGGGGCAAGACTTAAAACATCCCCTGCAAACATCTAATTCTAATTCTTCTTTTCCTCTCTCCTCATCTATTTTCTCCAATGGTGCAGCTCGACAGTGCCTGGACTTCGACACTCTAAACAAAAAGTTCGGAGACACCAACCTCACCATGTCGCAGTAAGAGCGCATCAGAGAGATGTTGGCCCAGGCAGCAGAATTCTCGACAGTCACCGACGCCCTATCAACCCAAGCCAAAACTAGGCTATCCTCAAGCTCCTTGTCTAAAGAAGCCTCCCACATGGTGCAAATCTTGAAAGTACGAGCTGACACAGGACAAATGGGTCTAAGATTAGGAAAGAAGCTACAATCCATACCTCAAAAGTTCAAAGTCCTCAAATTTCTTGATCCTTCACCTTTCCCTAAACCTCAAACCTTTACATCCCTAATACAAGTCCCAATTACTCCCAAACCACACCGGCAATGCCACAAACCAAAACATGTCCCTAAGCCTACCCTACCAACCACAATAGTGACAGGATCAGGAACATAGAAGAGTAATTAAGATAAAGTGAAATGCGACGTATTTGGGCACTTGAGAAAGCTTCCAGCCCTTCTAAGTATCTACGATGCCTTCGTGTTGTCTAGAGACTACCATATGGCTCTGGTTCAAGCTCTTTCTAACCCAGAGTTGTAAAAAAACGAAGTAGAACCTATTGAGGTTGACCTGGCCATCCTGAGTGAGTGCCTGACAATCTCCTTTTCTGAAGATGACTTTCAGTTGGGAGGCAAATTCCACAATCACCCCCTCTTCGTGAATGGTGAACTTCACACCTGCCCTATCAATCGGATCATGTTGGATGGAGGGTCAGTAGTTAACTTGATCCCAAGAAGGATCCTGACGACCTCACTTCATCCCACATCACTATGCAAGGGTTTAACCACTTGAGAGAAAAGCCAGCCAGCAAAGTGCACTTTCATCTCAAGATCGGTGACCTCAATGATTACACCTAGTTCCACATAATCGACACCAATACCTCTTACAATGTCCTACTCGACCGCCCTTGGCTTTATGATCAGGGGGTTCACCGCTCCACCAATGCTTCAAGTACAGCCTCGATGGAAGACAACACACGGTTTATGTTGACAAAATATTGTTCCCCATAGCTGAGACTCACTATGTTGACACCAAGTACTATTTCACAGACCTTCCAGCATCAGAAAAGTCAAAGGATGATGATTGGAAGTATGTGAGAGAGACAAGACCTTCATCGCATGATGACGTTGAGGATCTGGGGTGAATGATCACAAAAATGTTCAAAGAAGAGGAAAGACAGGGCAAGATCCTTCCTTTGACCACTATCCACCCAAGCATACCTTGCCACCTCGCTGAGGTCATGGCATCCTCTCCCGAAGACAAAGCTTCCCCCTTTACTTCTAATTCTTCAGAACAAAATGACAAGTTAGATGTAACTCCTGAGCCCAAGGAGACCTCAGAGGTTGACCTTCCAGCCCCAACGGTAACCTCTACATCAGACCAGCACAAGGTCTTGCATGTCCCCATCGCTCTTCTAGAAGCAGAACTGGCATACCAACCACTAAGGAAGGTACTCCAAGTTCCATCCTCCTTGAACAAGGAGATCATTAGCAGCCAAAGGAAGGTCCTACACTTCTCAGGTGTTGAAGAAGTACAGGCAGACAAGAGTCATCCCTCTGGCTCCCAGGAACAACCCCATGGATGAGCTGAGAAGCGAGTTTCGTAACCTCCAGAGCCAATCGGAGGTCATGCGCATAGCTTCAAAGCATTTAAAGGGGTTTGTCCCTGAGACTAAGACCTATGATGAGCTCAAAACTAATGCACCTCAAATCAAAGCCAAAGGTCCCCCAGACTGGAGTATTTACAGTGAACGGGCTCACCAAATCATAAGAACCATGAATTATGAGTCCCTGTCCAATCAAACACTCAGGGTGAAGTAGAAATTGCTCCCCCATTCAAGGTCATTGAAGCCACAACAGGCTGCCACAAGACGAAGCACGGAGTAGGCTATTCTTTCTTGTCTCAAACCATGAAAGGGAGGAAGCAATGAAATGGAAAGAAAAGTGGAAAGAATTGTTTCATTTACAAGTCAAGAGGGTATTACAAGCTTCTTTCGTATATAATGAAAAAAAATGAAAAGAAAAAGAGAAAGAAGGCATCATAAAAATCGGTCAATTGCTTCATTGATCTTTCCCCTGTACGTTACAGCCGATGTTTCACCCGTTCAATCTCGTTCTTCAACTCTGCTACCAGCCCCCCCTCTTGCTCCATCAAGGTGGTCACTTCTCCCAAAGAATATTGGAGGGCCGAAGTTTTATCAAGAACCACTTTATCCTTGGCTTCCCAATCTACAGTCTCCCTCTCCAGCATTTCAAGCATCTGCATCAGCTCTAATATCTTTGCCCTCAGAGGCATCACCTTACGCTGGCGGGCGATGACCTCCATAGCAACGCCAGATCTCTGGGAGTCTACAGCATCCAGCTGCTACATTTGAGTGTTTTCCAATTCACGGTAGCGCAAACGAGCAGACTCCAAAGGGGGCAACTAAGAGCTTTCCAGTGGCTGCGCAGTTGCTTCTTCTAGTAGAGCCTTCAACCTCCATCCCTCCAGCTCATTGACAACGCTGTCAAAGTAAGGAAGGACTTCAGGCGCATTCCCTACGGCAATCCCCCTCAACTATTGGATCGTCGCTCCAAGCTCTTCAAAGGATAGCTCCTTCAGTTTCTGGAGTCCCGTATTAAGCATCACAAAAATGATGCCTGACAACCCACTGAAAGAAGGCCTAGGAAATACAGCAGGAGCAACCATCATCGGAGGACCCTCTGCTACAGACAAGGTCTCAGGTTCCTCAGATTTAGGAGCAACCTCAGGCTGCTCTGGTACCTTGGCAATGGCTTTCTCGCTCTGGCCCCAAGTTATGACCATGTCGGGCTTGATCCTTTCATGCCCAGGGTCGCCTCGTCCTCTGCAAGCACCATAACTGCAGCTGAGGCAAGGCTGGCCTCCTCGCCTAGAGCCACTACCTTAGACTCGGGATGCACATCGGTAGTCTCCTCGCCCTGGGCAGCGACCTCTCCCTATGTCCCCTCTTCTCGAACCATCTCCACCTCGGGAGGTTCGACACTCTCTCCCTCTCCTTCTCCTTCTTTACCCTTGTCTTCCATGGCGATCATTTCTACAACAGGCTCTCCCATGGCACCTGCCTCCTCTACAGTCACGAGTGTCACCTCAGTGACTTGCAAGCTTGATCCATCAGGGCTTCCTGCTTCTGTACCCTCGCAAATCTATCACTCGAGGCAACCATCTCCTGCTATCCAGATGGCCCCTCTTCAACTCTTGCAGCTCCATCCTCTTCTATTATCATGACCTCTACCTGGGTTTCCCTTTCCTTGACAGGCACGACAACCGTCAGAATTCCAGAGGCCCTCACTACCTCCTCCACCTCGTCAAGGCCAGCCTCATCAAGACCAGCCTCATCAGTCCCATTCACTTCCATCAGGACTGAGCCCTACCCTTTTGCCACGAACACCGCTTCCTAATCCAAAGCAATTTCAATAGGGGCAGTAGGCTTTGAGGCACTGGCTTGAACCTCAGAAGGGTCAAGAGAAGGCTCAGGTGAAGGAAAAGGTGAAGCCTCAAGAGCAGAGGGTGACGGGGAAATGGTAGGAGACACACAACCTTTTGAAGTAGCTGAGGGCAAGAAGCCGTCTCCGGGCTCATGAACCACTGGGACCTTACGCCCTTTGTGCCCTAAGGCCTTGGTTTCCTTTTGGGCTGGGGCATGAGGAGTCGCTGGGGCAGTCCACTTTTTCTCCTTTCCTTTCGTTAGCTCAGGCACAATAACCCCCTTTTTCTTCTTTCCTTTCGCCGGCGCGGGGCGCAACAACATGCTTTTTCTTCTTTCTTTTCATCGGCTCAAGCGTAGCAACCTGCTTTCTCTTCCTTTTTTTCATCTGCTAGGGTGAAACAACCAACTTTCTCTTTTTCCCTTTTGTCTGCTCAAACGCAGCACCCTTCGAGGTCCCAAGCTTGGAAAAACTAGCGGCTAACTTGCTATGAGAGCCGCTCTCCATCAGCTCATTTAAATCCTAGACCATATGTACTTCATGTACTGGGACTTTACGGCCTTCCTTCCATTTGAAGATAGCAGAGAGGTGGTCAAAAATACTCTCTATCTCCTTCACTAGGTTGAGAAACCTCAGCAAGGACTCATACATGGTAGTCTAGCGAGGCCGCCCAATCACGCGTCAGTCATGAGGGAAGCTCAGAATAAAAATTTCACCTAAGAGAGGGGTCATTGCCATCTTTTGCTACCTAGTATCTTGGCCCCAGCGGCTACCCTCCCCTTTCAAGGATGCTACGCGTCCCAATACCCTTTATTCAAGATTCTCCACCAATGCTTGTTGGCCTTGGTGGCCCATACCTTTCTGCCAAAATGAGGCAACACATACTTATTGACCTTGGTGGCCTCCAAGCATGTGGCCTAAGCGGTGTGAATTTACCTTAGAAGCCAAATCTCCCCGAGGGTTCCCAACTCATCCTTCATCCAGCGGGCTGCCCTGTTATGTCGTTTGTCAAAGAGTATGGAGAACGAGCAGCCGTGATCCAGCCCATGTTGTCAGGCGAACAGATGAGGAAATTATCCCTCAAGCTTCACGCCATGGAGAGTGCAATAGGTAAGAACTTAGTGTCTCACACTCAACATAAACATCAAATCATTTGGGCTAGTGAAGTCACCCTCTAGGTGGTGGCTCAGCTCGTCCACATACGAGCGATCTGTGAGACCTCCAACTGGGAACGCCACCCGGGTCATGTGGAAGTGATCATTGAAGCACAATTTGCGTGCATGGCCGGGGGTACGGAAAACTGCCCTCTGCCCGACAATCTTCATCAAAAACGTGCACATGGTGTCCTCCAACTCTAGGGTTTTGAAATATGTGTCTGGAAAATAAGCCCCAAGCCAGCCATAGACATAATGGACTGGGAAAGAGTCTTGAAATCTCCTAGGAAGGCCACACCATCTTCTATGCCATTCCCTCCTTCCTCCCCTTTATATGGCCTTCCCCAGGAAATGGCTCCCAAGCCATGATAAATACTGCACTGAATAGCCTATGCTAGCTCGTACTCCTTCCCCCACGCCATGTCACAAGCCACATAGAATGTGCCTGGATGAATGACATCTGTCCCTCTTGGTAGGGCAAATTTGCATAGGAAGAGCACTAAGTAAGCCGTCAGGAAGATGTGCTCATTCTCCTTCCACAGCTCAAAAATGGACGGGGTTTCCTTCTCTTCTTTTCTCGACGATGGACCAACTTCATCTGTACAGCTACCGTAGAAGAACCTCACCAACGAAAGTGAGTCACCCACTTTTGGGCTCATCATAGAGTCGCTGGTAGATCACGAACAATTCTTGAAGCCCAACCAGGGGGGCTTCTTTACCTATCTTCTCCCCTAAAAAACGATTGAGTTTGGGGGCTTAAACTCGTCATACATAATGCTCAGGAGAGGCAGCCCACCAATGAAGTGCAGGTCCATCAGCGAAATCCCTACCTCCCCATGACCAAGTAGCCATCTATTGCTAACATGGCTCCAAGTCTCCAACAACACTTTGATCGTGTTTGAGCAACAGTCATAGTAGCCCGCTGAGCACTGAAGGGCAGCTGGCAAAAAATCATGTCTCAAAGTATCCATGAAATGCCACAGCACTTTCATTGTCCATGAGGAGTGCCCCTTTATGTAATGGTGTTCCCCTTGTACCCACAGGCTGGAAGAAGACCATTTCATGCCTGGGGTTTCTACCATTTGCTTGCCTAGAGTCGACAAGCTCCCATTAGAAGCTATGTTTCGGTGTAGACAGTGCAAGAGGCCTACGCCTTCCTCTACACTCACGTTGCGATCATTATCTTCCCTCGTCACCAACTGGATGTGGCCATCACAAAGGTGACGCTCAAAGGCCACCTGGGTTCACATAAGGCTGTGGTGAGCCAGATTGGCTCACCTCTCATTAAGCACTCGTTGTTGAATACATCAGTACCAAGCTCCCCTTCTCGTGGGGGTTCTTCATGTCTGGAATGGCCCTCGAAGACTCATCCATTAGAACAAAAGCAAAGGATGCTAGGCGGCCATGAAGAAAGTGCGCTCACCAGGGCAGAACTATTGTCGTCTGCCAACTAAGATGTTATCGCCGTCTTTCAGCCAAAGGAAGGACTATTGCTGTCTATCACTAGGAGGGAATCAGCGCCTCACAATAATCAAGGGCTATCTCCATCCCATGGCCAAGGAGTATTAATGCCTCGCTCCAGCTGTCAGCAAACGCTGCATGTGTGTCCCTTGAAATCTGGGCACGTCGCTTAGCACTTATGGTGTGGCCTGTCACTGCGCGTGCAGAGGGCGAGCGTTCGCCTTCCCATGACCCTTCATCTCTTTGACGGTTACGGTCCCACAACCCTTCGGGTTCCCACCGGTGTTTCCCCTCCTCGCCAGGAATCCACTCCTGTCCACCAAAAAAACCCTGCTCCACCTTCCACTAGTTACTAGAAGGGTTGGAAGACCATCAAAAATCCCCGAAAGCTTCCCTATGACCCCGCAGTCTTCCCTGTAATACTAAACATTAATCATCCAATCATTAATCATCCAATCATTGTAAAATCATTAATCATCCAATCATTAATCATCCAATCATCCAATCATTGTAATACTAAACATTCCTTATACAGAAAATCAATTATTATCCACTAACTCATTAAATCACCTACACCCGCAGTAGAGGCTCTATCCATTAGGCTAAGCCAATCCCATTTCTTAAGACCTCTACCATCATGTAGGAGGGAGGGTAACGACAAGTGGGTTAATCTACTTCGTAATACCCTCAACACATACACACAGTCCCCAGCATGCATTGGGGTTTCAATAGATCTTTACCTTGCAAGGCATCAATCCTTTTATTTCATAAATCTAAGGTGTGACCTCTACCCTCCCCCTTAACCTGTTCCTATCATTAAATAGGTTAGGGGATATGCCGGTATCTCTTTCCTTACTACCAATGAGTGTCCCATCACGTAGCAGGCAATATCATAGCAATATCCACTACCGGTGAGTGTCCCACTACGTAGTGGTCAATATCAACATAAGCATTGGCCATTAATCACAGTATCACAACAATATCCACTGCCGGACAGTGTCCCACCCCGTAGTGGCCAATTCATTACAATGTCATAACAATATCCACTACCGGTGAGTGTCCCACCGTGTAGTAGCCAATTCACTACATCATAATGGATGAATCACATTCTCATAATCAATGCCTCATATAGATGAATCATATTTCATCATAACATCATAGCATTAAGCAAAATACATGCATTTCATAAGTTTTCATAGGGCATTTACACATAAGCCCTTTCAGTAGCATTTGGCATTCATTATGAATTCATTTCATCACTATCGCACTCGTGGTCACTCTTTCTCACAAAGTGTAGTTTACACTGCATCATTCATATATCTTTATGGCATTCTCATGGAATTTATCATATGGCATTCACATTTATTATATATCAAGATAACTTAGCGCCGCATGGTCATACAATAATGCAGTGACAAGTAACAGTGACATGGCCCTCTTAGCGAGGGCATAGTTCCTGACTTAGGGGGAGTTTCAGGATGCCTCAAACATGAAACTTTGAGCTAATGCACAATTCTTTACAAAAACAGTGATTTGAAGGAATTTGGGTTCCATTTGATGGGTCAATAGCTGAGTACAAAGTGAGCATTAGTTGCTGGAAATCTCCCCTGCAACAGTTTGCAGCGACATACTTACGCATTTCGGGTCATAATTCAAAATCCGTGGGGGATTTCAAATACTTCAAAACATGTGACTTTGAGTACATTCAAAGATCCTTCTAATGGCAGTAATTTCAAAGGTTTTTGGACACCGTTAGCAAGGCCAAAAGTGTGGCCCAACAAGGGTCATAGTCACTGGAATTGACAGTGACTGTGCGAACATGTCTCTGCATCTTAAGCTATATCTCCTAATACATACGAGATCTCATCACACCATAAAATAAACTTGAAGTAGACATACATGCTTTTCATTTGAGATCGATTGGGTCCCATTTGGATGCTATTTGGATGCCATTTGGTCATCAAACATATAGATTCAAAGACATTCACAGTTCTGAAAATTCGTATTCTCAAGTTAATATGCTTTTAAAGAGCACTTAATATTTCATGGCCACAGTACACTTTGGGCATGGAACCTTAATCATGTTACCAAGCCTCACAATGAGCAATTTCATGAGTCTTCATGAATAACAAAATCATCTATGCATGTTTAAAGTAGTCATGGCATTTAGAAGAATAAACTCTAAAGTTTCCAACCTCATGTCAACCCATTCATACTTCACTTTTTCCTTTATATCATCTAATCCATTTCAATATTTTTACAACAGTCATGGATGCCTAAAAACTAAACCCATATACCTTGAATCTCACGGTGTCTTCAATCTCCTTCAACAGCCTTCTTTGCCTTTCCCACACCTTCACCCATTGGTTGTCTTCAAGGCGCTACAGTGTGCTCCAAAGTTGAGAAGATGGGAAAGATGGTGTTACACAGAGGAGGAAAAAAGTTTTAAAGGAGGGGGTGGATGGAAAGCACTCTGGCTAACGCCATCACTCATGGCTCTGGCACGTTTGGAGCAGCGCTGACCTGTATGGAGGCTGTACGTTTGACCAAGACACTCTCAGCCCTACTCTTTCTTGCTCCTCTTTTCCAGACGGCGATGGCTTCTCTTACACACCGGCGCTGCATCTTCCTCTTACTCAGTCAGCGCTGCACTTTCCAACACCCAACCGACGTCGTGCTTTCAAACACCCAGCCGGTGTTGTGCTTTCCTCGCTTTTCTGCCCCTTCGTTACTGACAGCGTTAAGCTCCTACGTACAGCAATGCCTCAGACGAAAATACACCCGTGGGTGATATACTCGCGGCAATACTCCAAACGCCATTCGGGCACAGCGATAATCCTTACGCCATCTTGCTCAACATTACATCTCTCTTCTCGCACGACGATATGGGATTGGGAGAAAATTGTGGCCCATACAGAGTCACATCTTACTACGACCCACTATCCCCAGGAAATTGAGGAGCACTCTTATCCTCTCAACCCTCATGAGGTTCATCTGTGCTCTGCCCTGTCATCCTCAACAGAGTCACATGCATGCCATTACTCATTATCCCCGAGAGGTCACACTAGCCCTCCTAATCCCTAGTGAGGTCACATCCGTCTGTCACTGCTCAATGTCGCCATCTCTATCTAAACCTATCTGCTTGTGTATTGACTTAACTATCTTTATCCCCAATGAGTCAGATTACTATCCACAACCCATCCCCCATATAGCTTTACTTACATGACAACCTACACACTGGTCCGTGTTGCATGACCTTAAACTGCACAGCCTTGGTCCATGCTGCATGACCTTAAACTGTACAGCCTTGAACCATGTTGTATGACCTTAAACTGCACAGCCGTGGTCCATACTAAATGACCTTAAACTGTAGCAGAGTACTCATTGCACGACCTTAAACTGCATGGTCCTAGTTGCATGACTTTATACGACGTAACCACGATTCAAGCTATATGACCTTAAACCATAGTGCACGTCTTGGCATGACATTAGACTGCTTTGTTTAGGTTCAGAAGGCATGACCTTAAAGATGCCCCCACATACACGCACATGCTCATTGTGTGCATCTTCACGCACGTCCTCCCAAACTGACCCGTTCATATGCGCTCACCACCTCCATTTCCTTCCCAGTGAGTCTACAATTTCCTTCTCAGTGAGTCTACATACACGCACACGCCCTTTACGTGCATCTTCACACACCCCTTCCCTAGCCGGCCATTTCGTGCGCACACACGACCTTCACCATCATTACCATCTTTTCTCCCAGTGAGTCTTACCCATGCTCACCAAATGGTGAACCCTTCCGTAAGTCATACTGGTCGTCAGCTAGTGGGTCACCATTGTTCACCCACCATCCATTTGTCATCAACTCTTTACAAGGCAACTTCATGCCATTTTCTCAAGTGAGTCAAATTCATCGCCAAGCTCACTCTATGGCCTTCACAAACTACCATTCATCATCACTATAGTCTAGTTGTATGACCGTAAAATATAGTGCACTTCCTGGCCGCATGACCTTAAAAGGCTTCGCACAACTCTCGAAGGCACGACTCTAAATACACCTTCACATGGAAAACGGGCATGGTGTACACCTGGATAAGGGACCGCCATGAGTAAAAATGACGGATGGGCATGGTCACGAAATCATAAGTAAGAGAGTTCCGTGGAAAACAAAATTCAAGCACAGTGAAAACCCCAAAATGGCATCGTGAGTAAAAACAGATGAAAAGGGTGGACATAACCACATGTCATGGGTAAAAGAGCCCAAAAATAATAGAAGTTGGTGAAAACCGTCTACACGACTTCACTTCCCTTGTTCAAGTGAAAATCTGCAAAAGGGCGCTTGAACCAATAAGATAGGCTAACGCATGACCACTTCCTCAACCGACATTTAATGTCAAAACAGTCACAATCCTGGCTAATGAGGTCTCCTAAAATCCTCAAAATTCAGCATCCAATCACAACACCAAATGGCTCGTAAGGGAGTGAGAGCTGCATAAGATTTCCCACACTTCAAGATGGCTTGCCATGGGGTGAGAGCAGAATAAGATCCCCCGCACATCAATGACATGGCCCCCTAGGGAGTGAGAGCCGCATAAGATCTCCCAACAATCAGAACAACAAGGCTCACTAAGGAGTGATAGCCGCATAAGATCTCCCAACAATCACAATAACATGGCTCATCCAGGAGTGAGAACCACATAAGATTTCCCTACAATCACAACAACATGGCTCATCAAGGAGTGAGAGTCGCATAAGATTCTCCCAGTTCAACAACAATAAGAGTCCTTGAGGGTGAGGACAATGACCAAAAGATCCCTCTGAAAATGCTAACGACCATCACAAAGGCAAGAAAATTATGAAGCAAGGGTTTAACCTGCCGTAGCCTTCAGGGTATGCCTCGCCAAAATCCCCTAGCCTATATGAGACCAGACTTTTAGGATGGCTCAAAAGCCCCCGACTAGACCCCGCTAGATAGGTCCTACAGAGATACTCTGAGCATCAAAAGCAAACCTGGTGTAGCAGCGAACAATGCAGATTAAAGGTTCATAGCATTTGGCCTTTAGGAAAATGCTTAGTTCTATCTGAGGAGGCCCCTACAAAAGCCTCACGCTTTAGAATTGCAAATAGTCCCTTGAGGATGAGGACTTCAACAAGATCCCTCAGGCTTGGTTCTGTCGAAGGAGGTCCTTGCAAAGGCCTCACACTTTAGAATCACAAATAGTCCCCTGCTGTTGGAAGATATTTCGTCACATTCGACAGGCCATGTTGTTGGAAGATATTTTTCATCAACATGGGGCCCCTGCTCAATAAAGCCTAGCAAACAGTGAAAATTCTAGTAGTCTCAGAATAGCCTAAAATTAGCCAAGATCTTCATTAGGTCTCTCAAAAGTATCCTTCCATAGTTTGTCACATTCTGACAGGTCTAAGGCAGTGCAGAAAGAGAAACAGTTCTAGTAGAATCGGCCTCTAGCATCCTAAAATGGCTCCTATAACTAGAGCTACATTTTTGGTGCCTCAAATATATGTTGGACCACCACCATTGGATCCATCATGGTTGAAAACCCCCAGGTGTCAAATTTCAGCCTGAACGGACACTCTTGGAAGAAGTTATAGGCAAAAGAGAGAAACAAGAGGGGCCACACGCTATTCTCGTGCAGCCACCCTGCAACTCCACGCCATGGAAGGGGCAGTCACGAATATTGACTTTCAAAGCTCATATCTCTCCCGTCTCAAGTCGGATTGTGCTCAAATTTGGTGAGCATGTTCGTCAAGTCAAGACGAGCGATTCGATATGTGGCACGCCTTGTGAGGATACTCAAGCACGAAGAAAAGCTAGAAAGAAGTTGCTGATCCGTGAAGAAAGTGCAAGAAATTCAGCTGCGTCATGGCTCGGTCGAGCGGCCAGATCACGTTGCTCGCGCTCGATCAACATGAGACTAATTTTGTTGTGGGCGTGAGGTCTCGAGCTATTTCTTACTCGAACCTCGTACATGATGAATGGTCAGATTCTACACACAAAGCCGACGAAGCGACTGCAAATTCCATCGTCGAAATTCTAGATTCCGGCCAAAATTCCAAAGTTGTAAAATATTCGTCCGGGCACAGAATCGAGCTACGTTTGTTGCCCCGTGATTGTAACGGCATGCTCAGTGTAATTTAGGGAAGAAATCATCAGAAAACATCAAGGAACGAGTACACTACCCTTCAAATTTCAAGTCACATGATCGTGCACTAAAAATGCGATCCATGGCTCGAAGTTGGTATCAAATCGATCGCCATGCCGAGCCCTATAAGAAAACAAACATCTTTCGATCAACCAGACATCAGAACAACCCCGAATCATCCATGCAAGATCATGCAAGTTCTAGGACAACACAAGGACTGTTCTGGTTCTATGAATTGTTAAGAAGGGGCAAATCTATCCTTTTACAAGCTATTTTCTAATTTTATTTAATTTAATTTAATATTAATTTCCAGCAATTAGGGTTACTTTTGATCATCCATCCATGTTTGAGGTAAATTCTATATATACGTACCAGCATTGTACGAACTCGAGGACTCAACCTTTCACAAAAGAGCAAGTTTTTACTTAATATAGTTTCTCTTTCTTCTTATTGTTGAGTCATGTTTGAGAGAGAGTGTGAGGTGAGATAAACTTTTGATCGGTATCCTTAGGTTTGAAGTAAATCTTCTCTCTCTTCTCTCTTTTTTCTTTTTCTTCATCTCTCTCTTCTTTCCTCTCTTCTCCCTCTTCTCCATCGGAGTTCCTCGTGAAGGTCGTGCATGGCAGTGGCAGTGCCGTGCATGCCTCCCCAGAGGTCTCACAGGTCGAGAATGACGATGGCAGTGCCATGCGCAAGTCTCCTTCTCCTTCTATTCTTCTATCTGTTTCTTTCAGTGAGGCCTATAGACGGCACTGCCCATCGCCATCCATAAACATAGCTTCGACGTCTCAGTGAAGAACCCAGATGATGAAACTCGTTGCCGTCCGAAGGGGACCTCCCCTGTTGTGCATCTATTATAGATGGCGATACCTATCACTGCCTGCTAAAGGCCTCGACAATGTCTGTCGTCATCCACGAGCTTCCTTTGCGTGTTTGGTGCTTATCGATGTACTTCTTGTGCCCCACGCCTATCACCGTGCACCTCGTGAGAATTACCGGCGCGTGCTTCATAAATAACTATCGTCGTGGGCTTCATCAGAGACTATCGCCGCCCACGTAGGGGCATGTTGTCTCCTTATATTGCCAACGGCGATGCCTAGCACCATCCGTAGTTCATTTCTCACTCTTTAGACATGAGCAGTAGTGTCTAGTGCTACTCAAGGGCCACGACACTGCTACTGCACGGTCGTGAGTGGCAATGCTTAGCACTGTCGGGACCCCATCTCTACCATCTCGTGTCTTCTTTTCATTCTATTTTCTCTTTTCACTTGACTGAGGGTGGACTTAGCCTAGCACTGCCATATCGGTCTCAGTTTCAAGTAGTATTGCCACCGTACTGGTCCTGAGAACCATGCCCATCTTGCTACCACTCTGAGTCGATAACTTCTCGACTGTTATGCTACTCTTGCCTCTTCATCATGTTTTCTTCCCTGTTCTATCTTTATTTGAACCTTACGCTTCATCGCCCTCTCATATGAAGGTATGTTTCCCTAAGACAAGGGTGGGTCTCTTTGACCTACTTATCTTGCAAATTAACCATAGATGTGTTGTATAGAAAATAAGAGGTTTGCAGGTCAAGGGACACAATTTTCAACCAGCTAAAGCAATTGAGGGGCTTTCTTCGTGATCTAAGAGGGTGCCCTCGCGAGCCGACCCGAATAAGTCCCGAACCCACCATAAATTCCTCTATCATCAGTTGGTAACCTTCCCTTGCTCTCGAGCAAGGTTTTGAGAGAGCGATCTCAAATCCCAGGTTCGCTAGAAACCCAAGATACATGTCATAGATCTTCTAGATCTGGAAGGTGAGATCAAGGCACCTAACCAATACCAACTTTGAGCCATGGATCATGTTTATAGGGCACGATCATGTGACTTGAATTTCTGTTGAATCTTGAAATTATGGATCAATAGTGTGCTCGTTCCTTGATGTTTTTCTGTGATTTCGTCATTGGATGACACTGACCATGCCATTACAATCGCGATGCAACAAACGCAACTCAATTTTGTGCCCAAACGGAGATTTTGCAACTTTGAAATTTTGGCCAGAATCTAGAATTCTAATGACGGAATTTACAGTCAGTTCGTCGACTTTGTGTGCAGAATTTGACCATTCATCATGTACGGGGTTCGGGTCAAAGTTAGCTCGAGACCTTATGCACACGATGGAATTAGTCTCACGTTGATCGGGCTTGCGAACGACATGATTTGGCCCCTCGAGTGAGGCATGACGCTGTTGATTTTCTTGTACTTTCTTCATGGATCAACAACTTCTCTCTACCATTTCTTGGTCCTCGGGCGTCGTCATGGGGCATGCCACATATCAAAACGCTCGTCTTTATGAGACGAATATGCTTAATTGGGTTAATCCTACCTCAGACAAGTAAAATATGAGCGTTGAAAGTCATTGTTCATGACTGTCTCTTCAATGGTGTAGAGTTACAGAGTGGCCGCACAGGAATAGCGTGTGACTCTTCCTGTTTCACTCTTTTGTCTATAACATCTTCCTGAAGTGTTTGTTTAAGCTGAAATTTGACCTTGGGGGTTTCATCCATGTCGAATCTTATGGTGGTGTTCTCACAGAAAATTGCGACATCAAAAATGTAGCTCTAGTTATAGGGTCCATTTCAAGGTGTTAGAGGCTGATTTTGCCGAAATTGTTTCTCAATCTGTACTGCCTTAGATCTGTCATAATGAGACGAAACTTGACAAGAGACTTTTGAGAGACCTCATGAAGATATTGGCTAGTTCTGGGGCTATTCTAAGACTGTAAAGATTTCCACTATTTGCTAGGCTTTTGTTGAGCAAGGGCTCCACGATGATGAAAAATATTTTATAACATTGCACTATGGTTTAAGGTCATATAGCTTGGACCGTGGTTATGAAGTTTAAAGTCATGCAAATAGGATCATGCAATTTAATGTTGTGCAACTAAACCTACATGACAGTTTAAGGTCATATAGTTTAGACCATGCAGTTTTACGATCATGCACCTAGACCATGGCTGTGCAAGTTACGATCATGCAGCACAGACCATTGAGTGGGTCCCCATGTAGGCGAAGCTACATGGAGGATAGGTTTTTGAATATCAATCTGACTCTCTGGGATAAAGATAGTTAAGGCTATACACAAGCAGAGAGACTTAGATGAAGATGGTGGCCCTATGAGGAGCGGCAAGCGGAAGTGGACCTCACTGGGGATTAAGAGGGTAAGTGTGACTCCCTAAGGATTGAAGAGTTACATGCACACCAATACTGGGGGTTAAAAGGATAAGAATGTTCGTAACACTCCCCGAAGATAGACGGTAGTAATAAGATGTGACTCCTACTGAGGGTATTGGTGCAAAACAAACCTAATGGGTATTAAAGGGGTAAGTGTGATGTCCTTTTTTTGCATACATGTTACTCTATTGGGGGATGTTCATAGTTAAAGTCACTTGTATGGACAATTTGCCGCACCGTGCGTTACATATTTAAGGTCATGTAGCCCAGACCATGGCTACATAGTTTAAAATCATGCAGCTAGGACCAGGCAGTTTAAAGTCGTGCAACTAGATCTTCGCAACAGTTTAGGGTCACATAGTTTGGACCATGACATGAAGCTTTTTTTAACGTCATACGGCAAGGACGTGCATTATGGTTTAAGGTCATACAGTTGGAACATGGTTATGCAGTTTAAAGTCATGCAACGAGGACCATGAAATTTGAGGTCATGCATCTAAACCTTCGCTATAGTTTAGGGTCATATAGTTTGGATCGTGGCTGTGCAGTTAGAAGTCATGCAGCACAGACCATGGCTGTGCAGTTTAAGGTCATGAAACATGCACCAAGGCTATGCAGTTTAAGATCATGCAACACAGACCAAGGCTGTGCAGTTTAAGGTCATGCAGCACGAACCAAGGCTATGCAGTTTAAGGTCATGCAGCACATACCATGGTTGTGCCGTTTAAGGTCATGCAGCATAGACCAAGGGTGAGCAGTTTAAGGTCATGCAACATGGACCGTGCCTGTGTAGTTTAAAGTTATGCAGCACGGACCGTGGTTGTGCAGTTTAAGGTCATGCAGCATAGACCAAGGCTGTGCAGGTTAAGGTCATGCAGCGCGGACCGTGGCTGTGTAGTTTAAGGTCATGCAATGCAGATTATGGTTGTGTAGTTTAAGGTCATGCAGCATGGACCAAGGCTGTGTAGTTTAAGGTCATGCGGCATGGACCAAGGCTGTACAGTTTAAAGTCATGCAGCGGGGAACGTGGCTGTGCAGTTTAAGGTCATGCAACAAGACCATGGCTATGCAATTTAAGGTCATGCAGCATGAACAATAGCTATGCAGTTTAAGGTCATGCAGCACGGACCAAGGCTGTGCAGTATAAGGTCATGTAGCACGGACCAAGGCTATGCAGTTTAAGGTCATGCTGCACGGACCAAGGCTGTGCAGTTTAAGCTGATGCAGCACGAGACATGGCTATGCAGTTTAAGGTCATGCGACATAAATCATTGTGTAAGAAGAATGTGACTCAGGGGGAATAGAGTCATTACTAGAGACTCGATTCATTGCAAGGTGATGGAGTGGTACAGGGTATGAACTTCCTGAGGAGGTAGGACGATGGTCTAGATGGGAGTACCATGGCATGGGCATGACACCAAGTATTGGATGGCACACGTGGCATTAGGCCTTGATGATGCACTCACGGAATTAGGTCCAGATGACACACGCATGGCACTAGCCCCTAGTGAGGGCATGGAGATAGCCTCTCTTGGTGAAGCACATGGGGTGTAAAGTCCTCATCAAGCACACGGTGATAGCTCCTTGATGAAGCGTGTGGCGATAGCCCTTGATGAAGCAATAGCTCCTTGACGAAGCACACCATGATAGCTCCTTGACGAGGTGCACGGCAGTAGCCCTTGGTGAAGCTCGTGGTGAATGCCCTTGATGAAGCGTGCGGTCATAGTTCCTTGACGAAGCGCTGTGATAACTCCTTAACGAGGCGCACGGCGGTAGCCCTTGGCGAAGCGAGGGGCAATAGCTCCTCGATGAAGCATGCGATGATAACCCTTTCGGGTCCTTGACTGGACCCGCCCTAGCCTGGTCGTATTGTTGTCATAAGCTGGGGACTGGAGCGTCATTCTGAATTTGTGAGGGGTAGCTTGTGGCACTGCCAAGAATAAAAGGGGGAAAACCCCATTTTACTATTTTACCGAAGGGCAAAACAATCGAAGAGAGTTTTAAAGAGAGAGAGTCAGAGCTTCCGTCAAGAGCTTCCTGGCTAGAACTTCCCCTCCCAAATTTGCAATAGACAGGCCTTCATGAGCTTTTCTAACGAGCTTCTGCCGATCGTGGGCGTTCACAACGTGCTTGCAAGTATTTTCAAAGAGTGCTAAGACTTTTCTGAGTAAGGAACGAGGCTTCTTAGAGCCTTTAGAGAGATTTGCAATGATTCTTTGCCAAAGTTCCAATCCCTTTTGTGATAGTCTCATGGCTGAAGGGGAGGCTGCAGAGGGGAGTCTGACGATCTTCTGACCATCGAAAGAGAAGGAGGAGGAGCAGCAGTGGCGATGATGCCTTGTGAGGGCCAAGACTGTTGGAAAATGAGAAGGCCCAGCCACTATGGTCTGTTGGAAGCCAAGTCCTCTAGCACAACAGTGAAGTCCATGTTGTTTTGGAGGAAGGGAATCCATCATGGGCTAGTTCCTTGCCAGAGAAGTCTGCTTTGTATGTCAGATGGATTGAAGCTGACTCAAAAATGGTTGGTTTCTTCTTTTGACTTGTAACCATCCCTTTTGAGAACACCCGACCAATGAATTGAAGCTGACTTCCAAGTGGTTTTTCTTCTTCTTCATGATGAGGGCATTTCTTTCTTACTGTAACCGTCTACTTATCCTCAAATGTAAAAGCTTTGTACTGCAGGTTTTGGATTGTAATCATCCTCTTATCCTCAGATGCAGGAGCTTTGTACTGTGGGTTTTGAAGTGTAATCGTCCTCTTATCCTCAGATGCAAGAGCTTTGTAACTTCCCTAATAATGGGCTTTTGATTGTAGCTTGTAACCTTTTTTAATGTAATCAAAGAAATGAACTTCTTTTGAGCTAACTTAATGTTCTTCTTTTCCATTTCCTTCTTTTTTACTACATGTAGCACATTTTAGGGATATATCAGGGATAGTATTTCTTTAAGTATCTCCCATTGATAGGGGGCATCGCCTCTCCTCCATGCAAGTTCACCAGTATATAGGACCCATTTGGTGTGACCTTTTTTACTATGAATGGACCTTACCACTTGGGTTCGAACATTCCTTTACGGTGCCCATGCATGACAATCGGTCTCTTGACTGCTAAGACTAGATCTCCACGAGCAAATGAGCGAACCTTGATAAATTTGTCAAAGGCTCTCTTCATTCTCCCCTGATTGAGCTTGAGGTTCTGTTGGGCCTCTAGTCTCTTTTCGTCAAGGGCATCCAACTCCTGATAACGGAGCTTGACCCTCTCATCTTCGGTTAGTCCCTGATGAATAGCGACACGGAGTGAAGGTATTTGAACTTCAAGGGGTAAAATCACCTCACCTTCATACAACAGAGAATAAGGAGTAGAGTTTGTAGCATTATGAGTGGTGGTGAGATAGGCCCACAGAGCTTCAGGCAGCTTCTCATGCCAATTCTTTTTTGACTTCAAAACTGACTTCTGGAGCACCCCACATAGGGTTTCGTTGAACGCCTCAGCTAACCTGTTGGCTCGAGGGTAGTACATGGTCGAGTATTTTCACTCAAAACCGAACTAGTTGGCCAAGAGATCAACATGACGGCTTCTAAACTTAGGGCAATTATTAGAGATTATTTGGTCCGAAACCCCGAACCGGTATATAATGTGGTGACGCACGAAGTTGACCACAGTGGTCCCTAGAACCTGCTTGAGGGAGACTGCTTCTGCTCACTTCAAAAAGTAATCTATCGCTACTAGAATGAAGGCATGAACCAAAGCAGATGGAGGGTCGATGGGTCCTACAATATCCATACCCCATTGGGAAAAGGGTCATGATGTTACTGTAGGATGGAGAGGCTTCAGGGTTGATGAATGAGGCTTGAGTGAATTTGGCACACCTGACATCTTTTAGCATAGTTTTGGGCATCTGCCACCATTGAAGGGCAATAATAGACGAGTCTGTGTATGCTCTCGTAGAGCTTAGGGTTGGACTGATGTAGCCCGTAGATACCTGAATACACTTCTTTGAGAACTTTGCTTGCTTCTTGTGTATCAACGCATCTGAGTAGAATTTCGTCAAATGATCGACGAAAGAGAACATCCCTGTTGAGAAGGGTGTACTTGGTAGACATCTGTCATACACCATTGTGTTTCGCCCGATTCTCAGGCAGCCTTCCATGCTTTATGAAATTCATGACAAGCTCCCTCCAGTCTTCTACTTGTTCTACCTCTGCACACATCGGGTCAAATAATTCAAGCTCATGCTTCTTAGCTTTGGATTCTTTTGCTCGAGACATTTCCTGCTTTTCCTTAATGACATGTTTGGCAATGAGGAGTGCTCCGAATGGATAAGGCGAACATTCAGGGAAGATATCTCTCTCTTCATCTGCATCAACTTCAGTTCTCAAGTTAACATGTCTCCATTCTATTACCCAGACAGGCATGGGCCCTGACGAAGACAATTGAATGGTAGCACCGAGCTTTGAGAGCATGTCGGCCCGCGAGTTCAGCCTCTTAAGGATATGACTTAGAGAGAAATCATCGAACTAGGCCATGTAAGATTTGGCCATGTCATCATAAGGCTTGAGAGTATCCTTCCTCACAACATAAATCCCTTTAAGCTGCCGGATGACCAGCTCAAAGATGCCTAAGATGTTTAGCTGCTCTAGGTCTAGCTAAAAGGCGATCTCCAATCCGATTATGAGGGCTTGATACTCAGCTTCATTATGAGAAAATGCCTATACAAGTGAGAAGGATAGAGGAATCATTCCAACATCGGGAGTTAGGAACACGACTCTGGCACCCCCTCTATTAGACTGGAATGCTCCATCGAAAAAACATCTCCCACGACCGTGACAATACCGTACGGAAAACTTCCTCATCCGAGAGATCACTTAACAGAGGAGATTTCGAAGGGATTGGGTGAGCTGCAAGGAAGTCTGCTAGGGCATGACCTTTGACTGCCTTCAGTGGTACATATATGATGTCGAACTACATCAGCAATAATGCCCACTTGGCCGGGCGTCCTGATAGGCATGGCCAGGTCATAAGGAACTTGACTGGGTCTAACTTTGATATTAGTTTGACTTCATGACCGAGCAAGTAATGACAGAGCTTCTGTACCGCAAAGATCAAGGCTAGGCACATCTTTTCTATGGGAGGGTAATTCTTCTCGACTCCTTGCATCATGCGGTTGAGGTAATGGAGTGATGTTTCTTTCCCGCCATCATTGTTTTGCTCTAGGAGTGCCCCGAGTGACTCATCAAGGGCGGTGACGTATAGGATGTGAGGCCTTCCTAACATTGGCGTGGAGAGTATCAGTGGATTCAACAAGTATTGCTTGATGTCATCGAGTGCAGCTTGGCACGCCCATGCCATATGAAGGGAGTGAGTATCTTTCTTTAGCAGTTGTGAAAAGGGCCTGCATGGCCATGAAAGGTTTGAGATGAACCTTCGAATGTAGGCGAGCTACCCTTGTAGAGACCGCAATTCATGGAGGGTCGTAGGGGGTGGCATGTCCTGAATTACCTTGATCTTGACCGACTTGATCTTCAGTCCATGGTACCTCACTATGAATCTTAAGAATTTTCTTGAGTGTACGCGAAAGGCACATTTAAAGGGGTTCATCTTGAGTTGGTGACGCCACAGCCATTCAAATACCTTTCTAAGGTCTTGTATGTGAGCATCCTTTGTTTCAAACTTTACCACCAAGTCATCCACATAGCACTCAACCTCCTTGTGGATCATATCCTTGAAGATGGTCATCATGGCTTACATGTACGTGGCATCGAAATTCTTTAACTTGAAGCGCATCACAATGTAGCAAAAGACACCTTTTGGGGTTAAGAACACAGTGGCCTCTTCATCCTCTGGTGCCTTCCTGATCAGATTATAACCGAAATAGCCATCCATGAAAGAAAATATCTGACAATGAGCTACGGAATTAACAAGCATCTCGGTAAATAGTAGGGGGAAGTCATCCTTGGCGCAAGCAGTATTCAAGTCGTGGAAGTCAATACAGACCCTGATTTGTCCATTCTTCTTCTTGATTACGACAACATTTGACACCTATCTTGGGTATTTGACTTCATGTATGAATCTAGCTTGCCAGAGCTTATTCACCTCTGCATCTATCTGCATCTCAAGGTCGGGTCTTATCCTTCATGATTTATGCTTTATGGGTTTAATGGTCGGATCAATACCGAGACGATGTACAATGACTTGATGCTCTAGACCAGGCATCTCATGATAATGCCAGGCAAAGATGTCCCGGTTTGCTCAGAGGAGGGCATTATAACTTTCTTTCTCTTCTGGGGACATTTTTGTCGAGATGAAAGTTGGCCTTAGATCATCCTCATTCGCTAAGTTTATCTCTGACAGCTAGTCAGTTGTGGCCTGGCCACCTTCTTCCCAGTCTTCAGAGCCTCTTGCAACTCTTCGTCTAGGGATTCAGGATGCTTCTCATCAATCTCAAGTGCAGGGACACACGATCCTGACATTTCTGCCTCTAAGAGGGGCCCAATGTGGGAGATGATTTCTGATCCCTGGCCAGACCATGCAATGAAAGGGTCGTCTTTGAACAGGGAGTCCATGTCCTTGTGACTGGGGTCACTCGATACTTCCCCGAGCTAGGTGACGCTTCATGAACTTGGATCATGTGACAGGTCTCATGGGAATAGGAGCTTGAAGGTGGCTCATTTTTTGCTTGGGTTGACAAGGCATCGGAGACAGTCAAGAATCGAACCTCCTGGGCCAGCATCTTTCTTAAGCGCTTTCGCTGCGACCTGCTGAGGCTAGTGCCTCTGAGCTCTCTATTTAGAGTGTCGAAGTCTGGACACTATCAAGCTGTACCTGTGGAAGAAATAAAAGAGGAGGGAGGATAAGAAGAGTTAGAACATTTCGTGCAGTTTTTTACATCGTCACTCGCATTGGACGACTCCGGAGCTGGTTATAACTCAGGGATGTCTGTATGATTGGACGAAAGGATAAGGCGAGCTATGCCTAGGATGAAGTCTTTTAATGTCAACAGTGGAGGACGAGGCCTGAGAAATTCTTCCTCGATAAGTTGGTGAGGGATGGGATTCCTTCGACAGGCTGACTTTAGTGCTTATCTCCTTCTAGATTCCTGAGGAGGTATTTGGTTCGCCATATTGTGTTGATGAGTAGTCTTAGCTTAGTGGATTGCCTCACGCTTCAAGGATTTGAGCCTACTTAGGGTTGAGAATTCTACGGCTGAGAAGTCGAGGGCTCTGAAGGGTCTAGTGTATGCTCATAGGGGGCCTGTAGCAGGGTTTCCTCTTGAATGGGAGTGATGGCTTGGAAGCGTTATGGGAGGACGACACAAACCACGTGGCATTCTCGTACTTTTTCAGGGACTATGGCTTCGAACCCAGAGCATTCTTTCAACTCATGGCCCCATACTTGATGATATGGGCACCAGAGGTTTCTGTTCCTTGGGAAAGATGCCTTGGCTGCCTGGTGGGCTTAAGAGTGATAAGACTCGATTGAAGCATTGCCTTGAAGAGGGCCTGCAAAGGGTCTAGCTCAGCACTTCCCTGGGCTTGTGTCGGGAGTTCTTCTTGCACTATTGGAAGAGGGGCGACAGTAGAAGGAGCTGGTTCATGACTCCGCCTAAGTCAGGATCGAGGAGGAACCTGCAAAGTTGATGCATGTGCACCTTTGGGGTTAGCCGTCCGAGTGACTTGGGCCTCAGCTCGGGCTCGGTAAGCTGGTTCGACCTCAAGAGGTCAAGACCTGCGAGCTTGTGTTTGTGAGGGATCAGGTAAGAACCATTCCCTCACAAGGTGAAACTGTGTGTGCTGGAAGGGAGGACAGAGTGGTAGTGCTCGAGCTGGCATAAAGCTGGCGCTGCACCGAGCTATGGGATGCATGACGCACATAGGGTTTGGCCCAAGAAGGCCTAGCCTTGAACGCGAGTTCTAGGTAGCGTGAAAGTTACCCCGAGATGTGGCTCGAGTGGATGGACCACAAGCCAGCAGGTGTGTGCGAGGGGTGAAGACCCCAGGATCTCCACCTCTATGTGTCGAGCCTTCAAGTGTAGAGGTTCGGGGTAGTGAAGGAGTTCGAGCAGTAGCCTTGCGGCGACCCTCAAAAGCTACGGCAACTTGATTTCCTTTCGCAAGAGTGGACAGGGCAGCCTTCCGGTGTACTCCAGCAATATGATGGGTGAGGGACTTGCTAGTAGCAGGGTGCGTGTTGTGTGCACCAACGAATGTGCTACCAATGCAAGGGGCCTTGGTGGAGGGTCCACTAGGGTGAGGAGGTGGGAAGTTAGGAACCTTTAAGTCCCCTCTTGCATCAATCCAGTAAAGCACCTAGGAGCCGGACTTCGAGTCCTGGCTCAAAAGGAGTGTAGGGAAGGAAGCTTGAGTAGTTTGCTTCCCTAGGACAGTCACGAGGGTAGGGATGAGAAAATCCCCGACTCAGATGAACGGGTTGAACAACCCAAATGCCATAGAAAGTAGTGCAGAAAGTAAAAGAAGATACTAATCAAACAAGAGCGAACCGACGAAGGGATAATAAATCCCCAGTGGAGTCACCTAGCTGGTTAAGTGCCTCGATCTTGCCTCCTCGGATCTAGGTGATTGAGTGACACGTGTCTCGAATTTGAAAGACCTGGGACATGAGATCGCTCTCTCAAGAACCTTATTCAAGAACAAAGGCAGGTATCCAACTAGTGAGAGAGGAATTTTGGATGTGAGGTGGGGACCAACCTCACCTGGGTCAGTGACTTACTCGAGCTGACTCGCACGGGCGCTCTCTTAGATCATGACAGAAAGCCCACCAGCTGCATTAGCTAGTTTAAAATCGCCTCCCTTAACCTGTAATCTCCTGATTTTTTGCACAACACTACTATGGTTTATTTGAAAGACAAGTTGGCTAAAGGACCCACCCTTGTCTTAGGGCAATGCACATTCGTGTGTCTAAGAATGTGAAAAGTTATGGTGATGAAGTGGAAGGTTCGATCAAAGGTCGAAAAGAGAAGGGATGAGACTAGCATGATAGTCAGACAGTGACCGACTTGGAGTGATAGGAAGATGGGCATGGTACCCAGGCCCAGCACGACGACAATACCTCTCGACAGCTAGACCGCTGAGATGGTGTTAGACTGAGTCAACCCTCAGTCAAGTGAGAAGAGGAGAAAATGAAGAGAAGGCCCGAGACAGCGAGGGAAGGAGGTTCAAACAGTGCTAAGCATCACCACCCACGACCATGGAGTAGCCGTGTCACGGCCCTTAGAAGGTGCTAGACACTACTACTCACGGCTAGAGGGTGAACAGTGAACTACGGGTTATACTCGACATCACCAATGGAACCACAAGAAGGTAGCGCACCCTTGCATGGGTGGCGATAGCCTCTTGTGAAGTGCGCGGTGAAAGCCATCAGCGACGAATGCGACAATAGTCCTTTCTAAGGCACACGACGATAGGCGTGGGACGCAAGAGGAACCTGCGAATGATGATGAGCACTGAGCGCACGAAAGAGGCTGGTGGATGGTGATAGGCACGGAGTGCACAAAGGAAGCTCACGGATGGCAATAGACAGCAAGCCCAGTAAGGAAGCTCGCAGACGACGATAGGAACCTAGCGCACGAAGGAAGCTCGCGGACGATGATAGGCACAAAGCTCATAAAGGAAGCTTGAGGATGGCGATAGGCACCGAGCCCGCGAAGGAAGCTCGTGGAAAGGCAATAGGCACCGAGCACGTGAAGGAAGCTCATGGACTACGATAGGCACCGAGCTCGTGAGAGAAGCTGGCAAACGGCGATATGCCTTGAGCGCGCGAAGGAAGCTCATAGACGGTGATAGGCACCGAGCACGCAAAGGAAGCTCGTAGACGATGATAGGTGTTGTGGCAACCTCTCATGAGCGGCGATGAGCAAGAAACAGGGGGAGACCTCTGCGGGCAGCAATCAGTTTCGCCATCTGTGCTCGTCACTGAGACTTCAAGGACACACCTGTGGATGGCAATGAGCAGTGCCGTCTGCAAGCCTCGCTGAGAGATAGAGATGGATGATTAGAAGGGGAAAAGAAGCTCGTGCATGGCACTACCATCGCCATGCGTTACCTGTGAAACCACAGGAGGGGAAAAAGAAAAGAAAGAGGCATGAACGGCACTGCCACTACCGTGTATGGCCTCTAAGGGAGGCTCAAATGAAGAAGAAGAAGAAAAAAAAGGAAAGCAAAGAGAGAAGATTTACCTTGAGCTTAGGGGTACCGATCTAAAAGTTTCTCTCTCCCTACTCTCTCCCTAAACATGACCCAATAATGAGAAGGGAATTCTATTAAGTAAAACTTCTCTTTGGTACAATGATGGTGCATGTATAAAGTTGTGCCCAAACATGGGTGGATTGATCAAAATTTAAATCTAATTATTAGAAATTAAGATTTAACTAAATTAAAAGAAATTAGAAAATAAAGCGCAAAATGATAGATTTGCCCCTTCCCAACAAGTTGTGGAATTCCAAGATAGTCCCTGTGTTGCCTTAGAATGTGAATGATTTTTCATGGATTATACGGGGTTGTTCTGATGCCCATTTGATTGAAAGGGCTTAGCATGGCGATCGATTTGATACCAAGTTCGAGCCATGGATCGTGTCTTTAGGGCACGATCACATGACTTGAAATTTGAATGAATCTTGAAAATTTAGATAGATTGTGAGCTTGTTCCTTGATGTTTTCCTGTGATTTCTTCATTGGAACACACTGAGCATGCCGTCACAATCGTGGGGCAACACACGCAGCTCGATTTTGTGCCCTGACGAAGATTTTACAACTTTAGAGTTTTGGTTGGAATCTGGAATTCCGGCGTAAGAATTGACATTCACTTTCGCAGCTTCATATGCGAAATCCGATCGCTCATCATGTACAAGGTTCAGACTAAAGATAGCCCTAGACCTTATGCACACGATGGAATTAGTTTAACATCGATCGGGCTCGTGAGTGACATGATTCTGCTGCTCGATTGGGGCACGATGCTACCGAGTTTCCTGCACTTTCTTCACAGATTCGTAACTTCTCTTTAGCTTTTCTTTGTGTTAGGGTGTCGTCGCATGGCATGCCACATTTCGAAACGCTCGTCTTGATGAGACAAACATGATCACAAAATTTGAGTGCGATCCGACTTGAGACGGGTGAGATATGAGCATTAAAAGTCACTAGTCGTAACTGCCCCTTTCATGGAGTTGAGTTGCAGGGTTGCCGCAGGGGAATAGCGTGCGACTCCTCCTGTTTCGCTCTTTTACCTATAACTTCTTCTTGGAATGTCCATTCAAGCTGAAATTTGACCCCTGAGGGTTTTCAACTATGTTAGATTCAATGGCACTGATCCCATAGCAAATTGAAACACTAAAAATATAGCTCTAGTTATAGGGTCCATTTTAGGGTGCTAGAGGCTGATTTTGTCAAAAAATGTTTCTCAGTCTGCACTGCCTTAGACATGTCAAAATGCGACGAAACTTGGCAGGAGACTTTTGAGAGTCCTTATGAAGATCTTGGCCTATTCTGGGTCGCTTCTAAGACTATAAGAATTTCCACTATATGTTAGGCTTTATAGACTGGGGACCCATGATGATGAAAAATGTTGTCCAACACCTCTCCCCCACGCCTGGGTTTCTAACATAAGTGGCCGAGAAGTAGGCTCCTTGCCACCAGTCTACATAATGGATGGGGAATGGTGTCTTGAAATCCCCAGGGAAAGCTTTGCCTCTGAGAAAGCCATCCCCCCCCTCCTAGCCTTTATAGGTCTTCCCTCTCAATATAGCTCCCAGCCCATGGTAAATGCTGCACAAGACTAGTTGTGTAAGGGCATATTGGCACCCCCTTGCTATATAGGAAGCCACATAGAATGTGTATAGACATATCGTATCAGCTCCTCCAGGAAGCATGAACTTGCACAGAAACAAGGCCAAATAGGTGGTCAAAAACACGTAATCATCATTGGCCTGGGATGGATAAATTGGAGGTGCCCTCTATGCAACTACTTTCCCTTTTCCTCTCGAAATAACGGCACCAGCTCCTCAGGGTAATCCCTGCAAAAGAATTTCAGCCATTCAACGAAGGTCACATGATCATTCTTGGACTTGGAGTAAAGCAGTTGGTAAATCTCAAAGATCTCTTAAGGATCAGCAGGTGGTTCATCTTCCCCTAGGCGAGCACCACCAAAGATGACTGAGTTTTGAGGTACGAACTCGTCATACATTGCTTTGATCAACGGATGGTCGCCGATGAAGTGAAGATCCAGCAAGGAGATTCCTGCATCATCATGCCCAAGGAGCCACGTGTTGCTAACATGACTCCATGTCTCCAGAAATACTTTAACAGTATTCGAGCACCGATCATAATAGCAGGTCGAGGACTGAATCACTGCTAGCAGGGAGGCACGCTCAAGAGTACCCTATACAGGTGCAATATGTTGAGGCTCCATGAAGAGTACCCCTTTAAATACTGGTGCTCCCCTTGCGCTCGGAGAGTAGTAGAAGACCATAACAGCCCCTTGGTCTTTACCATCCTCTTCCTCAACGTGGGCAAGTTCTCACCAAAAGCCACGTTTCTATGCATGCAATGGAGGAGGGCCACCCCTTCTTCAATATTGACATTTCTGTTGATTCCCTCTCGAACCTCAAAATGAACTAGGTCGATAATAAAAGTGACATTAAGGGGCCACTCCGGTTTGCATATCGGGTCCATCAACCAAATGGGTTCACCCCTGACCAAACTCTCACCGGTAAATTTGCTAGTGCCGACCCCTCCTCCCTTTGGAAGGTTCTTCATGTCAAGGATTCTGTGTGAAGACCCGGCCATTAGACCAAGCTTGAGGACTCACTGCCATGTGGAAATCACTAAGGCACAAGGTTATCGCCACACGTGAAAGGAACTGACTAGCGCTGCGTGTAACTAACGCCGCTTGACTCAAATAAGAACTAATGCCGGCTATGTCTTCAAGGGCTAATGTCATCTGTTTATCAAAGGGCTAACGCCGGCTGTGTCTGTTAAAAGGCTAATGCCGGCTGTGTCTATCAAAGGGCTAACGATGGCTACATTTTCAAGGGCTAACGCCAGCTGTGTCTGTCAAAGGGCTAATGCCGGCTGTGTCTTTCAAAAGGCTAACGCCGACCGCATTTTCAAAGACAAACGCAGGCTGTGCTCTTAAGACTCTCACCGCTTGTGATTTTTGAGCAACACCATTTGTGTTCGAATCTCTCACACGCCACAGATCGCGCACGCGTCACCTCGAATCCCAAATGCGTCGCCTAACAATTGTCAGTCGAAATGTGGTTTGTCACACGTCCTTGCACGTGTGGATGACAACTGTCACCTCCCAGTGACTCTTCATTACCTAGTCACCTTCCAGCTTCTCGCAGGGAAAACACCACCACCACTTGCCGGAAACTCACTATTTCACCCTCCGAAACACCCCCAAAAGCTGCTGAAAGTTTGCTAACAGACCCTTGCTACGGCCTGGACCCCTTTCCCCTTCTCCGGTACTCGAAAAACTAATGCCGAAATCCTTGTGCTAGTCGATAGACTGCCTGCTTCTCTCAAACACTGGTAACAATAAACCCTGTCGATGCTTTCTCTTCCCAATCAGAAAGCTCTGCTCGTCCGCTGGACTTTCTGCAACCCTCACCCAAGTACTCTGCTTCAAGCCAGAGTTCTCGCTCGGAAGACGTTCTCTCATTTACTGCTAAATTTCCTTAGCTGTTTTACCCAAAAGTAAAATGGTAAAATGGGGTTTACCCCACTTATATAGTAGAAGCTTCCCTGAAGTGCCCCAAACAAGCTAAAATGCTAGTCAGGTCCCTGAAGAAGAAACGGCAATGGGCTTGATCAGGTCAGGCACAGGTCTAAATCCCAAACAGAGGTTTACCACTGTCCATGTAGTATCAAGCATCAAATAGACCGGGTCGAGACAGGTCCGAGGCCCGAACTCAGACCAATGCTACTTACGACTAACGATGCGTGTGAAAGTCACTGAGGAACACCGTGTGTGAAAGTCACTGATCAACACCGCGTGCGACTAACGCCACATGTGAAAGTCACTGACCAACGTTGTGCGTGACTAATGTCGTTTGTGACTAATGCCGCGCATGAAAGTCACTGACCAATGCCATGTGCGACCAACGTCAATGACTGCTCAGCGTCGTTCGCACAACTATTACCCATCCTAGTGCCGTCTCAATACTACTGCCGCCCATGTGTAGACACCCCATTTTAAATTTGGCATTTTAAATTTGGCAAATTCTATGGTTTCTAGAATCCTTAGGACCACACTATCTTACTCCCAAATCCATAGCCCACATAGCCTACCCTGTGACCCAAAACTATTCTGCTTACCCAAAACCCTGCAGATAACCCTGTTTTGACCCAGAATCCTACATACACCCTGTGTAGACACCCCATTTGAATTTTTACCATTTTTAGTTTGGGCAACACCATTGGTGTCGCCCAGCCCCTTTTGGCCCAAATTAGAAATTTCCCTAGGGCTTCGATTTCTTGCCTTTTTGGAAGGTTTTTACCATATTTGTTTGGGTGTCACTAGGCGTGTCGCCCAAACCCGAATCCCCAAAAAAGAATTTTTGGTTGGAGGATCAGCTGGTTATGGAAAGATTCCCTTCCTAACAGATCCTTGGCCTTTATAAACCCTTTTTCATGGCCATTCAAAGGAGGACTACTGGCTTTAAGAGAGAAAAAGATAAAACCCTAATCTGAAAGCCCTAACCCTAATCCTGAGAAATATTTTCAGGGCACAACAACCTCAGTTCTAAAACTTAGAACACAGCAACCCTTTGAAATCAGAGATCTTATTGGTCAACCTCTGAATCAAAGAGGTAAAGAGGATATCGATTTTGATACGGGCGAGCCCTAGAAGGCTCGAGAGTCCCTGGCCATCCAGCCCTGTTTGGTATTATTTTCTTATCCTTTCTTTCTTCTTCTTTTACTGTTTTGATTTTATTTTTATTAGTTTGCTTTGAACTCGTGTTTTTAATGCCTTGGATCATGCTGGCTCTGCCACAGATCTGAGAGAGGATCTGCTCATTGCTAGGCAGATTTGACGTCAAATCTAAAATCAATTTGTCCCACATTCTCTACCATATCATCTTTATCAGTTTAAGGTGTCAAAATCTAAGAGATCTTCTTCTGATGATCTGTCTAATTTTCATTGCAAACAACATGACTACTGCGCCCATGGTAGCTCTTCGCATGTTTGAACCTGGTCGCCACCCTGAGTGTTCTGCCACCATCCCCAAATGGAGTTACACTTGTGCTACAGCCCGTCATCCCCAGTGGAGTTAGATGTATGCCAAAAAAAAAAATGTCATGCTTACCTCTTCAATCCCTACTGGGTCTATTTCACACCAAGTCATTATCCTCACTTAGACCCTTTGTTATCTTATCCCTAAGGAGTCAGGCTACCTTCCATAAACCTATAGAATATTATCTTTCACCCTTAGGGAATCACACTTATCCCTTAATCCCCATGAAATCTGCTTCCATTTTCCATCTCTCGCAAGGCCATCATCTCCATCTAACCCTCGACTGGCATTAACCTTTCCATCCTCAGGAAGTAGAATCGTCATCCATGCTTATATTCCCCATGGAGCTTCACTTACGTGACGACCCACACAACGGTCTAAATGCACGACCCTAAACCACGCGGTCTAGACTATGCAACCTTAAACCGTAGCGAAGGTCCAATGTGTGACCTTGAACTGCATGGTCCAGCCCTAAACTATAGTGCATACCCTAACCGCATGACTTTAAAAGGCTTAGCACCATGGTCCACTCGCATGACCTTAAACTATAACAATGGTCCTAGCTGCATGATGTTGAACTGCATAGACATGGTCCATACTATACGACCTTAAACTGTAGCGAAGGTCAAGTTGCATGACCTTAAACTGCACGGTCCTAGCTACATGACTTTAAAATGCATAGCTACGGTCCAAGCTATATCATCTTAAACTATAGTGCACGTCCTTACTGCATGGCATTAAATTGCTTTGTCCAGGTCTCGGAGGTATGACCTTAAACAAGCCCCCATGCACGCACATAAGCCGTTTACATGCATCTTCATGCACGTCTTCCCTAACCGACCCGTCCGTATATACGTACCACGTTCATTAACTCCCCATGACTTCATTAACTTCATTAACATTCATCATTCCCTAGTGAGTTTCACCCACGCTCACAAACGATGAATCATCCCGCCATCCATAATCACCGTCAGCTAGTGGGTCATCACTATCCACCTTCCATTCATACACTATCCATCATTCATAAGCAGCCTCGTCACCCCAAAGTGAGTCAAAACCACCACCATATTCACTCCATGGCCTCCACAGACTGTCATCTATCTCCACCACTGTTCAGTTGTATGACCCTAAACTATAGTTCACGTCCTGGCTGCATGACGTTAAAAGCTTCGCACAGCTCTCGAAGGCCTGACCTTAGCTGGCCACATGACTTTAAAAGGCTTCGCATAGCTCTTGAAGGCATGACCTTAAACATGCCTTAAAAACAAAAAAAAGAATAACAGGCATGGTGTATACCTGGACAAGGGAATGCCATGAGTAAAACTAACTGACGGGCATGGTCACGAGACCATGAGTAAGAGAGTTCCATGAAAATAAAAACCTGGGCATGGTGAAAACTCGAAAGGTCACCGTGAGTAAAAATAGAAAAATAAGGGTGGACGTAGCCATAAGGTCATGGGTAAAAGAGCCCCAAATAAAATGAGATTGGTGGAAACCATCTCTACAGCCCAACTTGCAAAATCCAAGAGAAAACTCGCAAAGAGAGCTTCGACCAATAAACATGTTTCTCATGGGTGGCTTCAGCTCGCATTCAAAAGAAAAAATCCCTGGTGTCAAAATGCCTTGATATCAGGACCCAAAAATATGAGCTTCAAGAAGAATCCGACAGTCTGAGTCCGATCACGAAAGGACTCAGGAGTCAAAATAATTGCCAAGATGGCAAGCCAAGGTCCCATGCTAAAGGATTACATTTCCAAGAAGTCAACCAAAAGGAAGAAAGTCACAATGGCAAGCCAAAGACGCCTCCAAAGGCCCATAACTGTCAAGCCAAGACAAAACTAGCCAAAGAGTTCAGGGTGACACCTCTCCAAGAGGTCACCTCGCCAAACCCCTCCCTAGCTGACAAGCCCAAACTTTCGAGATAGGCTAACACAAAGGCCCCTACTGGACTCGACAGGCTGGAACCCACAGAGGTACCCTTCTTGTCAAAAAGCAAACCTGGTGTTGCAGCACACTCGCCCACCAAGGGCTCCTTGGTTGTTTATCCAAAACATAGCCTCAAACATGGACCACTACCAGAAGACACAAAAAACCCTGACTGATTGGGAAGAAAGCCCTTAAGAAAGGCACCCAACTTTCAGACAAGCCTGGATTCTGACCAACAAGGTCTACAAGCTTTTAAAAGCCCCAGCTGTTGGAACCCAAGAAGAGCTCCTGACGTGGATGATGGGCATTCCATGAGATGTCCCCCACCAGTAGCTCAAGTCTCTTCTCCCCCAAAGTCTCCAAAAATGAATCTACGACAAATGAATCCAAACGTCTGACCATCTTAGTTACAGCATTGCGTGGATATCTCCTTGGCGTTCATGTGGTCTTGTGGCTAGGAAGAAAAACATAATAAAGTCGAAGGAAATTTTTGAATGTTGTCCTTCTCACTTCTCTCAAATCATAACATTCTGCGGGGGAAGCTGTTTGAAGACATTTTTTAGCACCTTGGGTCCTCGATGCGAAATTAAAAGACAAGTCGATCAATAAAGCCCTGATTTACAGTTGAATTCCCAACAGTCTCAAAAATTCCCCAGAATGATTTCTAAGTACTTCAAAAGGACACCTACCAAGTTTCAACCCAATCTGACGTGTCTAATGCAGCGTAGACAAAGAATTAAGTTCAGAAAAATTAGCATATAGCGCCCTGAAATGGATTCCGTAATTAGAACTCTATTTTTAGTACATCAAATGGTTGTGGGACCACCACCATTGGATCCGACAGGATCAAAAACTCTTAAGGGTCAAATTTTAACTTAATCGGGCACTCCAAGACAAAGTTATGAGCAAAAGAAGAAAAAAGGAGAAGTTGCCCACAATTTCCTTGCACCCTCCCTACACCAGCCTCCATTAAAGGAGATTGGTTTTTATAGTCATGAGAAGCAATTTTAAAGACTCATATCTCCCTCATACTGAGTTAGATCGTGCCCAAATTTTAAGAGCGTGTTTATCTCGTCATGATGAGCATTTTGATATGTGGCACTGCCTGTGACGATACTCGAGCTGGGAGAAAATATAGAGAGAAGATGATGATTTTGGTAAAAGTTGCAAGAAATTCAGCAATGACACGTCTCGCTTTAGTGGCCATATCATGACGCTCGCACATGGGATTGACGCGAGACTAGTTCTATCACGTGCGTAATGTATGAGGCTAGATTTGGGCCCAACTACTCTCGTGATGAACGGTCGGATTTCACACGAAATGCCGATAAAGTTTCTGTAAATTTCGATTGTCGAAATCTGAGTTCCGGCCAAAAATCAAATATGGTAAAATCTTCGTTCGGGCATGAAATTGAGCTGCGTTTGTTGCAATGTGATAGTTGCGGCATGCTCAGTGCAATTTAGTGAAAAAATCGATTATCATATCGAGCTCGATGAGAAAGTAATCATCGTTTTACCAAATGGATACCAGAGCAACCTGAATCACCCATGGAAGATCACTCATGTTCTAGGGCAACAGTATGGACTGTTTTTTAATTTCATGTATTGTTAAGTAGGGGAAAAACTGTAACCCATTTTGTATTTTATTTTAATTCAAATAAATTGTAATTATCACCAATTAGGTTAGATTTTGGGCATCCACCCATGTTTTGGGCCCAATTCTATAAATATATGCTAAATCAAATTCTAGAGGGCTTCGATTTCATGAATAAAATTTGAGAGTTTTACATTGAAATTTTGGGCACATCTTAGAGAGAGAAAGGAGAGAAGAAAAATTTTGGTACCCCTCTATGAAGGTAACTTTTTCTCTCCTCCTCTTTCTCTCTCCTCTCCTTTTCATTTCCATGTCATCCTTCCTCTTTCTCTGTCTTCTTCTTCTTCTCTACCTTGAACACGCACGGCATCAAGCATTGTCGTGCATGTCTCTTTCTTTCAGTCTCTCTCTCCTTCACCTCAAACAAGCACGGCAGTAAGCATCGCCGTGCATGTCTCTCCTTCTCTCTTTCTCTCTTTTTCTATCTTTCCCTCTCTCCCTCATTTTTCCTCTCTCTTCCCTCTCAACATGCACGACATTAAGCTACCATCGTGCGTGTCTTCCTTTCTTTTCTTTCCTATTTTCTCTTTGCTCTCTTTCCTCTCTCATCCCCTCTTCCTTCATCTGTCCTCCTCTCTACTTTCTTTCCTTTCTCTCTCCTCTCTTTCCTAATCTCTCTTTTCTTTCTTATTCTCTATGTTCTTTCGTTTCCCTCTCCTCTCCAATTGTGCATGGCAGTGCCCATCACCGAGCGTGATGCTTCTCCTTTTCCTGAAATGTGCACAACCCCAAGTGGCAGGTCGGGCCTCTATTCAAGTTCCTCCTTCCCCATGTTGCTCATGGTGATGCTCATCATCGCGCATGACATGTCCTTCCCAATTCTCTGACAAGGACATTGAACAGAGTCCTTTCCCATGTGGCAGGCTGGGTCATGTCTGAGTCCCTTTTGACACGCATGGTAATGCTTATCACCGCGACTGTCTTTTCTTTTCTCTCTCATATTTCTCTCTCTTACTATGGACGGTGACACCTATCGTCGTCCATATTTTCTCTCTCTTATCATAGACAGCAGAACCTTTCACTGTCCATGTTTTCTCTTTCTTTCTCCTATCATGGATGGTGGTATCTATTGTCGTCCATGTTCTCTCTTTCTCTTTTATCTCTCCTCTGTCATGGACAACAGAACCTCATCACCGTCCATGTTCTCTCTTTTTCCTTTCTCACTCCTTTATCATGGACGGAAGAATCCCATCGTTGTCCATGTCCTCATCTTCCCTTCTCCCCTGACATGAATGATAATGGCCATCGTCATTCATGACTTGTCCCTCATCTCTCTCCCTTGATTTCTTTCTCTCTTTTCTTTCTCCCCTTCTCTCTCATGTCCTCTCTCCTCTGTCATGGACGATGGAACCTCATCGTCGTCCATGTTTTCTCTTTCTCCTTTCTCTCTTCTTTGTCATGAAGGGCAGAACCCCATCGTCATCCATGCTCTCTTCTCTCTTCTCTCTCCTCTATCATAGATGATGAAACCCCATCGCTGTCATGCTCATTTCTGTTCTTCTCTCTCTTTTCTTTCTTCTCTCTTCTTCCTTTCTCTCTTCTTTCTTCTTTCTCCCTTCTCTCTTTTTTCTCTCTCTTCCTTTATTCTCTCTCTTCTTTCTATCTTTCTTATCTTCTTCCATCTCTCTCCTTCTCTTTATTTTTCTTTCTTCTCTCTTTCTCTCTCTTCTTTTGTCTCTCTCCTCCTCTCTCTTCTTATTTCTTCTCTCTTTCTCTCTTTTTATGTCTCTCTCCTCTTTCTCTCTCTTCTTCTTTCTTCTTTCTTTCTCTCTCTTCTTCTGTCTCTATTTCTTCTCTTTCTTCTTTTCCTCTCTTCTTTCTCTCATCTTCTCCCCTCTCTTCTCTTTTCCTTCACTCTCTTCTTTCTTCTTTTTTCTCTACCATATTTATTTATTCTCTCTTTTCTTTCCTCCTTCGCTTTCTCTCTCTTCACTCTCCTCTCTTCATGTTATCTCTTCCTTCTCTGTTCTTTCTCTATCTCTCTTCTTAGTTCTCTCTCCATCTTTTCCTCTCTTTTCTATCTTTTTTCTCTCCTCTCTTCTTCCTTTCTTCTCTCTTCTTTCTTTTCTCTTTCTTCTCTTTCTCCTTCTTTCTCTCTTCTATTCTTCTTTTTTTCTTGTCCCTTCCTTTCTCTTCTCTTTGTTTTCTTCTTTATTGCCTTCACTTCTATTCTTCTTCTTCTTCCTCTCTTCTCTTTCCTCCCTTACTCCTCTCCTTTCTTTCTTCTTCTCCCTCATTTAACAAAGGGACAGGTTAAGTCTAGCACTATCATGATAGTCTAATCATCGAACAGTATTATTGTCATGTCGGTCTGAGTTATCGTACTCATCATGCTGCAACGTCAGACTAACCATCGTGTCAGGTCGGTCAGTATTGATTCTGTCGTCAAGTAGTAATGTCGTCATGCCGGTCTGAGTTACCATGCCCATCTTGCTACCACATTAGGTCAATCATACCGGTCTAGCCACTATGTCAAGGTAACCACCTTATCAAATGTCTCTTTCTTCTCCTCCCTTTTCTTTATTCTATTTCTTTCTTCCCCTTTCATCACCCCAATCTTCATCCCATCATTTCTTTCCCTTCTTCCTTAAATGTGCACACCTGTGTGCATTCGTCTAAAGACAAGGTGAGGTCCCTTGGCCTGCTTGTCTTGTAAATTGATCATGTGTGTGTGATTATAGAAATAGGAGAGTACAGGTCAATAGAGGCAATTTCGAACTAGTTGTAGGACTGGGGGGCATTCCATCATTATCTAAGAGGGCACCCACGCAGGTCAACTAGAGTGAGTCATGGACCCAAGTGAGGTGTATCCCATGTCACATTAAATTTCTCTCTCACCAATTGGTATACCTACCCTTGTTTTGTAATAAGGTTCCCGAGAGAGCGGTCTCAAGTCTCAGTTTCCCCTTGAAACCCGAGACACTTGCCACCAGGTCATCCCGACCTCAGAGGGCGAGATCGAGGCATCTAACCGCTTCTCTCTTCTTCTATTTTCTCCTCTCTTCTTCTCTCCCTCTTCTCTCTTCCCCTCTCTTCTAGTCTTTTCCACTCTCTTTCTCTCTCTACTTTTATTCTTTTTTCTCTCTTCTCTCTCTTCTCTCTCTTCTTCCTCCTCTCTTCTCTCTTTTCTCTATTCTCTCTCACTTTCTTTTCTTTTTTCTTTCGTCTTCCCCTCTCATTTGATCAAGGGACGAGCTAAGTCAAACATTGTCATGGTAGTCTCGTCATCGAGTAGTATTACCACCGTGCTGGTCTAAGTTGTTGTGCATGTTTTGCTGCCACGTCAGGCTAGCCATCGTGTCAGACTGGTCGATGGTTCTGTCATCAAGTAGTATTGTCGTCGTGTCGGTTTAAGTTACTGTGCCAGGTCAATCACCGTACTAGTCTAGCTATTGTGTCAGTCAAGCCATCTGGTCAAATTTCCCTTTCTTCTCTTCTCTTCCCTCTATTCTATTTCTCCCTTCTTCTTTTATCACCCCAATCTTCATCTCATTTCCTTCCTTGCTTATTTTGAATGTGCACGTGCATTCGCTCAAAGATAAGGTGGGGTCCCTTGGTCCACTTGTCTGGTAAAGTTAACTGTATGCTTGAGATTGAAGAAACATGAGAGTACATGTCAAGGGAGGCGATTTTAAACCAGTTAAAAGACTGGGGGGCTTTTTGTCGTGATCTAAAAGGGCACCCACGTGAGTCAGCCCGAGTGAGTCACGGACCAAAGTGAGGTGTGTCCCGCCTCACATTAAATTTCTCTCTCATCGGTTGGTGTATCTACCCTTGTTTCTCAACAAGGTTCCCGAGAGAGGGGTATCAAGTCCCAAGTTCTCCTTGAAACCCAAGACACGTGCCACCAGGTCATCTCGACAAACGGGTGCGATCGAGGCATCTAACCACTTAGCTCTACAAGAAACAATTAGCTAGTTTAGAGAGAGAGAGAGAGAGAGAGATAATTGAGGTATAGAAAATATAGATTTTACTATAGGAATATTGGATGCAATTTCTATAAGACTGAGGCTTTATGAATCCTTGTCTAGAAAGTACTTTGGACAACAAAAATCTCCCTGATAACACTAAAGTCAATTTCCAATGTCTACTATCAAATTTGAAGCTAAAAAAAATAGGGCAGATTTTACATATCCATGAATGCTTATTTTTAGGGTAAAATTGATGGCCTAAACAATGCGTTACAATATGCACTATTTTTAATAGTTGAAATCTTAATTTCTCTTTAAACTATAGTGGGCAAGGCAGATATGATTGATTTGAAGATTTTCTAACACTAGATTGTAATTTTGATAGGGATGCACCCTTGTCAAGCATTTTCCATGAATATTTCATCCATTTTTGCAAAACAAAGTTACTTGTGTTGCTTGATATGGGGCATAAAACATGTAGATACATAAGATGTTGATTGCAGATAGGGAGCTCTTACATGGAAGTCCTCGGTTCATGCATGCATAAATAATGGTATAAATATAAGAAACTTGATGGTGTGAGTGACGATGTTCAAAAGGACATTAGCAAAATATGATCATATTATAAAACTTGTCAATATAATAAAAATGATCAAAACTTAGAAGAATATAAAAATTCTAAGAAAAACACTAAACAAATAGTAAGCAATGTTAAACTTAAGGTATATGATATTCTATATAGTGAAAAAAATACTATCAAATTAGCAAAATTGAGAGAGAGAATTGTTGGGATCTAAACCACATTAAATACAGTAAGAGTGAAGATCAAAAGGTATTGGTGAAAGATGACGAGGTCGATGAAAGATGGAGAGTTTATTTTTAAAAATTATTAAATAACGAACACAATGGGAGCATAGCGGTAGAAGGAATTGTTGGCATAAATGAGGGCAGATGCCATTGATACATCAGTAGGATTAGGATTTCAAAAGTGAACGAAGCTTTGAAAAGGATGATGATAAGAAAGGCTTTAGGACTAGTTGGTATCTCCATAGAAGTTTCGAAGTGCATTGGGGACTAATTTTTCAACAAAGTGTTGAGAACAAAGAAAATACTAAATGTATGGAGGAAATATTGTGGTACCAATTTAAAAGAAGAAGGAAACATACAACATTGTAGAAACTATTGAGGTATCAAACTTATCAGCCACACTTAAAGTTATGGGACAGGGTGATTGAGCAACAATTAAGGCATGAAATAAGTGTATCAAAAAATCAATTTAATTTTATGCCAATGAGGTCAGCAACTGAGGTCATTCTCCTACTTAGACAATTGATAAAAAAGTTCAGGGCGAAAGGAAAAGACCTCCACATGGTCTTTCTTGATCTGGAGAATGCTTATAATATAGTACCTTGAGCTGTAATTTAGTGGGTGCTAAAAAAGAAAGGAGTCTCCACACACTACATCGAGTAGGTGAGAGATATGTACGAAAGACCACTAACTAGTGCGCGAACAATTAATGGATAGACGAGTGAGTTTTCAGTGGCAACAGGTCTACATCTAAGGTCAGCATTGAACCCATATCTCTATGTCTTAGTTATGAATAACTTAACTAGGCACCTACAAGATGAGGTACTGTGGTGTATATTGCTCGCAGATGATATAGTTTCAATCGATGAGAGCCAAAACGACATCAATACAAAGTTAAAACTTTGGAGGGATACTCTAAAATTTAAAAGTTTTAAAATTAGCCGGACTAAAACAGAATATATGGAATATAGGTTTAGTAATAATAGGGGTAGAGATAGGGAATTAGTTAAGGTTGAAGGACAAAAAATACCAAAAAAAGCACATTTTCGATATTTTGGATCAAGAATTGAGAAAAATTCAGAGATTGAGGAAGAAGTCGCATATAGAATTAGAGCTAGTGGGCGAAGTGGAAATGTGCAACAAGAGTTTTATATGATCGTTGCATAACAATGGGTAGAATGTTAGATAGTCAAGAAACAACATACTTATAGAATGAGTGAAGTTAAGAATGAAGATGTTGAGATGGATGGGTGGCAAGAAAAGAAGGGGTAAAATTTAAAGTAAATATATATGAGACAGTTTGGGTGTGGCATCAATAGACGAGAAGATGAGAGAAAGTAGACTTAGGTGGGTTTGTCATATGCAGCGTATACCCAATAAAACACTTGTTAAGAGGTGTGAGTTAGTTCATATGGAAGGTTTAAAAAGGGCAAAGGGTAGGCTCGAAAGGAAATGTTGGAAGCAGTGAAAAAAGATATGAGAACATATAGCTTCACTGAGGGTATGACTCTTGATAGAGCAGAATGGGGAACCATGATTTGGGAAAATGATATGACGATGATGATGATGATCATTATAAAATTTGGATTTCGGAATCGAACATACAAATAAGAAATTACAAAGTTTTAAAGTACTAGTTTGGTATAAATTAATGGTGTTCCCTTAAGGATTAGTTGTCTTTTCTCTAGTTTCCTAAATTTTAGCTTCCTGAAAAAACCTAATATACAATCTCCAAATTTATTTTATATTGGGGTGTGGTTTGCATAAAATTGCAACCTAAACGATCAAAGTTAAGTGCACCACCAAATTTTATCATTGGATATAATTTTGGCGTAAAAACTTTCAAGGATAACCTAAAAAGCCATTTTTGCCTCTAATTATTAAATTTTAAACTCCAAAAATAGTTCAAATCAAGTAGACTTATATGCACATGAAAAATCTTGAAAATAGTTGGTTCAGATAATGTGTTGCAGACAGTGCTCAAAACAACCGATCGGGCCAATTAGTCGGTCTTGGCCCGATCCAATTACTTCGACCAATTCCAACTAGATCGACCTATTAGTGCCTCGATCTTTTTTGAAAAATGCAATTTTGGTAAAAAAGTCCCAGAACAAATGTAAAAAAATTTTTACATGTACGTTTTTTTAAATATTGTCATGTAAAAAAATCAAAAAAATAAATATTATAAGCACAATTGGGTTTCAGAGAAAATGATTAGGCACTTGAAGCAATACTTTTTCATTGATCAATATATAATAAATATATATTATATATAATATGTAATAACTAGACATAGTCTAATATAATTTATTTTAATAAAATAAATATAAATATATAACATATAACAAATAATATAATATATAATATATAATATATAATATATAATATATAATATATAATATATAATATACAATATATAATATACAATATGTAATATACAATATGTAATATACAATATGTAATATACAATATATAATATACAATATATAATATACAATATATAATATACAATATATAATATACAATATATAATATACAATATATAATATACAAATATATAATATACAATATATAATATACAATATATAATATACAATATATAATATACAATATATAATGTACAATATATAATATACAATATATAATATACAATATACAATATACAATATATAATATATAATATATTATGATATAATAGAATATTATGAAATTTACTTTACAATAAACAATCAATAATAATATAAAATAAATATAAACACCTTTAAAATATAATAAATAAGAAATTTATTTTATTTTAAAAGTAAAAGATTCAAAAAAAATTCTTTATGATATTAATATTTTTTATAATATTAATATTTGAATTGAAATTTCATTTTCTATAATATAAATAGAGTATCAATAAATTCGATAATCTAATTTAAAATAGAAATAATTGAACTACAAATTCAATATGAATTACAAATTGAATAGAATTAATAATTAGATTAGAATGATAGAATATTAGAATGAATAGAATTCATTAATTAATGATAGAATGAATTATTATTCTTAATAATGAATGTAATTGTAAAAAGGGTGGCTTCTATAAGATTGCAACCTTAAACAATCCAATTAAACCGCACCTCCAAATTTTATCATAACATATAATTTTGGTGCAAATATTTCTTAGTATTATCTGAAAATCTATTTTTATCTCTAATTATAAAATTTTAAACTTCAAGTAGATCTATAAACGTATGAAAATTTTGATAATGGACAGTATCACACCCCAAGCTTACTAACATTCCAGAGGTGTGACATACTAATCCTAAAAACAAAATAAATTCGAAATTTATCCTATACAAATTTTTCCATTCACAAGCTTTCAGGACTTATAAGTAACCAGCAAAACATTTTGGCCATAATTTCTGAAAGGTAGAAATTCCGAGAGGCATTCTTGAAATGTAACATTATTAACAATTTATTATTAATAGAAGAATTCTCATGAAAATCCATAGCTAAATACAGAATTCTCAACTGTCTAATATCCTTAACAATAAATAGGCATATCACAATTCATGTTACAGAAATACGTAAAACTTATAACATAAAATACCAAATTTTAACCAACTGTTTTTTAGGAAAGATAAGGCCACTTGCACATAATACTTACAGTATCAAAATTCATACTGATAAACGGAAAGACAGAAAAAGCAGTTTTTAAATAACTATTTTACAAAAAATTGTGATCGCTTACACATAAAATTTATAAAATAAAGATGATGGATGGAAATAACATAATTGTATTAAAAAGATTAATTTTCAAGACAATGAGGTCACTTATTTTTATATGTCACGTAATGGCTATGTTGTTACTACTGTCAGAGCAAGATTGAGATTACTAACTTTCAGCTACAGGTATGGGAAAAATAGATCAATGAGTTTATATGGAAAAACAGAGTATATAAAAATATGTTCATATAAGTGATAGAAATATTATATGCCTATGAGAGAGAAACAAAGATATCATTGTTTGTATAAAATATTATTAATACTTTTTTTATAGAATAATATCATTTTTATGAGAATATTATAGTTACGAATATAGCAAAAAAATATAGTATGATACATAAAGGACAAGTTAAAATTATATGGTATGATCTAAATTTGGGTTATTAATGTGTAAGATCGTGATATTATCTATCATTTTATCCGTGCTCTTCATAATAAATTATAATATATGGATGCCATATAGTCTTTACATCCTTACAAATTTTATATACTATCTTTAATAAAATTATTATAATTTAGGAGAATATGGATATAATATTAATATGGGAGGGGAAGAGAGAGGAGAGAGAATAAAATTCGTTTTTTTTTTCAAATATATATAACTAATTATATTATATGAAAGGGAAAGATAGAGAGAGAATGAGAAACTAATAAATATACTTATTAAAATGAAAAGAATAAGATTATTATTAATATAATATTAATATGGTGAGGTGATGATTGATGATAAGAGAAAAGATGATGATACTAATATCATTAGAGAGAGAATAGTAATGAAAATGAATAAAAGAGAGAGAAGATTTACGTGAAGGGAGAAATTACAATTTTTTATGAGCTTGATGATTAGCTCATGAGGGGAAAAAGGCCTTTTTACAGTGAGTTTAAGTATTTCTCCTTATGACATATATCCAAGTATGTGTCATATCTTTTGCTTAGTTGTCACTTGTATATGTGATACATCATCCTTCTCAAGACACTTCACCAACATAAAATGGCACTTCATTACTCCTTATTTCCTATTGACAACTCAATATTCCTTAATTTCTAAACATGATACCTCAATATTTATTGAGTTTTAATCATGAAAACTCAATATTGAGTTGATTTATTATTTTAATGATTTTAACTTATTAGGCTAAACGTGAAAGGAAAGTTTTTGGTAGTCCCAAGGATTGTAATAAGCTATCACTATAAGTGTTTTATATTATTTACCTTCTATTTATTATTATTATTATTATTATTATTATTATTATTATTATTATTATTATTATTATTATTACTGCTATTATTATTGCTATTATTACTACTAGTATTACTATTATTATTATTATTATTATTATTATTATTATTATTATTAGTATTAATATTATTATTATTATTACTACTATTATTATTACTTTAGTCCAAAATTCCAATATCATTATTATTTTAGTCCAAAAATTTTAGATCATCACATTCTCCTCAAGTTTAAGAAATTTAGTCATCTAAATTTTCATACTTAATTGCTAAAAAAGATCAGGGTATTTTTCCTTGATTTCGTCTTCTCGTTCCCAAGTTGACTCTACCTTTGAATGGTACTGCCATAAAACACGGACTAGAGGAATTTCTTTGTTGTGCAACACCTGCACCCTCTTATGCAGTACCAATATTGACTGTTCTATGAATGTCAGGTCTTCTCCGATTGGTAGAGGTTCATATTTCAAAATATGGGATGGGTTGGGCTGATACTTTCATAATAAGGATACATGGAAGACATTATGGATGTTTTCTAGTTCGGGCGGTAAGGTTAGTCTATATGCTACGCTTCCGATTCTTTCCGGTATTTCAAAGAGTCTGATGTAGCATGGGCTTAGTTTCCTTTCTTACTGAACCTCATGATGCCTTTGGTTAGTGATACCTTTAGGGAAACCCGATCACCTATCTCAAATCAAGGTGTTTCTGTCTAATATCAGCGTAACCTTTTTGTCGACTATGAGCTGTCCCGAACCTTTTTCGAATTATTATTATTTTGTCTGAGGTTATCCGAACAAGTTCTGACCCCAAAATCCTTCTTTCACCAACATCGTCCCAACAGATGAGTGACCCGCATTTTCTTCCATATAGGTCTTCATGTGGTGCCATCTAATAGAGCTTTTTTTACATTTTCCTCCTCAGGGACGCAGATCCGACATCTAAATCTTAATAAGTCTTCACTGCTTATAGTGAATTGATCTCTTTTCCCAATGTCATTTCCTTTATAATTTTTATAAGCTGAGGGTCCCTTTTTTACGTTACCCGAATCTGTTGAACTAATTGAGGTTCTGTCCTTATGTTGGCAACCATACTCTACCAATACAGACAGAGTCGGATGCCAATCCACTATCTCTTCTAACAACTTCATTTATTGAATCATTAGATTAGCTAACATTCCTGCAGGGTATTTCAAACTCTTATGATCAATATATATTTCAAATTTCTCACCATATAAATAAGGCCTCCAAATTTTTAAGGTAAATACTATTGCAGCTAGCTCCATGTCATGAATTGGATACTTCTTCTTATATTCCTTCAATTGTCTGGATGCATATGCGACTACCTTCCCATGTTGGATTAATGCACAACCCAAGCCTTTCTGTGAAGCATCACTATAAATCACAAATCCCCTACTCCCTTAAGGAATAGTTAGGATAGGTACTGAAGTTAATCGAGCCATTAGTTTTTGAAAACTCTCTTCACATTCTATTGTCCACTAGAAATTGACATTTTTCTGTGTCAATCCCAGTTAATGAGATTACACTTCGAGAAAATCATCCCTCTACAAATCTTCTGTAATATCCTGCCAATCCTAAAAAACATTGGTCTTCAATCACATTACTTGGTTGTTTCCAATCAACAACGATTTTAACCTTTGAAGGATCAACTGAAAAACCTTCCTTTTATATTACATGTCCTAAAAATGTCACTTGTTCTAGCCAAAACACACATTTACTCAATTTGGCATACAACTTTTTTTCTCTTAGCAATTGCAATACTATTTTTATATGTTGCTCATGTTCCTCCTGATCCTTGGAATAGATTCGAATATCATCAATGAATACTACAGTAAACTTATCCAAAAAGAGCGTAAAGACTCGATTCATCAAATCAATAACTACAGCTGATACAATGGTTAGTCCAAAAGGCATGACTAAAAACTCATAATGGCCATACCTTGTTGTAAAAGTTGTCTTGGGAATATCATCAGTTTTAATCTTAAGCTGATGGTACTCAGATCTAAGATCAATTTTTTAAAATACTTGTGATCCTTGTAACTGATTAAATAAATCATCAATTCTAGGTAGTGGATACTTATTTCTCACTGTTAGCTGGTTTAGTTGTCTATAATCGATACACAACCTCATGGACCTATCTTTCTTTTTAACAAACAATACCGGAGCACCCCAAGGTGATACACTAGGTCTGATAAAACCTTTACTTAATAATTCTTTCAGTTGTTGTTTAAGTTCCTTCAGTTCTGCAGGTGCCATTCGATAAGGGGCTTTAGAAATTGGGGTTGTTCCTGAGAGTAACTCAATGGAGAATTCAATTTCCTTGTTGCGTGATCCCGACAATTCCCCAGGGAATACATCTGGAAATTCCCAAACAACGGTAATGTAGTGTAAGGCAAGAACACCTTGACATCCTTAATATAGGTAAGAAAGCCTTGACATCCCCTTCAAAGGAGGCGATTAGCCTGAATGAAGGAGATTAAGTATGTGGGAGACCTCTTTAACACCCTCCAGGTAAAACACCGGTTGATTCGGAATACAAAAGGTGACCATTTTCTTGTTGCATGGTAGGCAAAGAGCCAATCCATGATAAGATTACATCAAAATCTTGACTTTCTAAAAGTATTAAATCCACCAACAGTTCATTTTCTTCTCACACAAGATTTATATATTAGATTGGTAACGACTGAACTCCCCATAGGTGTGGCTACCTCTAAAATGTATTCCAATTGTTCTGGTTCTACTTTTAAATGGCATGTAAATTGTGATGATATAAATGAATGAGTAGATCCTGAATCAAACAAAACATGAGCCATATTTTGGAAGATAGTGTACCTTGGATCACCGATTTTGAGGCTTGGGCATCATGCTGGGTGATTGCAAATACTCTTCCCTTCATTTAAGGCTTTTGAGCTGCCACTTCTTGCTTTGGAAGTTGTTGCATCTACATGCTAAGACATTTCTTGATCTAGTGCCCCAATTTCCCACATTTATAACATGCTCTAGTGTCTCAATAATAGGGGGTTAATCAATGCTTTTTCCCACATTTTTTACATGGTACTGGTGGACTGTGAAATGATGTTAGTCTTGGTCTTTTGTTTGCCCTTTCTAATTGTTGTTGATTAGATGGCGTTGGTTTAACATGACCTCTATGGTTTTTTCCTTTTTTGGTAATCTTAGCAGTCTTTTTCAACAATTTGGGCTCGATTCACTATTTTGGCATAAGTTCCAAGTTTTAAGACTGATATTCTACTTCTGATGGCTGGTTTGATGCCCCTTCAAAAAATTTCACCTTTCTTGCTTCATTGTTGACCATTTGTAGAGAAAACCTGACCAATTCAGTAAATTTGGCCTCGTACTACGTTACTGCCTTATTTCCCTGGACTAATTCCAGAAATTCCATTTCTTTTTTATCTCGAATAAAATCTGGGAAGTACTTCTTATTGAATATCTCTCAAAATACTTCCCAAGTCAATGATTTATTTTCTAAGACAATTACTCTTTTAGCCATCCGCCACTTGTGCTCTGCTTCACCTTCCAACAAAAAGGTTGCCAAAGTAACCTTTTTATCCTCAGGACATTCCATTACTTCGAATATTTTCTCTAATTGCATAATCCATTCCTCTACTTCTAGTGGATCTCTAGCACTCTTAGAGAAAGGTGGGTTTAATTTCTTAAATTGTTCGATACTACACCCATTACTTCCTATAACTGACTGCTTAGGTGGATTGTTGTTCTGCATCTGATACTGTATAAGAACAACCACATTTTCAAAAATTTTATGAATTTCCTCCATGCTAGCTCCAATTACACGAGACCTTGATATTGTAATTATCTGTTCATACAATAAGTATGATTTAGAGCATATTCCTATGCAAATTTCCTAAGAATCCTAAAGTTATTGCTCTGATACCAAATTGTCACACCCCAAGCTTGCTAACATTCCTGAGGTGTGACATACTAATCTTAAAAACAAAATAAATTCGAGATTTATACTATATATATTGCTCTAAAGCCAAATTTTTCCATTCACAAGCTTTTTAGACTTGTACAAAATTTATTTCACAGCTTGTACTAACACGAGGATATACATATATATATACATAACATTAATAGTAAGAAAGTTACAAGAGTGAATTTGTCTATTACAAACTTCTTCAAAGCTTTTCCTGCTACTCCTACTGAATAGTAAGGCTGTAATTACCCTGAAAAGAGTACATAATAGTTTGATGAGTTTAACTACTCAATAAGTGACAATCATAGTCCTAAAAGTAATCATGGTTAGAAGATATCAACATTTTAAAAAAAAAGCGATGTCCATTAAAAACAATAATAGGAAGAGCATTTATGTACAACAATTTCACTTTCAGGAATACATAATAAAGACAGTTTAACAGAAATGCAAAATTCAAAGGATTTCACAAAGTACGATACTGGCGTCCCAAGTAGGTCACCTATATACCCCACCAGCGTCCTGATGGGCCTACTTAATCCCTACCGGCGTCCCGAATAGGTCCACTTAATCTCTGCAGGTCCACTCATACCTCACGAGCATACCGAGTAAGTCCACGTAATCCCTTTCGATGTACCGGATAGGTCTACTTACACCTCATCGGCAAATCAGATGAGTCCACTTAGTCCCTATTGGCGTCCCGAATAGGTCTACTTGTACTTAAATTATTTGTAAAACTCTTTTAACATCAGACAACAACAATATCATATATTAAAAATATACTTGATATCCTTAACATGAATTCACTTGAATAAATTTATAACAATCACTTTTACTGAAATATCTATAAGTAACCAGTCAAACATTTTAGCAATAATTTCTAAAAGGTAGCAGTTCCGAGATGCATTCTTGAAATGTAAAATAGATAAACAATCTATTATTAATAGAAGAACTGTCATGAAAATCCAGGGGTAAAAACATAATTCTCAACTGTCTAATATCCTTAACAATAAACAGGCATATCACAAATCATGTTATAGAAACACGTAAAACTTATAGCATAGAATTCCAAATTTTTAACCAACTGTTTTTCAGGAAAATTAAGACCACTTGCACATAATACTAACAGTATCAAAATTCATACTGATAAACAAAAATACAGAAACAACAGTTTTTAAATAACTATTTTACATAAAATTGTTATCGCTTACTCATAAAATTTATAAAATAAAGATGATTGACGGAAAAAATATAATTGTACTAAAAAGATTATTTTTCAAGACAATGAGGTCACTTACTTTTATATGTCACAAGATGGCTATGTTGTTACTACAGCCAGAGCAAGAATGGGATTATTAGCTTTCAGCTACAGGTATGGGAAAAATAATGTATATAAAAATATGTTCATATAAGTGATAGAAATATTATATGCCTATGAGAGAGAGAAACATAGATATCATTGTTTTTATAAAAATATTACTAATCCTATTTTTATGGAATAATATTATTTTTATGGGAATATTGTAGTTATGAATATATCAAAAATATATAGTATGATAGATAAGGATAAGTTAAAATTATATGGTATGGTCTTAATTTGGGTTATTAATGTGAGATTGTGATATTATCTATCATTTTATCCATATTCTTCATAATAAATTATAATATATGGATGCCATATAGTCTTTACATCCTTACAAATTTTATATACTATATTTAATAATTTCATTATAATTTAGGAGATTAAGGATATGATATATGGGAGGGGAAGAGAGAGGAGAGAGAATAAAATTCGTTTTCTTTTCAACTATATATAACTATTTATATTCGGTGAAAGGGGAAGATAGAGAGAGAATGAGAAAATAATAAATATACTTATTAAAATAAAAAGAATAAGATTATTATTAATATAATACTAATATGATGAGGTGATGATTGATGATAAGAGAATAATGATATTATAATCATAATATTAATATTATGAGATGATGATACTAATATCATTAAAGAGAGAATAGCAATGAAAATGAATAAGAGAGAGAGGACTTACTTGCAGAGAGAAATGACAATTTTTGATGAGCATGATGATTAGCTCATGGGGGAAAGGGCCTTTTTTTATAGCGAGTGTAAGTGTAAGTATTCTTCCTTATGACATATGTCCAAGTATATGTCATATCTTGTTGTTTAGTTGTCACATGTATATGTGACACATCATCCTTTTCAAGACACTTTACCACCGTAGAATGACACTTCATTAACTCCTTATTTTTTTTCATTACTCCTTATTTCCTAATCATGACAACTCAATATTCCTTAATTTCTAATCGTGACAGCTCAATACCTCTTTTATTTTTAATCATGACAACTCAATATTCCGCTTATTTATTATTTTAATGATTTTAATTTATTAAGTTAAACGTGAAAGGAAAGTATGTTTAGTCCCATGCAGCCTTAATATTGTAATAGACTATCACTATAAGTTTTTTATATTATTTACCCTCTATTTATTAATATTAATAATAATAATAATAATAATAATAATAACAACAACAACAACAACAACAACAACAACAACAACAACAACAACAACAACAACAACTACTACATTAATATTATTGTTATTATTATTGTTATTATTGTTATTATTGTTATTGTTATTGTTGTTATTGTTATTGTTGTCATTGTTATTGTTGTCATTGTTATTGTTGTTATTGTTGTTATTGTTGTTATTATTGTTATTATTGTTATTATTGTTATTATTATTATTGTTGTTGTTATTATTGTTATTATTGTTGTTATTGTTATTATTGTTGTTATTGTTATTATTGTTGTTATTGTTATTATTGTTATTATTTTTAGTATTATTATTCTTATTATTGCTACTATTGTTACTATTGTTATTATTCTTCTCATTGTTGTTATTGTTATTGCTATTGTTATTGTTATTGTTATTGTTATTGTTATTATTATTATTTTTTTATTGTTATTATTATTATTTTTATTATGATTATTATTATTTTATTATTATTATTATTATTATTATTGTTATTATTATTATTATTATTATTATTATGATTATTATTATTATTATTATTATTATTGTTACTATTATTATTATTATTATTATTATTATTATTATTATTATTATTATTATTATTATTATTATTATTATTATTATTGTTACTATTATTATTATTATTATTTTTTTATTATTTTTTTATTTTTTTTTTGTTGTTGTTGTTGTTGTTGTTGTTGTTGTTGTTATCATTATAATTACTATTATTATTATTATCCTTGTTGTTATTGTTATTATTATTATTATTGTTATTATTGTTATTATTCTTATTATTGTTATTATTATTATTGTTACTATTGTTATTATTGTTATTATTGTTACTATTGTTACTATTGTTATTATTGTTATTATTGTTATATCATTATTATTTTAGTCCAAAAATTTCAGATCATCACATTCTCCTCCCGTTAAAAAAATTTAGTCCTCTAAATTTTCATACCTAATTGCTGAAAAAGATCAGGGTATTTTTTCTTGATTTTGTCTTCTCATTCCCAAGTTGAGTCCTCCTTTGAATTGTACTTCAGCAAAATACGAATTAGAGGAACTTCTTTGTTGTGCAACACCTGCACCCTCCTATCCAGTACCAATATTAGCCATTCTATGAATGTCAGGTCTCCTCTAATTGGTAGAGGTTCATATTTCAAAATATGGGATGGGTCGGGCTGATACTTTCGTAATAAGGATACATAGAAGGCATTATGGATGTTTTCTAGTTCGGGCAATAAGGCTAGTCTATATGTTACGCTTTCAATCCTTTGTAGTATTTCAAAGAGTCTGATGTAGTGTGGGCTCAATTTTCCTTTCTTGCCGAACCTCATGATGCCCTTGGTTAGTGATACCTTTAGGAAAATCTAATCACCTATCTTAAACTCAAGGTCTCTCCATCTATTATCGGCGTAACATTTTTTTCGACTCTAACCTGTCCTGAACCTTTTCCGAATTAATGCTATTTTGTTTGAAGTTATCTAAACAGTTTCTGCTCCAAAATCCTTCTTTCACCAACCTTGTCCTAATAGATGGGTGACTTGCATTTTCTTCCATATAGGGCTTCATATGGTGCCATCTGAATAGTGGCTTGGAAGTTGTTATTATCGCAAACTCAATCAGTGGTATACGATCATCCCAACTTCTTGCAAAGTCCATAACACTGGCCCTTAACATATTTTTTAAGATTCGGATAGTCCTTTCTGATTGCCCATCCATTTAGGGGTGAAAAGCAGTACTAAAGGTGAGTCTTGTCCCTAAAGCTGCTTGGAGCTTAGCCCAAAATCTAAAAGTAAACCATGTGTCTCAGTCCGATACATTACTGATCGGAACTCCGTGCAATCACACTATTTCCTTAATGTGCAATTGGGCTAGTTGATCTAAAGTGTAGGTCATGCGAACCGATAGAAAGTAGGCAGCTTTGGTTAGCCGGTCCACAATAATCCAAATGCTAACATGCCTTGAACTAGTTCTTGGCAAACCGAAGATAAAGTCCATAGAAATGTGCTCCCACTTCCATTCTGATATTGGTAAGGGGTTGTAATAACCCAGTTGGCTTTTGATGCTCATCTTTTACTTGTTGGCATGTTAGACACTTTGAAACAAATACTGCTACCTCTTTTGTCATATCATTCCACCAGTAGGTTTTCTTCAAGTCTTGTTACATCTTAGTACTCCCGAGATGAATGGTATAGCAAGAGTGATGTGCTTCTTCCAAGATAGTTTTCTTTACATTTTCATCATCTGGGACGTAGAACCGACCTCTGAATCTTATAGAGAATTGGTCTCTTTTTCCCAGCTTTATTTCCTCTATAATTTTTATAAGTTGAGGGTCCCCTTTTTGTGCTACTTGAATCAGTTGAACTAATTGAGGTTCTGCCCTTATGTTGGCAACCATACCTACTCTACCATTAAGGGACAAAGTCGGATGCCAATCCACTATCTCTTCTAACAACTTCATTTCTTGAATAGTTAGATTAACTAACATTCCAATAGACTTTCTACTTAGAGCATCTAGCACAACATTAGCCTTTTCTGAATGATAATGGATTGTACAATCATGGTCTTTTAAGAAATCCATCCAGCTTACATGCGGCATATTTAAATCTTTTTGGGAAAAGAGGTATTTCAGACTCTTAGGATCTGTATATATTTCAAATTTCTCACCATACAGATAATGCCTCAAAATTTTTAAGGCAAATACCATTGCAGCCAGCTCTAAGTCATAAATTGGATACTTCTTCTCATATTCCTTCAACTATTTGGACGCCTATACGACTACCTTCCCATGTTGCATTAATGCACAACCCAAGTCTTATAAATCACAAATCGGGAATAGTTAGGATAGGTACTGAAGTTAATCGAGCCTTTAGTTTTTGAAAACTCTCCTCATATTCCTTTGTTCACTTGAACTTGATATTTTTCTGTCTCAATCGAGTTAATGGGATTGCAATTCGTGAGAATCCCTCTACAAATCTTCTATAATATCCTGCCAATCCCAAAAAACTTCGGTCTTCAGTCACATTACTTGGTTGTTTCCAATTAACAACGATTTTAATCTTTGAAGGATCACCTGATAAACCTTCCATTGATATTACATGTCCGAAAAATGTCACTTGTTCTTACCAAAACTCACATTTACTTAGTTTAGCATACAACTTCTTTTCTCTTAGTAATTGCAATGCTATTTTTATATGTTGCTCATGTTCCTCTTGATCCTTGGAATAGATTAGAATATTATAAATGAATACCACGATAAACTTATCCAAAAAGGGCTTAAAGACTCGATTCATCAAATCCATAAATGCAGCTGGTGCATTGGTTAGTGCAAAGGGCATGACTAAAAATTCATAATGGTCATACCTTGTTCTAAAAGCTGTCTTGGGAATATCATCACTTTTAATCTTAAGCTGATGGTACCCAGATCTGAGATCAGTTTTTTAAAATACCCTTGTAACTGATCAAATATATCATCATTTTTAGGTAGTGGATACTTATCTTTCATGGTTACCTGGTTTAGCTGTCTATAATCGATACACAACCTCATGGACCCATCTTTCTCTTTAACAAACATTACCGGAGCACCCCAAGGTGATACATTAGGTCTGATAAAACCTTTACCTAATAATTCTTTCAGTTGTTGTTTAAGTTCCTTAAGTTCTGCAGGTGCCATTCGATACAAGGTTTTAGAAATTGGGGCTGTTCCGGGGAGTAATAAAAGGGAGAATTCAATTTCCTTGTTGGGTGGTAGTCCTGGCAATTCCTCAGGGAACACATCTAGAAATTCTCGAACAATGGGAATGTCGTCTAAGTTTATCTTTTCTTTTTCATCATCCTTAATATAGGCAAGAAAGCCTTTACATTCCCTTCGAAGGCGGCGATTAGCCTGAATGAAGGAGATTAAGTATAGTGGGGAGGCCTCTTTAACACCGTCCAGGTAAAACACTGGTTGATTCGGAACACAAAAGGTGACAATTTTCTTGTAACAATCAATGCTTGCATGGTTGATAGAGAGTCAATCCATGCCTAAGATTACATCAAAATCTTGAATTTCTAAAAGTATTAAATCCACCAACAGTTCTTTTTCTTCTATCGTTATCTCACAAGATTTGTATACTAGATTGGTAACAACTGAATTCCCCATAGGTGTGGCTACCTCTAAAATGTATTCCAATTGTTTTGGTTCTACTTTTAAATGGCATGTAAATTGTGGTGGAATAAATAAATGAGTAGATCTTGGATCAAACAAAACATGAGCAATATTTTGGAAGATAGTAAGTGTACCTTGGATTATTGATTTTGAGGCTTGGGCATCTTGCTGGGTGATCGCAAATACTCTTCCCTTCATTTGAGGATTCTGAGCTGCCTCTCCCTGCGTTGGAAGTTGCTGCATCAGCATGCTAGAACATTCTTTGGTGCCCCAATTTCCAACATTTAAAACATGCTCCAGTGTCCCAATAACAGAGGGTAAATCCATGCTTTTTCCCACCTTTTTTACATGGTTCTGACGGACTATGAAATGATATTAGTCTTGACATTTTGTTTGTCCTTTCTTGTTGTTGTCGATTAGATGTTGTTGGTCTATCTGGTTTTTCATTTTTTAGTAATCTTCGTTGTCTTTTTCAACAATTTGGGCTCGATCAACTATTTCGAAAAAAGTTCTAAGTTTTAAGATTGATATTCTACTTCTGATGGCTGGTTTATGGCCCTTTTCAAATTTATTTCACCTTTCTTGCTTCATTATTGACCATATGTGGAGAAAACCTGGCCAATTCAATAAATTTGGCCTCGTACTGTGTTAATGTCTTATTTCCCTGGACTAATTCCAGAAATTCCATTTCTTTTTTATCTCGAATAAAATCTGGGAAGTACTTCTCATTGAATATCTCTGGAAATGCTTCCCAACTCAATAGTTTATTTTCTAGGACTATTACTTATTTTATCGTCCGCCACTAGTGCTCTGCTTCACCTAAAGGTTGCTAAGTGACATTTTTTATCCTCAGGGCATTCCATTACTTCGAATATTTTCTCTAATTACATAATCCATCCCTCTGCTTCTAGTGGATCTACAACACCGTTAAAGGAAGGTGGGTTTAATTTCTTAATTTGTTTGATACTACACCCACTATTTCATGTAACTGACTGCCTAGGAGGACTATTGTTCATATTTTTCAAAGCTCTATGATTTTCCTCCATGCTAGCTTCAGTTAAACGAGACCTTGATATTGATATTATCTGTTCATACAATAAGTATGATTTAGAGCATATTCCTATGCAAATTTCCTAGGAGTCCTAAATCTATTGCTCTGATACAAAAATTGTCACACCCCAAGCTTATTAACATTCTTGAGGTGTGACATACTAATCTTAAGAACAAAATAAATTCGAGATTTATATTATATATATTGCTCGAAAACTAAATTTTTCCATTCACAGGCTTTTCAAACTTGTACAAAATTTATTTCACAGCTTGTACTAACACAAGGATATATATATATATATATATATATGATAGTACAAAATTTACAATAGTGAATTTATCCATTGCAAACTTCTTCAAAGCTTTTCTTGCTACTTTTGCTGAATAGTGAGACTGTAATTACTCTAAAAAGAATTCATAATAGTTTGATGAGTTTAACTACTTAGCAAGTGACAATTATAGTCCTAAAAATAATCATGGTTGGAAGATATCAACATTTTCATGAAAAAGGGATGTTTATTAAAACCAATAAGAGGAAGAAAATTTATGGAGAACAGTTTTACTTTTAAGAATACATAATAAAGATAGTTTAATAGAAATGAAAAATTCAAATAATTTCACAAATACCCAACTGGCGTCTCAAGTAGGTCACTTATATACCCCATCAGGGTCCTGATGGGTCCACTTAATCCCTACTCGCGTCTTGGATAAATCCACTTAATCCCGGTAAGTCCACTCGTACCTCATCGGTGTACCGAACGAGTCCACTTAATCCCTTCCGATGTCCCAGATAGGTCCACTTATATCTCACCAGTGAATAGGATGAGTCCACTTAATCCCTATCGACATCCCGAATATCATATATGCAAAACTCTTTTAACATCAGACGACATCAATATCATATATTCAAAATATACTTGATATCCTGAACATGAATTCGCTTGAATCAATTTATAACAATCACTTTTATTGAAATATTTGTAGCTAACCAGTCAAACATTGTGGAAATAATTTCTAAAAAGTAGTAGTTCCGAGAGGCATTCTTGAAATGTAACATAAAAAACAATCTATTATTAATAGAAGAACTGTCATCCATAGGTAAGTACAAAATTCTCAACTGTTTAATATCCTTAACAATAAACAGGCATATCACAAATCATGTTACAGAAACACGTAAAACTTATAACAGAGAATTCCAAATTTTTAATCGACTGTTTTTCAGAAAAATTAAGGCTACTAATACTTACAGTATCAAAAGTCATATTGATAAACAGAAATACGGAAACAACAGTTTTTAAATAACTATTTTATAGGAAATTGTCATTGCTTACACATAAAATTTTAAAATAAAGATGATGGACGGAAATAATATAATTGTATTAAAAAAATTATTTTTCAAGACAATGAGGTCACTTACTCTTATATGTCACGAGATGGTTGTGTTGTTACTACTTCCAGAACAAGATTGAGATTACAAGCTTTCAGCTACATGTATGGGAAAAATAGATCAATGACTTTATTTGGAAAAAAAAGAGTATATAAAAATACGTTTATATAAGTGATAGAAATATTATATGCCTATGAGAGAGAGAAACAAAGATATCATTGTTTTTATAAAAATATTATTAATTCTATTTTTATGGACTACTATCATTTTTCAGGGAATATTATAGTTATGAATATATCAAAAATATGTCGTATGATACATAAGGACAAGTTAAAATTACATGGTATAGTCTAAATTTGGGTTATTAATGTGTAAGATTGTGATATTATCTATCATTTTATCCATACTCTTCATAATAAATTATAATATATGGATGCCATATAGTCTTTAGGTCCTTACAAATTTTATATACTATATTTAACAAATTTTATATATTCTAATTTGGGAGAATAAGGATATAATATTAATATGGGAGGGGAAGAGAGAGGAGAGGGAATAAAATTCGTTTTTTTTCAAATATATATAACTATTTATTTTAAGTGAAAGGGAAAGATAGAGTGAGATGGAGAAACTAATCAATATACTTATTAAAATGAAAAGAATTTGATTATTATTAATATAATACTAATATGATGAGGTGATTATTGATGATAAGAGAATGATGATACTATTATCATAATATTAATATTATGAGATAATGATACTATTATGAGTAGAGAGAGAATAGTAATGAAAATGAATAAGAGAGAGAGAGGACTTACGTGGAGAGAAAAATGACAATTTTTGATGTGCTTGATGATTAGCTCTTGAGGGGGGGAAGGGACTTTTTATTGTGAGTGCAAGTACTTCTCCTTATGACACATGTCCACAAGTCTGTGTCGTATCTTTTGCTTAGTTGTCACTTGTATATGTGACACATCATACTTCTCAAGACACTTTACCACCACAGAATGACACTTCATTACTCGTTATGTCCTAATCATGACAACTCAATATTCCTTAATTTCTAATCATGACAACTCAATATTTCTTAATTTCTAATAATGAAAACTCAATATTGGTTAGGTGCCTCGATCTCTCCCTCTGGATCTGGATGATTAGGCAGCACACATCTGAGGTTTCGAGGGAACCCGAGACTTTGAGATCACTCTCTCAGGAACCTCACTCAAGAGTGAGGGCAGATATACGAACCAATGAGAGAGGATTTTAAGGTGGGTTTGGGACTTACTCGGGCTAGCTCGAGTGGGCGCCCTCTTAGATCCCGAATAAAGCCCCTCAATCGTAAAACTGGTTCGAAATCTCCTCCCTTGGCTTGTATTCTCCTGTTTCTGTGATCACACACACATGGTCAGTTTTATGAGACAAGTGGGCCGAAAGAGACCCCACCTTGTTTTTGAGCGAATGTACACGGTCATGCACATCCAAAAGAAGAAAACAATAAGAGGGTAAGTAAAAGAAGAAGAAAGAGGCAGATCAGAGGAATTTTGACAAGGTGGCGAGACTAACATAGCAACCAGATTAGCAAGTGATTGTCCCGACGTGGTAGCAAGATGGGCACGGTAACTAGACCGGCACAATATAAATGCTACTAGATGCCATAACGATCATCGGCAGGCCTGGCACAATGGCTAGCCTGTCATAGCAGTAAGCCAGGCACAGTAACTAAGACCGGCTCATCGACAATACTGCTAGATGATGAGACTACCATGGCAATGTTTTTCTCAGCCCCTCTTGGTCAAACATGTGAGAGAGAGAGAGAAGAAAGAGATATAGACACATGCACAGTACTTTCGATGTCGTGCATGTGAGAAGCAGACGAGATGAGTGGTGAAGGAGAATGGAAAAAGGGAGAGAGCAAGAAAAGAATGAAGAAGAAAGAGAGAGAAGTGAGCAGGGGATCATGGGCAGCAATGACAAAGAAGATAAGAAAGAATATGGACGGCGATGAGCTTTCGCCGTCCATGACAGAAGAGTAAGAAGAGAGAGAAAGCATGGACCGTAATATGCTTCCACCATCTGTGTGAGAGGAAGAAGAAGAGAAAGAGGACATGGGTAGCGATGAGCTTCCGCAGTCTGTGTTAGAGGAAGAACAAGAGAGAGAAGACATGGGTGGCGATCTACTTCCGCCATCCATGTCCGATGAAGAAGAAGAGAGAGAAGACATGGGCAACGATGTGCTTACACCGTCTGTGCGAGATGAAAACGAAGAGAGAGAAGATATGGGCGACGATGTGCTGCCACTGTTCATGTCAAATGAAGAAGAAGAGAGAGAAGACATGGGTGACAATGTGCTTCTGTTGTATGTGGCAGATGAAGAAGAGAGAGAAGACAAGGGTGGCGATGTGCTTTCGTCGTCCATGTCAGATGAAGAATAAGAGAGGGAAGATATGGGCAGAGATGTGCTTCAGCCGTCCATGTCAGATGAAGATGAAGATAGGGAAAACATGGGCAGTGATGAACATCCACTGTCCAGGATAGAGAATTAGACAATGAGACTTTGACAAAGGCCCAACCCGCCACTCAGGTTAAGGCCCCGTGTCTCTGAAGCAAGAAGACGTCATGCTAGGCGATCGACTCCGCCATGCATGAATAGAGAATAAAGAGAAAGAGAGAAAAAAGAAAATGGGAAAGAGAATAAACATAAAGGAAAGATAAAGAAAAAGAAAGTAAGTGGATAAAGAAGATCAGAGAAGATATCGAAAAGAAAGATTGACAAGAGGAGAGAGAAAGTGATGGATAGAGATCAAGAGAGAAGGAGAGACAGAGATGAGGTGAGAGAAAGAGAGATGAGGGAATGAGAGAGAAAGAGAGATGAGAGGAGAGAGAAAGAGAGAGATGAGAGGAAGAGAGAGAATTACCTTCATCAAAGGGTACCAGACCTTTTCTTCTCTCTTCTCTCTTCTCTTTCTCTCTCTCCAAGATGTGCCCACAATTTGAACATGAAAACTCCTAAATTTTATTGATGAGTATTGAATAATCAAGGGTCCCTTTATAATTGTGTTTAGCATGTACTTATAGAATTGGGCCCAAACATGGGTGTACACCAAAAAACTACCTAAATTGATGATAATTACAATTTAATTGAATTAAAAGAAATTCTAAAATTAGGTGCAAAATGACTGTTTTGTCACTGCTCAACAATGTGTGGAATTTCAAAACAGTCCCTGTTGCTGCCCTAGAACTTGCATGATCTTCCATGGATGATTCGGAGTTGCTCTGGTGCCCGTTTGATCGAAAGATGGTTGTTTTCTTGTAGTGCTCGACATGGCGATCGATTTGATAACAACTTCAAGCCATGGATCTTGTTTTTAGGCCACAATTATGCGACTCAAAATTTGGATGAACCTTGTAAATTTCAGATTGATAGTGTGCTTATTTCTTGATGTTTCTTCTTTAATTGTTTCATTGAATCACACTAAACATACCGCCACGATTGCATGGCAAGAAACGCAGCTCGATTTCGTGTTCGGATGAAGATTTTGTCGATTGGGTTTTTGGCCGGAATTTGAAAATTCAGTGACCACGAAATTTACAACAGCTTTGACACCTCCATGTGTGAAATCCAACCGTTCATCATATGTAGGGCTGGGAACAGAGATAGCCTGGAACCTTACACAGATAATGCAATTGGTTTCATGTCGATCTAGTATATGAGCATCGTGATACAAGCGCTCGAGCGAGACGTGTTGCTGCTGATTTTTCTGTAACTTTCTTCATGGATCTATAACTTGTCCCTAGTTTTTATCCCTACTTGAACATTGTCATGGGTCATGCCACATATCAAAACACCCGTCTTGATGAGACGAACACGGTCACCAAATTTGGGAGTCATTCGACTCAAAACGAGTGAGATACGAGCCTTTGAAGTTGTTGCTTGGGACTGTGCACATCAACCTCCTTTAATGGAGATTGGTGCAGAGAGGCCACAAGGGAATAACGTGCGGCCTACCTCTTTTAAATGTTTCACCCATAACTTTGTCTTGGAAAGTTCGTTTTAGCCGAAACTGTTTAACGCACCAAAAAATAGAGTTCTAGTTACGCGGTCCATTTTAGGGTGCTAGAGGCCGATTATTTTGAAATTGTTTCTTTGTCTACACTGCCTTAGACATGTTAGATTGCAACGAAACTTGAAAATGGTCTTTTGAAGTGCTTAGGAAGACTTTCAGGAATTTTATTGTATGTTGAGGCTTTATTGACTTGCTTCCTCTTTATTCTGCATCAGGGACGAAGGTGGTGAAAAATGTCTCCAATTAGCTTCCTCTGCCGAATGTTATGCTTCGAGCGAAGCGAGAAAGACAACATTTGGAAAAATTTCTTTGGCTTTATTACTTTTTTCTTCCTAGCTATATGACCACGTGAACATCGAGGAGATCCATGCAATGTTGTAACTAAGATGCTTAGACATTTGGATGCAATGTAGAAGTCTATCTGTGGAGAATTTTAGGGGGAGAAGAGACTTTTTTGAGGATTCCTATCGATGTCCTCACCCTCAAGGGACTAATTTTGATTTTGAAGCTGAGGATTTCGTATGGACCTCATTGGTCAGAATCAAGCCTGTCTAGCAGTCGAGTGTCGTGTTGAAGGGCATTTTTCCCATTTGGTTTGAGTTTGTTTGCATCATCTAGTGTTGGTCCACATTTCGAGGATTTTGTTTGTTTGTTTTGGATGGTTTGTTGAAGGGCCTTCTGTCGTCTTCGTCTGCGTTGTGCACCAGATATTCCTTGATGGGCATGGTACCTCAGTTTATCGAGGTGACCGACTTTAGGTATAACCCTTGCCCACTTCTTTGCAGCTTCAACAATCAAGGTACCTCTCTTCTATGTCCGAGGCGACCCCTAAGGATTCAATTCTGATTGCATCATCACAGGTCCAAAGTCATGGCTAACTTATCCTTCTTTAGGAACCTTTTAGCATTTTGAAGTGTGTTAACCACCTCGTGGGAATAGTGTTCTTCTTGTATTGCCTTTCTGACGAGTTTTCTGACCTTTGAGTCCTTTTTGTCAGTGAAAGCAGGCTGTCAGAATCTTTTCCTTGAAGCTCGTATTTTTAGAGTCCTGGTATTGTGACACCAGGCATCTTTTTCTCTTTTGAGAGAGGGCTGAAGCCACCAGTTGAGGCGAGTGTTGCATCAACTTGTTTATTAATCCAAGTGAGTGCTATACCAGGGATTTTCACTTGGACTTGGGAAGTAGTGCCGTAGAGACGGTTTTCACCAACTTCCTTTTTATTTGGGGTCCTTTTACCCATGACCTTTCGGTCATGTCCACCCTTATTCTTTCCATTTTTTTTTGCGGTGCCCTTTCGCCGTACCCGGGTTTTTATTTATGAAACTCTCTTACTCATGGTTTCGTGACAATGCCCGTCCGTCATTTTTACTCATGGTGTTCCCTTGTCAGGTATACATCATGCCTGTTATTATTATTATTATTATTATTATTTTTGTGAAAGCGTGTTTAAGGTCATACCTTCGGGACCTGTGCGAAGCCTTTTAACATCATGTGGCCAGGATGTACACTACAGTTTAAGGTCAAGCTGGATCATGATGGAGATGGATGGCAGTCTGTAGAGGCCACATAGTGAGTATGGTGGTGATTTGGCTCTCTTTGGGGAGATGGCACAAGGCTATCTGTGAAGGATGATAAATGTGTGGAAGGTGAAAAGTGGTGACCCACTAGCTTACAGCAAGTATGGAAGGCGAGATGCGCTGTCATGTGAGCGTGGGTGAGACTCACTAGGGAATGATGGATGGTATTGAAGGGATTCACTCAGGAGGTAATGAAGGTGGTGCACTCACGAATAGGTTAGTTGGGGAAAGTGTGCATGAAGATGCACGTAAAGGGGGTGTGCACATATTGTGGGGGCAAGTTTAAGGCCATGCCTCTGGGACCTGCGTAAAGCAGTTTAACATCATGTGGCTAGGATGTGCACTATGGTTTAAGGTCATATAGCTTGGACAGTGGTTATACGGTTTAGAGTCATGCAACTAGGACCATGCAGTTTAAGGTCGTGCAACTAGACCTCCTCTACAGTTTAAAGGTCATATAAATTGGATCATGGTTCTAAGCCTTTTAATGTCATGCAGCCAGAATGTGCACTATGGTTTAAGGTCATATCGTTTTGACTATGGCTATGCAGTTTTAAAGTCATGCAACTAGAACCATGCAGTTTAAGGTCGCGCAACTAGACCTCCGAGACAGTTTAAGGTCATATAGGTTGGACCATGTTGTTTAAGGTCTGCATCTAGACCAAGGCTGTATAGTTTATGATCAAGCAGCTCAGACCAATGTGTGGGTTGCCATGTAGGTGAGAATAGGTTTATGGATAGTAATCTGACTCCCTGGGGGTAAATGATAGCCGGGGCTATAGATGGGAGGCAAACTTCACTGAGGATTAGAGGACAAGTATGACTTCCCTACTGATGAAAGATGGAACTCCATGGGGAATAGGCTCATAAAAGGTAGTCCAACTCCTGGGTAAGATAGCTTGGTGTGAGATGGGTCTATAGGAGATTAAAGGGGAAGCAAACCTAACTCCACTGGGGATCAATGCGCTACAGTACGTGTGATTCCGATTGGGGATGAGGGGAGTGGCTTGCTCCTAACTCCACTGGGGATGGTGGTAATGGCATGCTCATAACTCCCCTAGGGATATTGGTGAGACATACAAAGTTGTGACCAAGGTATAGCACACACGGCGCTAGAACATGCATGGCACTAGCGTGAAAAGTGTAGCACACACAGCAATAACCTTGAGAAAACAGACGGTGCTGGTCATAGAAGAACACAACTGGCACTGGATCATCGAGAACACAACTGAATATAGATCATTTAAAACACAGTAGGCGCTGCTTCTTTAAAAACCCAGTCAACGTTGGTATTTGAGAACATTGTTGGCGTTGGGTACGGGCTAGTGTTCGGGCCTCCAACCCCGATCCTATCTGGGTTTTGAGTTTTCATGGTCAGTGTTAGACATTCATTCGGGCCTTGGGTCAGATCCTTTCCTGATCTAGCTCACTATCATTCGGCCTTTAAGGACATGACTGGAATTCTTAGATTTGTGGGGGAGACTTCAAGGAAAATCTAGCTATATAAGGGGGTAAATCTCCATTCTTACCATTTCATCAAAGGGTAAAAAGTGCTAAGTCTTTTTTAACAATGAGGGTGAGAGAGTTCCCGGCGAGAAACTCCATCCGTAAGATTTTGCAGCGAGCCTTAAGGAATTTGTCGGCAAGCAGATTCCGGCTGAGAAGGTTGAACACCGGCACGGGAACGCAGGGACCTTCGCAAACGTTATTGTCACCGGAGTTAAGACGCAAGGAGTTTTTCCAGAGTTTGTCGAAATTCTTGGAGTGGTATTTGGGGTACGAGGGAAGGCGAGAAAGGGTGGAATTTGCAGCATAGGGTTGCCTGAGAACTTTCGTTGGTTTTTCGACGATTTTTCGATGAGTGAAGGAGAGGGAGAAGTGGTAGCAGAGGGTTTGTCAGGGTATTCTAATGGTTTTTTTGTGGTTTTTTGGTGAAACCTAGGAAGGGGAATGGTTTCCTAGTGATTTTTTAGATGGAAAAGCGAAGTTTCTGAGGAGAACGCGAGAGGTCGCGAGGAGGCGCACGGTCACTCAGAGATGAACGGTCGCAAAAGGCTAGCAGTCAGTCCATACGTGTCAGGCCACGTCGTGGCGACGGTTGTCAAATGGCACAACGAGGCTCGAGGTGACACGTGCAGCATTTATGGCACATACAGGAGATTTGAATCCGAACAGTGATAGTCCTTTGTAACCACAGCCGACACTAAGAGTTGGTGAACACAGCCAGCGCTGGTATTTACGAACCCAGCTGACACTCGTATTAGTGAACACAGTCGATGTCAGGCTTTATCGGACACAGTCGGCACTGGTATTTGTGAGCCCAACCGGTGCTAGGCATTAGCGGACACAGTTGGCACTAGTATTTGGAGCACACAGTCGGTGCTAGTGTTTGCGCACCCAACCGACGTTAGTATCAGCCAACACAGTCGGTGCTAGGTGTTAGAGAACACAGTCGGAGGTGGGCTTTTGAGCAACATAGCCGACATTATCCTGTGCCTTAGTGATTTCTGTTCAGGAGTAAGTCCTGAACCTTGATAAGATGGTCGGGACTTCTCACAGTATCCCTAATGTGAAGAACCTTCTGAGAGGAGGAGAGGTTGGCACCAGTGAATTTACTAGTGAGATCTTGGTGAGTGGCGTGCCTATTTGGCTCATTGATGTATTGTGCAGGCTACAGTGGCCTCTCAGCGTCACGTTTGTTACCAACCCTGTTCGCTTTGAAGTTCAAGGGATGTGGCGGAAGACGCCTCGGCATGCTGGATACGCTCCTTTAGCTCGACCACCATTTTGAGTTTCCTGCTCTATGGAGGCGGTTTCTAATTCAATGGTGCGTGTGAGTTCTCATAGATCTTCAACCAAAGAAGAATCCAAAGCTCTTCTCTGAATCATCTCCTTTTGAACATCACCGAATTCCTCTCTTAATTTTCGCATCTCCTCCCTTATTCATCTAGTTGAAACAATTTCTCCCTCCATCTTGAGGTCAAGCTGACGAGCAACCATAGTGGCCTTCTTCCGAGCACAGACATCTATTCCCTTGTGATTATGCAAGATTGATGCCTCCAAGGAAGCCAGCTTGTTGGTATCAGCCTCGTGATACAACCCCATCTCTCCAGCTCATATAAAGTCGTAGCAGCAAACTCCCTCAGTTTGACTATTGCCTCGCCCAGCTCAGTGAGAGGTAGCTCCCTTAGACCCTGAAGACCTGCATGGAGCATGCTCACAATTATCTCAGAAAATTTGTTAAAAATAGGTCTGAATGGTACTCTCGGGTCCACCACTGCTGAAGGAACTTCGGTTTCCAAGGCGAGGCTTAAAGGAACGACAGCCATGTAAGTCACTTGCTCTTTTAGAGCAATTGTGAATCCCGAGGCTTGAGCACTTTTTGAAATGTTTATAGTCTCAAGTGTCAAATACCCTAGGCCTTGTTTAGTCTTGTGACGAGCTGTTATGGCTTCAATGACTTCGAATGGGGGAGCAATTGCTTCTTCTCCCCTTAACTTTGATTGGCCAAGGGCTTGTCATTCATTTTCTTCATCATTTGATGAGCCTGCTCACCATAAATAGTCCAATCAGGAGGGGTTTAGCCTCCATCCGAGGTGCATTCATTTCAGGCCCGTCATAGCTTTTTGTCTCAGGCATGACCTCCTTCCGATGTTTTGAAGCGATATGCATAACCTCCAATTGGCGTTGGAGACTGTGAACTTTGCTTCTTAACTCTACTAGGGGATCATGTTCTTGAGGGTGGGAAGGTTGTCCTTTCTCAAACTGCTCTCTTCCCACCAAACCAGGGAAGTGCAAAACTTGAGGTTGACTACTAGACTGAACTGGCTCTGCGATGAGACAAGGAACACCCTCTATGCTTATAGCAACTAGGTTTTGAAAAATATTCCAGGGTAGTTGGTGTGCCACTTTTGCTTTCAAGAGTGCAATAGGGACATGCAGGACGTTTTGATGGTCACGCGTATATGTGACCTTTGGAGCCAGGAACTCTATCCCCATGACTTCCTCAATTTCAATAATGACCTCAAGTTCATCTTCTTGAAAAGGTAGCTCTGGACTGGAAGCAAAAGGGGAAGCTTCGTCTTCAAACAGAGATGGAGCTTTTTCAAGGGTAGTGAATAGCATGCTAGGGTGAAGGGGAGTCAGAGGGAAAATTTTTCCTTGTCTTTCCTCTTTTTTGAACATGTCCACCAATGTTCGCCCGATGTCCTCAACATCTTCATGGGCTGAAGATTCTGTCTTCCTTATAGACTTCCAGTCACCATCATTTGGCTTTTGAGATGACATCGAATCTGTGAAGTAATATTTAGCATCAACATTGTGAGCTTTGGCTATGGGAAATGGTCTTTTATCAGCATAGACTGTATGTTGTCTCCCTTCTCAACTATACTTAAAGCACTGGTGCAATATGGATGGAACCACCCCCTGGTCGTGGAGCCACGACTGGCCGAGAAGGACATTGTAGGAGGTGTCGATGTCGATCACATGAAACTGAGCATAGTCGTTTAATTTACCAATCTTTAGATGAAGGCGGACAATGCCAGCCAACTTCTCTCTTGACTGGTTGAATCCCTGGAATGTGATATGAGTCGGAGTGAGTTCTTCAGAACCTAATCCCAACCGAGTGAGGATTCTCCTTGGGATGAGGTTGACTGCTGACCCTCCATCCAACATAATTCGATTGATGGGGTATGTATGTAATTCACCGATCACAAAGATAGGGCGATTGTGAAATTTTTCTCCCAATTGCAGATCATTCTCTGAGAAGATGATTGCCAAACATCCACTCAAGATCGACGAGTCCACCGCAATGGGTTCCACTTCAGCCTCATACACTTTTGGATCGAAAAGGGCCTAGATCAGAGCCATACGATAGTCCCTTGAGAGCATGAGAGTATCATAGATGCTGAGAAGGGTTTGAAGCTTCCTTAAGTGCCCCATCACATCATATTTCACCTTTTCATCATCAGCCTTTTGTGTTCCTGGCCTTGCCACTAATTTGGGTTGACGAGCAGGTCTAGGTGGAGAAGGTTTGCTTTGGCATGTTGGCTGACTTGATTGCACAGTCGGCTTGATTTGGGTGATGGAGGTTTGAGGCTGGGGCTTAAGAGGTGGCTGGGTATATGAGACCAGCGACCTCGTAGGGAATTGGAAGATGGGTGGATTGTCCAGGGTACTTGGGCGAGAAAGGAGCCCAGGGAGCTATAAGATGAGTGGATAACTTGAAGTATTTGAGTGAGGGAGAAGTGGTGAACCGGGAAACTTCAAGATGACTGACTTCTGAGGTGGTGGCTGCAGCGTTTTCCCCGATCTCAGGCTTATTTGCCCCGTGCTGGGTGATGCTCCTGAGATTTGTACCATATGGCATGCCTCTTGAGAATAGAAGATCAGCTCCCTTGATTCTCTCAGTCTCTACTCAAAGTCAGGCTCAGGGGGCCAATGAGATTTCTTTGATTTTGACTTCTTGTGTTTCTTTGAGGAAGATGGTTATGCTTTGGCTCGAGTCGCCAAAGCATCAGCAACTGTTAAGAATCCACTTGCCTGAGCTAGCATCTTTTTCAACCACCTCTGTTGTGTCCTACTTATATTGGTTCCTTCAAATTCTTTGTCAAGAGCCTCGAAGTCTTGACACTTCAAGGTTGTACCTGCAGGAGACATAAAAGAGAAAGGATGAGAAGCAAAAGAAGAAGAAAGAGAAAGGTCAGTAAGTGAGGGATTTTTAAGGTCGTTCCCCTCATCAAACAGATCTAGGCAGGTTTTGTGTCATCACCAGAATCAAACGTGTGCAGGGAGTCTTTTAGGTCTTTCCTCTACTTAAGCCATTGAGAAGTGCTTTTAACATCGTCACCCTCATTAGACGTACTTCGAGTAGAGGATGGCTCGGGTACATCATCTTGATGAGGTAAGGAAGTGAGCAAGATCATGCAGGGGATGAAGTCCTGCAAGGTTGGTAATGGGGGAAGAGGCTTGAGAAATTCCTGCTCAATTGGCAGTTGAGTAGTCTTGTTTTTCTAGCGAGCAGCCCTTAGTGCATGTCTTCTTCTGGTTTTCATTGGCAGTGGTTCATCCGCCTCGCTAGGTTTTTGAATTGCCCTAGCTTGACGAACTGCTTCTCGCCTTAAAGACTTGAGTCTGTTCCGCCCATGATGGAGTATCCATGATTGAGAAGTTGAGGTTTTGACAGGATTTGAGTCTTCACCCAAGACATGTGTCAAGAGGTCCCCTTGTACTGGTGGAGCAGTGGTTTGAGAATCACTTTCTGGAACATTGTAAGACTCTTGGCATCCATGTATTTTCTTCTTGATTATAACATGAAAACTGGAGCATTCGCTCAGGTCGTGGTCCCATATCTGATTGTACGAGCACCAATGGTTCTCAGTTCCCTGAGCGAGGTCGAGGCTGCCTTGTCGGTTTTGGTGTAATGAGGCCTTCTTGAAGCATCATGACAAATAGGGTGTGAAGGAGGTCAGGCGCTTCGTCTTCCACTTGGACTGTTACTATGTGGGAGGCTTCCGCTGTCCCGAATGCCTTTTTTAGCTCTTCAAGCTTTATCTGACCCTTCTGAATCAGGTCCTCGATAATGTTTTTCAACGTGTACCAGTCCTCTCTGAGGTGGTTGATCCTTTAATGGTAAGAACAATAATTTGCCTAGGTATCGAGTTTGGCTTGATCAGGGAACATGGTCTCTGGAAGCTTGATCATGTTTTGTTCCAGCAATAATCAGAGTACTGTAGGGACCCATTCCTTCTCAAAGGGGTAGACTTTGTTCCTATGCCTGGTCCAATAATCATCCCGATTAAGGTTCGCAGGTGGGGGTACCCAGTTGTACGACTGTTGTTGCTTGCCTGTTTGAGTCGCTTTGCTGTGTTTACCCCTTTGGAGAGATCCAAAGTTTGAGAGGGAGCCTTCTTTGGATGGATTACAGTGATGGCCGCACTGATCATTCCTTTTGGTTGGTTGCCCTTGGTATTAGTTTGAGAGCTACCATTTCCCTGATTGTTTTTGGAGCTTGTAGATTGTTGTCATGACCCGCCATGGTGACGTGACAGACTTTCTATGCAGACCAATTTGGAGATCAGCTCAAACATGGAAGTCGGATTTGACGCCGCAACATGTAAAGCAATCTTAGGTCGCATGTTCCGCACACAAGTTTGAACTGCTTCCTTCTTAGGCATGGGATTGGGATGGCGAGCGACCAAATTTCTCCACCTCGATATGAATTGATCCACAGGCTCATTGGGATCTTGGGTCAAGGTGAGAAATTCGATGGTTTGAACCTCTCTCTCAACCTCATAGAAACGCTGGTGGAAAAGTTTCTCCATTTTTGCTCAAGTATGTACTGAGTTTGGGGAAGCCGAGCATACCATTGGAAAGCTGGGCCATCAAGGGTTTCAACAAACTGATGGAGAAGGAGTCTACTATCAACCGCCGTCTCTTGACATGCTGCTTGGAAGTGGTCATGGTTTGAGGTGGTTCCATTAAACAAGGGAAACTTCCCTTTCTTGTAATTTGAAGGAAACGACACCTGGTCAATGTATGAAGCATATGGCTTTTGATAAGGGGTTGCACCCTGTATTCTCGAGATTTGTCTGTTCTTTAAGCTATGGGTCACCATAGCATCGATGTCTGCCTGTGAGATGGGGTGGGGGACATAATTGTTCTGTGAGGCAGAGGGAAGGGACTGATTTGGAGGGGTATCATCTGAGTGATGCAAATTGACCTCATGATTAGCCGATTGTCGTGCGACATCTATGCGATCAATCTTCTCTATCATTGCATGCACCATGTCTTCGAACTTGTTCATGCGCTCTTCGTGATAGTTGTCAAGCTCGTTTACAATCATTACACTGAATGGTTCTCCATGGAAGTCGGACTTAGTTGCAGTTAAGGGCTTTTGGGCTTGACGGGTTGCACATGGCAGATCGGTCAGCAAGGGATCAGCATCCCGTGACTGGACTCGACTCTTGTATGCCCATCGTGTGAGGATTGGTTCTCGACGGTCTTGGGACCGTGACTGCTGAGTGGCTGGGTCATCTTCTTCAACACTAACCATAGTGCAGAGTTCATGGACTTCTTCTTCAGGCTTTATGATCTGAAGAGGGTAGAAGGGGTTCAGGTGAAGAGGGTCATCAGAACTGGTTTCCTCAAACGTCTTGGTTGCTTCTTTAGTCAAAATTTGTTGGCCCTTATCGTGTTTGGCTTTGAGGTTTTGATGGACCTCATGTTAGAACTGCAACCGAGACTGCAGCTGGTCGGCCCTTCTTGCACAAGAAAGAGTTGTTTCCATTAGGTGAAGCAACGGGTGTGGGCCAGGAACTGGGGTCATCCCGGACCGTGGAGGATGAAGGGCTTGATCTCTGATAAGATCTTTGCCTCGAGCTCTCTTATGGGCTCCATAGACACGACCGAGAGGATGGGGCTGGTTCAAAATGGTACTCTTGGGGAAGGTCTTCGAGTACCAAGGTTGGAGGTGCTTGTCCAAAGAAGGAGGAGTAGGTAAGAGAAGGGTTGAGTCATGATGGGGCCTGAGTCGGGAGAGAGGGGCTGTCTGTGACGATGACCCGTGTATGCCCCTTGAAGAAGGAGCTTGGGTGACTTGGGGGTTAGCTTGGGCTCGAATAGGTGGTATGGCCTTAGGAGGCCGAGAACCGTGAGCTAGTGTTTGTAAGAGAATAGGTGGAAGCCTTCCCCTTACGTGGTTCATTAGTGTGTGCAGAGTAGAAGGACGAGGGGTCGTCTTCCGTGCACTCGGGTTGACGCAGCGAGGGCATTGCCCTTAGTGGTGGGATGCAAATGAGCAATGTGTGCAGTAACTAGCCTTGGGAGGCCTGATCCTAGACGTTGACTAGAGGTAAGATAAAAGTTGCCCTGAGGTGTGGCTCTAGTGGATGACCCACGAGCCTTATAGTCTGTGCGAGAGGTTGAGGCCCCAAGTTCTCTGCCTCAATGTGCGGAGCCTCTAAGGGCAGAGACTCATGGTGGTGTAGGAATGTGGAAGGCAGCCTTGCAGCGACCCACTGAGGCAATGGAAACCTCTTTGCCTTTTGCAGCAAGGGATGGGCAGCCTTCCGACGCACCTCGGTAATACAATCGACAAGTGACTTGCCAGTGATAGGGTGCATGTTGTGAGTGGCAGTAGTTGTGCTACCGATGCAGGGCACCTTGGTGGAAGTTCCATTAGGGCAAGGAGAAGGGGAGTTAGGGACCTTTAAGCCCCTCCTCACACCTATCCAGGTTAAGATCGAGAGGTAGACACTGAATCTTTGCTGAGAAGGAAAGTTGAAAACGAAATTCTAGGAACGTATTCCCGGGGGATGCTCGCGAATGCGGGGATAAAAAAATCCCCGATCCGGATAAATGGGTTAAGAAACCCATCAGCCATGTGGTGTGTGAAAATAGAAAAATAAAGAAGAAACTAGCCAAACCAGAATGATCCGACAAAGGGGTAGTAAGTCCCCAGTGGAGTTGCCGAGCTGGTTAGATGCCTCGATCTCACCCTCAGGATCTGGATGATCGGGCGGCACCCGTCTCAAGTTTCGAGGGAACCTTAGACTTTGAGATATCTCTCTCGGGAACCGCACTCAGGAGCAAGGGCACATATACCAACAAACGAGAGAGGAATTTAAGGTGGGTTCGGGACTTATTCAGACTGGCTCACATGGGCACTCTCTTAGATCACGAAGAAAGTACCCCAGTCGTAAAACTGGTTCAGCACCTCCCTTAGCTTTTATTCTCTTATTTTTCCAATCACACACACATAGTTAATTTTACGAGACAAGTGGGTTGAAAGAGACCCCACCTTGTCTTTGAGCGAATGTACATAGTCATGCACATCCAAAAGAAGAAAATGGTAAGAGGGTAAGTAAAAGAAGAAAAAAGAGGTAGATCAGAGGAATGTTGACTAGGTGGCAAGACTAACGCAGCAGCTAGATCAGCGAGTGATTGTCCCAACGTGGTAACTAGACTGGCACAATAGAAATGCTATTAGATGCCAAAACGATCATCGGCCAGCCTGAAATAATGGCTAGATTATCATGGCAGTAAGGCAGGCATAGTAACTAATACCGGCTCAGCGATCATACTGCTAGATGATGAGACTACTATGCTAATGTTTGTCTCAGCCCCCTCTTTGTCAAATAGGAGAGAGAGAGAGAGAGAGAGAAGAAAGAGACAAAGACACATGTACAATACTATCGATGTCATACATGTGAGAAGAAGATGAGATGAGTGATGAGGTAGAAAGGAAAAAAGGAGAGAGGAAAGAGAGTAGGAAAAGAATGAAGAAGAAAGAGAGAGAAGTGAGCACGGGATCATAGACGGTGTTGAGAGAGAAGATAGGAAATAACATGGATGGTGATCAGCGTCTACCGTCCATGATAGAAGAGTAAGAAGAGAGAGAAAACATGGACGACGATATGCTTCTACAACCTATGTGAGAGGAAGAAGAAGAGAGAGAGGACATGGGTAGCGATGTGCTTTTGCTGTCCATGTGAGAGGAAGATGAAGAGATAGAAGACATGGGCAGCGATGTGCTTCCACCATCCGTGTCAGATGAAGTAGAAGAGAGAGAAGACATGAGCAGCGATGTGCTTCCACCGTCCATGTCAAATGAATAAGAAGAGAGAGAAGACATGGGCTGCGATGTGCTTCAATGGTCCTTGTTAGATGAAGAAGAATAGAGAGAAGACATGGGCGGCGATGTGCTTCCACCGTTCGTGTCAGATGAAGAAGAAGTGGGGGAAGACATGAGCGGCGATGTGCTTCTGCCGTCCGTGTCAACAAAAAAGAAGGTAGGTAAGACATGGGCAGCAATGAGCATCCGCCGTCCATGATAGAGAATTAGACAAGGAGACTTTGACAGAGGCCCAGCCCGCCACTCGGGTTAAGGCCTAGCTCGCTATTCGTGTCTTGAAGCAAGAGGACATCATGCTCAGCGATAGACTCTGCCATGCATGAAAAAGAGAAAAGAAAGAGAGAGAGAGCAAGAAGAGAAGGGGAAAGGGAAGAAAGAGAAAGGAAAGATAAAGAAAAAGAAGGAAAGTGGATAAAGAAGATCGAAGAAAAAATAGGAAAAAAGATCAATGAGAGGAGAGAGAAAGTGATGGATAGAGATGAGGAGAGAGAAAAAAAGAGACATATATGAGGAGAGAGAAAGAGAGAGATGAGAGAAGGAGAGAGATGAGAGAAGAGAGAAAATTACCTTCACCAAAGGGTACTAGACCTTTTTTTCTCTCTCCTCTCTCTCTCTCTCCAAGACGTACCCACAATTTGAGCGTGAAAACTCTTAAATTTTATTTATGAGTATTGAATAATCAAGGGTCCCTTTACAATTGTGTTTAGCATGTACTTGTAGAATTGTGCTCAAACATGAGTGTACGCCCAAAAACTGCCTAAATTGATGATAATTACAATTTAATTAAATTAAAAGAAATTATAAAATTTTGTGAATTGGGTACAAAAGGACTGTTTTGCCCTTACCCGACAATTTATGAAGTTTCAAAACAGTCCTTGCTGCTGTCCTGGAACTTACATGACCTTCTGTGGATGATCCGAGGTTGCTTTAATACCCGTTTGATCGAAAGAAGATTTTTTCCTTGTAGGGCTCCACATGACGATCGATTCGATACCAACTTCGAGCCATGGATCATATTTTTAGGCCACGATCATGCGACTCAAAAATTTGGATGAATCTTGCAAACACTGAACATGCCGTCACGATCGCATGGCAACAAACGTAGCACTATTTCGTGTCTGGATGAAGATTTTGTGGACCTGGGTTTTTGGCCGAAGTTTGCAAATCCGGTGGCTGGAATTTATAGCATCTTCGATGCCTCCGTGTATGAAATCCAATCATTCATCATACGCGGGGTTTGGACTAGAGATAGCCTCGAACCTTACACACATATTACAATTGGTTTCGCATCGATCAAGTATCCGAGCATCGTGATACGGTCGCTTGAGAGAGGCACGCTATTGCTGATTTTTCTACAACTTTCTTCACGGATCGACAACTTCTCTCTAATTTTTCTCCCTGTTCAGATATTGTCACGAGTCATGCCACATATCAAAACGCTCGTCTTTATTAGACGAATACTGTAACAATCTTAAACTTTGAAAAAAAAAAAAAAAAAAAACTATTAATACATGACAATTCAATTGAACATGATGGTCCTTAGGGACCATCGTTACTTTTAAAAGCTTTTGTTTTAAAAGCTTTGTGTTTCCTTGCTCTTGCCACGTCCACTAAAGGACGTGGGCTTTTAGTGTTTAAAGCGTAAACTAACGCTCACACCTGTAACGAAATAAAAGCTTTAGGTGTTTAAAGCGTAAACTAACGCTCACACCTGTAACGTAATGAAAGAATAAAATAATATATTAGTAGAATTTAAATTCAGAGAGGTGAAGACTCCTACCTTAGAAAACTTATGATTTTTCTCTCTGCTCGAAACACAGTGAACTCCTCTCTCGAGCCGAATTTTTATCGGAAGCTCCCTCTCAAATATTTGTGTGTAAGTGATATCATCTTCCTGAAAAATAGTTTGTTTTCAATAAATAGTGATATTTTCGTCCAGGATCTTTATTTTATAAGCTTTGTGTGTAAATGACCTCATTGTCTCGAAAAATAATCCATTCTTTTTAAAAATAAAATGAAATAATTATTTCCACTTATTATCATGAATTTTAGGCGTAATAAGTTTTATGCACACATGACCTCATTATCTTGAAAAACAATCTTTTTAATAAAAATTGTGATATTTTATCTATGTTAGAAATTTTAAATGCTGTAAATTTTTAGAAATAAATTTGATAATTCTGCTTTTACTAAAATTGTGAGATTTCTTTCTACTGCTTTTTTTTATATTTAGACATTGTAAAAATTCATGTGCAAATGACTGCCTTATTATTTAAAAATTGATATTTTTGCAATTGATTATAGCATTGTTGTGAAATGTTTATTTGTGAATTGATATCCCATAAATTGTGATAATTCCTTATTCTTGAAATTTTATAAGAGTTTTTCCTATACATATTAAACTGGCAATTATGCTAGAATGTCTTTACAAACTGCTACCTTTCTAAATTTGAGCCCAAAATATTTGATTGGTTATTTTTGAAATGTTATTGAAAGTGACTATTATTAATGGTTTCAGTGAAATTCATATTAATGATTTCAGTGATATGTTGAGTACATGATATTTGTTGCTTTCGAATGTTTAAAGAGATTTAGAAATAATTTAAGTATGCAAGTGGACTCATCCGGTTCGCCGGTGAGGTATAAGTGGACCTATCCGGGACACCGATAGGGATTAAGTGGACTCATCCGGTACGCCGGTGAGGTATAAGTGGACCTGCAGGGATTAAGTGGACCTATCTGGAACGTCGATAGGAATTAAGTGGACCCATCAGGACTCTGATGGGGTATATAGGTGACCCACTTGGGACGCCAGTAGGGTATTTTGTGAAATCCTTTGAATTATGCACTACCGTTAAAGTGTTATATGCATTTCAATTATTCGGATTATACTTAATTATGCATTTATTGAAAGTGAAACTGTTGATGCATTTTTGTTAATATATCTCCTTTTGGAAAATATTGATATCTTCCAACCATGATTATTTTTAGGATTATGATGATCACTTACTGAGTAGCCAAACTCATCAAACTATGGTAAACATTTTTTTCAAGATAACTGCGGATTCATTTTGAGTGCTAGTCAAGATCAACCTTGGAAGATATTGTTGTTGTGCTAGCTTTCTTTATTTACTTTGTAAGACCTCGCCACTGTAAATTTGTCCTATCAATAGATGTATATATGTTTTGTCTGTCACATCTCAGGAATAACAGTATTGTAAATTCTTGGGGTGTGACAAATACGCTCACTAGATTTGAGAGCGATCGGACTCAGAACGAGTGAGATACAAGCCTTTGAAGTTGCTACTCGAGACTATGCACATCAACCTCCTTTAATGGAGATTGGTGTAGGGAAGCCACATGGGAATAACGTGCGGCCTACCCCTTTTAAATGTTTCACCGATAACTTTGTCCTGGAAAGTCCGTTTAAGCCGAAACTTGACCCATAGGGGTTTTTTGACCCTGCTGGATCCAATGACGATGGTTCCACATTTGTTTGACATAGTGAAAATAGAGTTCTAGTTACGGGATCCGTTTGAGGGTGCTAGAGGCCGACTTTTCTGAAATTGTTTCTTTGTCTGCACTACGTTAGACATGTTGGATTGCGACGAAACTTGACAGATGGCCTTTTGAAGTTATTAGTACGATTTTGACCCATTCTGGGGCAATTCTGAGACTGTTGGGAATTTAACTAGATGTCGAGGCTTTATTGACCTGTTTCCTCTTTATTCTGCATCAGGGACCAAGGTGCTAAAAAATGTCTTCAAACAAATATTCCTTGATTTTTGATCATGACAACTCAATATTAATCTTATTTATTATTTTAATGATTGTAACTTATTAGGTTAAACGTGAAAGGAATGTTTTGGTAGTCCCATGGAGCCTTAATATTATAGTAGACTATCATTATAAGTGTTTTATATTATTTTTCTTCTATTTGTTGTTGTTGTTGTTTTAATAATATTTATTATTATTGTTGCAAGATGCACTATTTCAGAGGCTCAGAATTTTTTTTTTGCTTTCTCATATTCGTACATCTCCATGTTGAGATGATCAATTAGAGGATTTTTCAAAATTAAAACAACTTTTTTCAACGGATTTTTTAGGTGCATCTTTAATTCTATATTTTCAGGTTGCAACCTTATTATATAAACTTTTTTCAATTGTAAATAATGAATATAATTATTAATAATGAATTTAATTGTAATGATAATGAAAAAAAGAAAAAAAAATCAGAAATCAAATCATAGTATGATGCGGACTCAAGCATTTCTATAATATTTCAACTCAAGACCATGTTTGTTTTTTGGGTATTTTGGAATTCAATTAAAATTGTAGGTAAAATTGTTCATCTCTTTGTGACACTTTTGATCAATTTCCATTTCTCACTCTAGGGGTTGGTGGTGTAAGTATTAGATTGAAGATCAAATCAGATGAACAATGAATAATTTTTATATCCCTCAAGTTGAGGGACCTACAGGCTTGGTACCCTATCGGGCCTGACCAACTTTGGTACGTCCGAGTCTACTTGCTCAAAGCGGCATGCCCTACAGTTAGCAAATAAATGTTTTTTAATAATATATATATTTTTAAGTAGATAAATAGAACAAGGAAAAATATTTCATGCGGGCTAGACCGCATTTCTGCAATATGCGGTCGAAAGGTATAAAGCATCCATCTTAATGGTGGATGCAAATAGGTAGTCCATCTCAAAACAAGTATAACTAATGGTCCAAATGTTTTCTTAATATAATTATTTCTAGTTTTCAAATTATTATTATTTTCAAATATATGATCTCCATAAAAAATTTGGATCAAATTATATTTAAAAAATATATTTATTGCCAAGCCCCCATTTCTACAATATGCGGCCAGGCAACATAGAAACCATGTCCTTAAAATGATAGGGAAAAAAAAGAAGGGAGAAATATATAAAAATATTATAAGAACAATTTGGCAAACTCTGCCAAATAACAATGGACTTATGGGACATTTTTTAAAACAAATCGCCTATTTGTGCACTAATCTACTGATTAGTGCACTAAAAAAATTCATGCATATATGATCGTTTGAATCGAGGCAGATCGGGATTGGTCACTAACCGATTTTTTTAAAATTTCAGGCAAGCTAATTAACACGATGCTAATTTGGGGCAAACAGATCACCTTAAATTAGGAAGTTTAGGAAGAAGAAATAACAACGAACATTTTATTTCAAAATTCCTTAGCTTTTACCTCTTCTTCTCTAACTGTAAAATCAAAGCAGTGCAATAATTTTTTTTTCAAAATGTTGGAGTGAAATTCAATATACCTTTTGTAAGGAAAAAGATTTCCCCTCTTCTTCATAACTGCAAAATCAACGCACTGCAATCATTTATTTTTCAAAATATTAGAGTGAAATTCAATATAGCTTTTGTTAAGGAAAAAGATTTTCCCTTTTCTTCATAACTGCAAAATCAATGCAGTGCAATCATTTAATTTTCATGTGAAAAAGGAAAAAAAAAAAAGAATTTGGAGATGTAGTGTAACGATCCCCGTAACAAAGCAGGGAGATGTGGTGTAACGATCCTCGTATCATAACAGTTGGAGATGAGATGTAACGATCCCCGTATCAAAGCAGTGCAATCATTTATTTCTCAAGGGAAGATGACGATCCCCGTATCAAAGCAGTGCAATCATTTATTTCTCAAGTGAAAATAAAAATTTTGGAGATGTGGTGTAATGATCCCCGTATCAAAGCAGTTGGAGATGAGGTGTAACGATCCCCGTATCAAAGCAGTGCAATCATTTATATCTCAAATGAAAATAACGATCCCCGTATCAAAGCAGTGCAATCATTTATTTCTCAAGTGAAAATAAAAATTTAAAAGATATGGAGATGCAGAATATCGATCCCCGTGCCTCTCGCATGCTAAGCGAGCGCTCTATTACCATCTAAGCTACATACCCTTGGGATGGGACCGTTCTAGAGGTTCTAAGTTATATTCTATAGATGAAGACAGCATCGAGCATTGAAGTTAAAAAGAGAGAGCATCTTGAAGCGTATTTTGATCCCTATGATTTTCCAGTTGAGGGGAAACAATCACGAAGAAAGCTTGAAGTAACATCCTTTTCTATTGAAATGGTACCCTACCCCTAGCCCAAATCTTAAGTAATTGACTGATTTAGTTAACCAAGTCGGTGTGTTTTTTTTTTTTTTTTTTAATATTAACTTATAGTAGTGGGTTAGCAATTTGAAATCGTTACTAGTTTTTAGAAAGGGGTTAGCTTTAGTAGGAATGAAAACTGAGACCTTTAGTTGAATCAGGGACTACCACCTTGACCTCAACCCCATTCCTACACTAAGGCTTGTTTTTGTTAATTGATCATAAGTGTTTTTCTGATTAATTGATTGCCTTACCTCAACTTTCACCAAAGTTCAAATAGATGAGTGCAAAAATAACTGGTTTTGGTAATAATTCGATCACTTCAAGTTGAATAATATATTTTTGTTTTCATTTTTTATTCCTAATTCCTAAGGAAAGAATATAAAGAGATCATTTATTTTTAATACTAGAAGGTCACATTCACTTTTTTCCATTAGATTTCAAATCAGTGGTTTTGAGTATATCATTCACTATATTCACAGTTAAAAAAGAAAGTTATAAAACTTCATGACACATCCGAGTCATTCAACTTGACATTGGTCGAGCATGGATCTACCTCACCCGAACTCCCTCAGGGACTCGAGTTCGATCGACTCCCTCTCAAATAATAGCCTGACCTCACAGGTACGTGTACAACTCGTTTGTCACGATCGGAGAGTTATATCCAACTATTATGAAAGGATTTTAAAGCGATGAGGAGATAGACTCTTGCACTACCTCACCGCGGTTTTGAGTTCGTGTGATAAGCTCAGGCTATTGCCCTCTTAAATCAATGAACAAAAGCCCTCCAGCTGTCCAACAACATGGTTTATATTTGACCTGCTCTCTAAACTCAACACCTCACCTGGACTCTTACTTGAAACTACTAATGAAATTGCAATGTAGTTTACTCCTCTTTGATGTGCTTCTTATGGGTAAATGGTTCTAGTTTTTGGGGTAGAGTGGTTAAAAAAATAAGAAAGAGAGGAAAGAAAGAAGAGAATAAGAATGGGTGAATGGTAATTTGTTTTAGAAAAGAGAAGGAGTGAAGAGATGACCCAAAGAAAATCGGGCTGCCTCCCGACATAACCTCTCCTAAGAGGTGTTATTGGAGATAGGAAAAAGCATCACGCAGGAAGCCTTGATACTTGGAGGATTTGGAAAGTGGAGTTACAAGACTAAGCTTATAACAATGTCACTAAATCAAAGAGCCCTCTAAAAGTGATCAAAGGAGAGAAGAAAGTGAAAGAGAAAGAGAGAGAGAGAGAGGGAGATGAAAGCCTCTCACAACTAGAACTCTATAGAAATGTAACTCAGGATAACCCAACCCGAGTGACCGAGTGTAAGAGAATCAACTTTTCTTATGACGCAACTTCATTGTACGAATTGGTGGTTAAAGTAGCAGTCTAAAAGTTAGAACATTAGGACACTATCTCAGAACGACCTTGAGTCGAGTGCTCAAGAACTGAAGAAAGTAACAAGAAAAGAGAGGGATAAAAGAATGATGAAGTAAAAATAAAGTAAAGTGAGATAAAAATAAAGTAAAGTGAATGAGAAATTAACATATGATTTAGAAATAGAAGCGAGTGTTTAAGGTGAGAGAAAGTGAGATGAATGGGTCAAGGAATGATGGACCCGCCTATAGTTCAGGTTTGGACTCTAGGGGGAATGAGAGGGAAAAAGACGCGAGAGAATGGAGAGCGTATAGGCGATTAGTGTGAGAATGTGGAGGAGATAGGGGAGTATAAAAAGGTAGGGTGAATAGGGTAGTATGGGAGTAGGGGCGGATGAGAGGATGTAATGAGAGAGGTGCAAACGAGAATAGGGGCGGATAGGTGTGTGTATAGGGCGAATGGAAGTATGGATGAGGGAGAGTGGCAGATGTAGATAAGGATGAGAGGTGCAAATTGAGAGATGGTGAGGTTAGGGGCGGATATAGGGAGGGATGAGAGAGGCAGATGTAGAGAGAGGGTGAGAGAGGGAGGATGAGAGAGACAAAAGCGTGATGTGAGGGCAGATGGAGAGAGGGATGGAGAGAGGGTAGATGAGAAGAAGAGAGCAAAAGAAAGAGAAGGAAAGGAAGAGAAGCTAAGCCTGCCCTAGGTGTGGGTCCATGACTTCCTAGGCAGAGAAAGAGGGAGTAAGTAAAGAGAGAGAGAAAGAAAGATGGGGGGAGTGCTCGAAACTGCCCTAGGTCAAAGACAGAGAGAGAGAGGAAGCGATAGAGAAAAATAGAGGAGGAAAAAGAGAGAGAGGAAGAGAGAAAGAGAGACAAAGAAAGGAGAGAGAGAGAAAGGGAGAAGAGGGAATATGAGAAAGAAGAGAGAAAGAGAGAAAGAAGAGAGAGGAGAGAGAGAGAGAGGAGAGAGAGAGAAAGAAGAGAGAGGAGAGAATGGATCTAGAATGAGCTTGAACCTAGATGGTTGGGTGCCTTGATCTCCCCTCTGGGTGGGGATGACCATGGAGTCGAGTAGAGTTTGGGACCGGAGATCGCTCTCTTGAGAACCGTGTGAGGAGGACGAGGGCATGGTACCAATTACTGAAAGAGGAATTAAGGTCGTGAGGCAGGACCTACCTCACGTGGGTCCGTGACACACTCGGGCTAGCTCGCATGAGCGACCTCTTATATCATGAAGAAAGCCCCCCAAGTCTGAGACTGGTTTGGACTCACCTCCCTTAACCTCCTCACTTCCTTCCTATAAGCACACATACACACACACATAAAAATCCAGACAAGTGGGTCAGGAGACCCTGACTTGTCTTTTAAGTGAACATACACATGCATGCATATTCAAAGGAGAATGAAATCGGAAAAGTTGGTATTGCGAAATCCATGTCAGTTTAACAGCCTTACAACGTCTCCTTGATGAAGGACTCACGGTGTTTTCGGTATTGAGAGAAGTTAGAGGAGAAAGAAGTCATAGAGACGAAGGAGAAAGGAGAATAGGAGAGAGAAGAAAGGAAGAGGGGGAGAGGAGTTAATGGCGGAGAAGAGATGTAGATAGTGAAAAGGGAAGTGGGGAGAAGGTTAAGGAAAAAAGGGAGGAGTTAGAGAGATAGTGAGAGAAAAGGGGAGCGAAGGTTGGGGAAGAGAGAGAAATAAAGGGTGATATTGAGAGGGAAGAGGCAGAGAAAGAATGGGGGAGGATAGAAAGAGGACGAGATGATAAAGTTCGAGGGTGAAGAGGGAAGACAGAAAGAGAGAGAAGATAGAGAGCAAATGGAGAGAAGAGGGAATGTAAAGAGAGGGAAAGAGAGAGTGAGAGAGAGAAGAAGGGAAAAGAAGAAGGAGAAGAAGAAGAGAGAGAACGAGAGGAGAAGGGGAAAGAGGAAGAGAGAGAAGAGGGGTAGAGAGGGAGAAGTTAGAGAGATAAGAGAGAGAAAGAAGAGAGTAAGAGAGGGAAGATGAGCAGAGAGAAAGGAGAAGAAAGGGAGAGAGGAAAAAGAAAGAAGTTTAGAGCGATAAGAGAGAGGAAGAGAGAAAGGAGAAGAACAGAGAGAAGATGAGGAGAGATAAAAAGAGAGGCAGAAAGGTGAAGAAGAGGAAAGAGAAAGACGAGAAAGGGAGAGAGGAAAAGAGAGAGAAGAGAGATGACGGTTAGGCTGCCGTTTAGGGAGAAGGAGGAGACTGGAGGGAGAAGAAGCTAAAAGGAAAGAAGATGGAAAGACGGCAGCTAAGCCGCTGTTCGAGGAAGAGGGAGGAGACTGAAAGAAAGGGAGAAGGCGAGAAAGTGGTTAGGCCACCATTTTGGGAAGGAGGAAGAGACTAGAGAGGGTAAGACAATGGCTAAGCTTGCCACTCTAGGAAAAGGCTCCAACCGTAGAGAGATAAGACAGAAGAGGAAGAATAACGGAGAAGGTGAGACTGCGGCAGAGGCTTGCCACTCTAAGAAAAGGATCAGGCCTTCGCTCAGGGAGGAGAGAGAAGATAAAAGAGGAGGAAGAAGGAGGAAGAAGGGAGAAAGCGAGAAGGCTGCTAAGGCCTGCCACTCTAAGAAAAGGCTCAAGCTGGTGCTTGGGGAGGGAAGAGAAAGGAGAAAGAGGTAGAGAGAAAAATGAGAGAGAAAAGTGAAAGAGAAGATGAATGAGAAAGAGAAAGATGAGAGAGAGAAAAGAGGTTAAGAGAGAGAATGGAAGAAAAGGGAGATAGAGAGAAGATGAATAAGTAGATGAATGAGAAAGAGAAAAATGAGAGAGAAAAGAGGTTGAGAGAGAGAAAGAAAGAAGAGGGAGATAGAGAGAAAAATGAGAGAGAAAGAGAGGGACAAGAAGAAAGAAGAAAGAGGAGAAGAGAGAAGGAGAGCAGGGAGAGAGGAGAGAGAAAGATGCGAGAGTGAGAGGAGAGAAGGAGAGAGAAGAGAGAACGAAGAAGAGGTGAGAGAAAGATGAGAGAGAGGAGAGAGAAGGAGAGAAGAGAGAAAGGAGAAGAGGAGAGAGAAATATGAGAGAGATGAGAGAAGGGAGAAGAGGAGAGAGAAATATTGGAGAGAGAAGGAAAGAGAATAAATTGAGAGAGAAAGATGAGAGAGGAGAGAGAAGAGAGAAAAGGAGAAGAGGGAGAGATGCAGAAGAAAGATGAAGAAGAGAGAGAAGGAGGAGAGAGAGAAGGGAGAAGAGGAGAGAGAAAGATGAGAGAGAAAGGACAGACGAGGAGAGAGATGAGATAGGTCTGACGGCCACTGACCCCTGTTTCACACGTGGGAAGGGAGAGGGTTACCTAGTGGGTCTTAGGTCAGCAGCTAAGACTAGGGGCAGTGAGCAAAATATTATTTTTCCTCTTTTCCATGAGAAGGGCACACTTAATATGAATTAATTGGGGTCTAATTAGGTTATTACATGTTGGATATATATAAGCAACCACCGGCAACATGGGTGGTGGATGCCTAAAAACTAACCTAATTGCTGAAAAATAGACATCTTTTGAATTAAGTCAATGCTAACAATTAGGGGAAAAATGAAGATTTTTCCCCTCGCCCACAACAAGTTAAGTAATTCCAGATCAGTCCTTGTCATGGCCATGAACTCACGTGAACTTCTTGTGGTTGTCATGGGGTCCTTCTAGCCACTATCCGGCCAAAATAATATCGGAAACTTGTAGAGCTTAGTGAGGTGGTCATTTTGGTATAGGTTTTGAGCCATGAATCAAGGTTTTAGGCCGCTAACCCGAGGCGACAATATTTAAGAGAATCTTGTTACTTTAGATTCAAGATATCACTCATTTATTGATTGTTTTCCTCGATTTATTTTCTATAGATTGACGAGCAAATCGTTATGATCATTTTACTACAAGGATGGTTGGATTTGGTGCCTGAATGACCACTTTCTAAATTGGGGAATTTTGGCCAGAATTGGGATTCTGATGGCCAGAATTGGGATTCTGGTAGACTCTTCTTGGTCCTTGAAATATAGTAAATCCATCCGTTCATCATACACGAGGTTCATCTAGAATGAAGTCCTCGACCTTGTGGTCGCAATGCATGCATTTTCAGGTCGATCGGGTATGCAGGCGTTATGATATTACTATTTGCTCAATGGGACCTTCTTATTCAAAATTCCTGCAGCTTTTTCTTTTCCAAGAAAATATTTACGCTTCGATTTCTCTCAGCTCAGGCCATGCCATCGCGCATGGCCCATATCAAAACGATTGGGCCAATGTGACAAACATCGTCCAAAAATTTGGGCTCATTCTGACCCGAGATGAAGGATATACGACCATGTAAAGTTCATCCTGAAATTGGAGAATACACAGTTTACATAAGTGGAAGCTGGTTCGTGGAGGGTGCTCCAGGATTGCATGCGGCCTACCCATTTTTGGTAAGTTAGCCGCAGATTGGTCCAGAGACGTCTGAATAAGTCAAAACTTAGCACCCGGGGGATTTCAAACATTCTGAATCTAATGAAAGCAGTCTAGTGATCGTTTGAAGCTCAGACGATAGGGTTGTAGATACAGGGTCTCCTTTTAGCATGCTAGAGGCAGAATTTTGAAATTTTTTTTGGCATTTGATCTGCCTTAACTCTGCTGGATCGTGAAAAAACTTGACGAGTGTTCTTAGAAGACCCTTAGCCACGTTTTCAACTATTTTCAGGCCATTCTGGGACTGTTGAAAAACCAGCTCTAAATTGAGGCTTGTTATACTACTTCTTCCATTGTCCACAAGTATTTTGGTACCCACAGACTTAGATCTGCTCTCTCCTTATTGTTTGTCACATAGAATTGAGCGATCTAATGATGTAGATCTCTTAGATCTGACACTTTCAACTGATAAAAATAAATGAAAGAGCAATGGTAGAGAAAGTGAGAACAATCGAATTCAGATCTGAGATCAGATCTGCCCAGAAACGAGAGGAATTGTTGTCATATCTATGGCGGAGCCAACGTGATCCAAGGCATTAAAAACATGATTTTTTTCAAGAAAACTAATCAAAATAATATCAAAATAAAATTAAAACAGTAAAACAAAGGAAGAAAATAATACCAATAGGGTCGGATGCCCCGAGACTCCCGAGCCTTCGAGGCTCTCCCGTATCAGCACCAGCGTCCTCTTTGCCTCTCTGACCCAGATGTTGACCAGCAGATCTGTGATTTCTAGGGTGGTTGTGCCCTAGAGATAGATCTATAACTTGTTGTGCCCTAGAGATCTAGGTGTACTCAGGCATAAGATGAGTGTTAGGGTTTTCTCAGGGAAGGTCTCTCTACTCTCCTAGGGTTTCTCTTCCAGCCTAAAGTTTATAAAAGTCTCATCCCTCCTCAACCATCTCATTTTTTGTCCTTTTATGGTCACCTAAAGTGACTTCATCTGAACAAGGGATTCGTTGGGGCAAAGTTATCTTATAACCACAAATCCCTTGGTTAAACCAATATTTTATTTTTTTAAAATTTGGATTTGAATGATGTGGATAGCTTCATGCTGCCAAACCTCCCACAAGATAACCCTAAAAATACGAAAAATGATAAAAATGTGTTTGGGGAAAAATGGGTCTGGGCGGCACGAGTCGTGTCGCCCGGGCGGCACAGGTCGTGTCACCTGGGCAGCACGGGTCATGTCGCCTGGGCCTCTCGCCCTGGGTCCCCCAAACCAAAGCTTGTCCAAATTGAAAAATTTCTTTTCAATTGTGTTCCTTAGCCTCTTCTGATGCTACCAAAAAACATTTGAGTCAAAAAGGATACTTTTACTATTTGTAATGATTTTTTTGGTAAAATAGGGCATTTGCAAGATGACTTGGGCGACATGCCCTGTGTCGCTTGGGCGGCATGTCCCGTGTCACCTAAACCAAAAGTTTTCCAACTTGATGTTTTTAAATTTGGGTATCTTCCTCAGCCTCTTGTGAAGATCTTAAAGAAAATTTGAGTCAAAATAGATTTTTTTACTATTTTTAATGACTTTTACCGTATAATAGCACGTTTACTGGATTTTGGGTCAAATAAAGCATCTGCTGGGTTCTGGGCTAGCAGAATGGTTCCGACTCACATGGTAAATTTTGTGACCTATGGATTTTTGGTTTACTAGGCCAATTTGATCCTAAGGGTCTAATAAAACCACAGAACTTGCAAGATTTAAAGCAGGCATCTACAGTTGCCCCTCTTTGGCACTCCCTGTCCTTCGAGGGACAGGAGAGTGGCAAAGAAGTAGACACGTTGCCATTCCCTCTCCTTCAAGGGGCAGGAGAACACACACTCCCTATCCTTTGAGGGACAGGTGTGTAGCAACAGTAGACGCTCTGAGGCTCCATGTCCTTCGAGGGGCAGGAGAATGTCAAAGATGAATGTCATCCTGACTTCATGCGAGCAGATGGCACACCAACTATCCCTCCAAGTCATTGTACTCCCATGCTCACCCACCTAGGGCATTTTCATTCTAGGTTTTTAGGCATGAGGTGTCGGCTAGTTATGCAAGCTTGAAACTCTAGGTAGATTTTACAGCCATGCCACTTAACCTCAAGGTTTTCTCAATTTGAAAATTTTAACCCTAGTAAGTTTTGTGATTTCCTTATGTGTTTCCTAAGGCTGTCTATAAGGAAAGACTTTCTATAGGACGAGACTTGTCTGATCAAATCCGAATAGAGAGGGGAAGCAGCAACGCGATAATCGCGACAACGCGGTGTTCATCTTATACGGGTGTCCAAGCTCCTTTGGTTTTACAAGTCTTTTCAGAAATTTTTGAATGCCAGAAGGGATTTGAAATAGAACTCGGAGCAGGGACAGGCTACGATTTTAACAAAGAAATTAAATTTTTTGAAAACAGGAGACATATGGCGAAAATTTTGAAACGAGAAAGATATTTCGAAAAGCAATATTGGTTAACAATTTCAACTCCTGCAATCATAGAGCCCTCTAAGCAGTTTAGGTTCATGCAACAATGGACAATACACCTGACGTTTTACATCATACAGGGATAGACAGTACCTGCCTTGGCTCTTTTACATCACACAAGTTTGACGTTGAACCGGATATACCCGACATTTAGTGGCATACGAGACTAGTTGTTACCTGTCTCAGCTCTTTTATGTCGCATGAGTTTGATGTTGAACTGGATGACCCGAATTTTTACTTCATATGGGGTTAGACGTATTAGCTTGACTTTTTAACGTCGTACGAGTTTGACATGTTAGCTCGATTTTTTAACGTCGCACGAGTTTGACGTGTTAGCTCAGGTTTTTAATGTCGCACGAGTATGACATGTTAGCTCGGGTTTTTAACGTCGCACGAGTTTGACATGTTAGCTCAGGTTTTTAACGTGGCACGAGTTTGACATATTTGCTCGGCTTTTTAACGATGCACGAGTTTGACGTGTTAGCTCGGCTTTTTAAAGTCGCACGAGTTTGACGTGTTAGCTCGATTTTTTAACGTCGCACGAGTTTGACGTGTTAGCTTGTTTTTTTAACTTCGCATGAGTTTGATCTGTTAGCTTGGCTTTTTTACGTTGCACGAGTTTGACGTGTTAGCTCGGGTTTTTAACATCGCACGAGTTTGACATGTTAGCTTGGTTTTTAAATGTCACATGAGTTTGACGTGTTAGCTCGATTTTTTAATGTCGCACAAGTTTGACGATCTGAATCCTGGTTGTCAGTTTAGGCTCAAGCCACCGGGGAGCAAAAGATTTTGAAGCTGGTTGGCAGTTTTGGCTCATGCCACCAAGGAGCATATGGATTTTTTTTTTTTTTTGGGATAGATTGATTGGCAGTTTAGGCTCATGCCACTGAGGAGCGTAAATTTTTTTTTTCTTTTTATTTATTTACTATTTTTTCAAAAAGTTTGGAAAATTGGTTGGCAATTTAGGCTCATGCAACTGATGAGCAAGTTATTCTCTTTTTTTTAATTATTTTTTTATCATTATTTTTTTGAAAATTTTATTTTTTTTGGAGAATTGGTTGAGAAAAGGGGCTTTTCAACTTTGCCCCTATTATTGGGAGCATGAAAACTTTCTTTGTTTTTCTTTTTTTATTGCCCCTGTTGGTAGGTTCTTGTTCAACTTGTACGTGTGCAATTGATTAGTCAAAGTAGAGTAGAGCACTTTCCTTGCACACAATTTTCAAAGTGATTTTTTACGAAGTCAGCTCCCTAGTTGTAGGGTTTCTGTCTCGAATTTCCAGCTATTAGGTCATCATATGCACACATAGGGATGAGCTTGCCTTGTTTTGCCTTAGGGGATCCTGTCGAAAGAAAAACGCTCCCAAACTAGCCAATTTCGTCATTGACGAGGTTCACCCATCTCCTATATGTTGTAGTTGGTAGTTATCCTCATACAACCATGGAGTGCCTGGCTAGTTTCAAGCCTTCATAATAGGCAGAGGAAGTTGGCTTCAAGAGCGAGGTCAAATGACTAACAGTTTAACCACTTGCAGTAATGGAGGAAGTCCGTTCTAAAAGGAGAAAGCTTTTGAAAATGGATGATTTTAACAATCAAATTGAAACAACATTTTCAAAAGGGATGGGTCTTACAGTTTCGCCACCTATGGCCCCTTTGGTGGTGATTTTCTTTGTTATATTTTACTCAAAGATGATGAACGGATTCCCTTGTGGGATTGTGAGAACTTAGAAATCACAAAGCTGTCTTTTAACCTTTGGAGCTTTCATCCTCTACTACGCGGATCCATGAAGAGTCCTCTAGATTCTTGTCGGCTTCCATCTTGGAGGATCTCAACGTTTTTCAGGGTCCATCGAAATCACTTGGGTTTTCCATTCATGTCACCCTCCTACATCTTTCTGACTTGCTTCTGTTGGAAACCTACAGCGTTTAGGAGGAGTCTTCATCTTCAGGGTTTGCTTGTGCAGTATTATTAGAACTTGCAAGTACTTATTTGTACTTGGAGTGTTTTTCATCGAAAGCTCCTTCTTGGAGATCTTTTTATTCCTTTTTTTTTTTGACCCGTGATGCCTTTTCAGGTTTTCACCATGTACATTTGTTTGTTTTGTTTTGTTTTTCTGCTTTTTTGGTTTTTTTTTCTTTTTTTCTTTGCGATGTTTTTTCAAGTTTTCACCACGTTTTTTAACCCGCTACGGGTAGTATTTTCTGAGGTACATTTCATAATTGGGGTCGTTGAGTTCGTACCCCTCCTAATTTTTTATCTTGTAAGAATTGCATGCGTACACCTGGGAACCACGAATGGCCCCTCCTAATTAGGTTTGAACTTGCCTAAAGGGTGTGGATTTGCAAGAGTGTGGAAGATTTTCTTGAGTACCATTCCCCTTCTTTGAACTGTCAAGGAACAACTTTCCATTGCTACACCCTCTCGATTTTACACTAGTAAGCAACGATATTTTGTGTTTCTCATAGTCGTTTTTCATCCAAAGCAACGAGGGCAGTGATTCGTGCTTCACTCTTTTATTCCTCATTTGCAATTTTGTGAATAAGCACTCAGAGGGATGGTATCTCAACCTCGATGGGTAACACTGCTTCCATACCATACACCAATGAGTATGGGGTCTTACCAGTAGGAGTCTTCTCAGTTGTCTGATAGGGCCATAGGGCATCGTTTAGCTCTTCGTGCCAATCTTTCCCGCCTTCTATTATTTGTCTATGATTCTGAGAAGTCCTTCATTTGTGACTTCTGCTTGTTCGTTTCCTTGAGGGTAGTAAGGTGTGGAGAATCTCTGTGTTATCCCAAAAATTTTACACACCTTAGTGACCTTTTCATTTTTGAGATTGGATCCATTTTCAGTGATGATTGACTCAGGAACACCGAATTTAAATATAATGTTATTCTTTTTGAAACAAGCAACATGTTGGCCTTCAATTTTAACAAATGATGCAGCCTCTACCCATTTGGTGAAGTATTATGCAGTCGTTAATATTAAAGAGTGGTCGTTTGAGGCTTTTGGTGATATCATTCTAATGATATCAAGACCTCACATGGCGAAGGGCCATATGGGCGGTGTTGAGTTGAGAGATACGGACGGTGCATGGATGAGGTCTCCATAGAGTTGACATTTGGTACACCTCTTAACGAACTTCCAGTAGTCTTTAGCCATGGTGGTCCAGTAATAGCCTTGGCGCCTAATTTTTTGAGCTAAGGCGGCTTCCCCAGAATGACCTCCTTCATTGTGCAACTTTGTTAGTACGTGGTCAATTTCTGGCTGATCGAGGCACTGTAGAATGATGCCATCGGAGGACTTTTTGAATAGGATATCACCTCTTACTAAGAATCCTATAGAAAACCTTCGAAGGGTTTTTTATCTTTTTTGGTGGCTCCTTCAAGGTATAACCCATCTTTTAGCTAGGACAAAACATCGTGGAACTACGGTTTTGCCTTAACTAGCACATTTGAAGCCACAAGAGACACTTCCCCAACGTTCTCATTGTCTTGTTCTATTTCGTTTTTTATCCTTGGTGGGGAAGGGTCATGTTTGTTCTTGATGTAGAATGGTAGCGTGGTGATTTCTGGAGGAATATCAACCATTGAAGCAAAGGTTGTAAGCGTATCGACAAACTGATTATTTTCCCTAGTTAGGTGTAGAAAGGTGATTTTCTTACAAATGAATTCATCCTTTCAACCTTTTCTTGATAGGGTTTGAGCTTTTCTTCTTTCACCTTCCAATTCCCTTGAACTAGATATATAACGAGTAAAGAGTCACCAATCACTCGTATTTGCGGGATTTTCATTCCCATGGAATTTTCAAGCCCGACTATCAAGGCTTGATATTCAGTAATGTTATCGGTACATGGGAAATTCAATCTGAGGGCTTTCGACAATAAAATGTTTTCAGGTGAGCATAGTATGACTCTTATACTTGACCCGTATTCGTTCTTTGCATCATCGAAGCATAGCTCCCAAATCGAGTCCTCAATTGTGCGGAGGTTCTCATCAGGGAGATCCGTGTTAACGGGAATATTGTTTGGTAGTGCGTGTTCAACTATGTGGTCAGCAATGGCTTGTCCTTTGACCGATTTTTGAGTGACATACTCAATCTCGAACTCGCTCAATATCATTCTCCACTTTGCCAAACGTTCGTTGAGGACTGGCCTCTCTAATAGGTACTTGAGTGGAGCAATTTTTGATATGAGGTTGACATAATGAGACAATACATAATGTCTTAGTTTCTGCATGGCCCACATAAGTGTTAGGCAGTGTTTCTCCACATCCATGTATCTTGTCTCATAGTCGATTATGGTTTTGCTGATATATTATATCGTTTGTTCTTTTTCATGGTTGTTATATTGTCCTAACATTGCTCCCATGGTCTTGTCCTTCACTAACATGTATAGGAACATGGGTTTATCTAGACTAGGAGGATTGACGATAGGAGGCTTGGTGAGGCTCTTTGATTTGATCGAACGCCTCTTGGCATTCATTGTCCCATATGAATGGGGTGTCCTTCTTAAGGAGTCTACTGAATGGTGCGCACTTATCTGCCAGTTGTGAAATGAAACATTTAAGGGTTTGTATGCGACCTTGTAGCCCACAAATTTCTCTGATGTTTCGGGTAGGAGACATTTTAATGATGGCTCGTATTTTTTACGGGTCCACCTCAATGCCTCTTTGGCTCACTATAAAGCCTTGTAATTTGATAGATTCAACTTTAAAGACACGTTTTTGTGGATTGAGTTTGAGTTGATGTTTGAGGAGTCTCTCAAAAATGGTTCTCAGGTTGGTGAGATGATCAGACCTAGTCTTTGACTTGACCAGAATGTCGTCGACATATTCTTCCATATTGATATGCATTAGATCATGGTACATGCTAGTATTGCCCGTTGATAAGTTGCTCATGCATTTTTCAGACCGAAGGGCATGACTTTGTAACAGTAGGTTCCCCATTGCGTTATGAAAGACGTCTTGATTTGGTCTTCTTCTACCGTAAGGATTTGGTTGAAACTCAAGAAGCCATCCATGAATGATAACATTTATTGCCCCGCAGTGTTGTCGACCAAGGCATCTATATTTGGTAATGGAAAATTGTCATAGGGACATGTCTTATTGAGGCCTCGGTAGTCGACACAAACTCGTATCCTACCAACTTTCTTGGGTACGACCACTATGTTGGCCAACCATTCCGAGTAATCGATAGGGGTGATGAACTTCACCTTGAGCAGTTTGTCGATTTCTTCCTTGATTTAGAGCTCAAGATGAGTCTTTTGATGTCAGAGCTTCTATCTTACAGCCTTGCCCCTTTATTAAATACTAGGTGATATTGTAAAATTGTGGGATCTACCCCTGACATATCATCGTATGACCAGGCAAAGACATCGCGATATTCCTTGAGAAAGGAAATCACAATTTTCTACTCTTCAGAACATAAGGAGGTTCCAATCTGGGTTAACCTTGGGTCCTTCTCAGTTCCTAGGTTTACGTCATTCGTCTCTTCGATGATAGCCGTTGGGTCACCATCAAACCTCTTCTTGAATGGCTCAACATGGGAAGTAAGTTCCTCTGGCTGAGAGATTTCTTCAGACTCTTGAGTCTCTTGATCTTTATCTTGGTCGTCCAATTCATCATCTTGGGTATTATGCACAGTATTAGGCTATCTTGAGTGAGAGCCATTTTTTAAAATTCTTTTTCATTATTATCATTTTTATCATGTTTCGAATTTTCCATGGTTTTTAAAATGTCGCAAGAGGTGTCCCTTATGGGACTCGCGAGAGAAATATTGGGGACTGGGTGCGTAGGGCGGTTAGATGGCCACCCTGCGCCTATCAATTTTTGGGCACCGAGACGTGGAGGTACCGCTGGTGTCCTTGGGTTGGTGTTGGTGTATGAGCACCCTTGGCTGATTAGAGCCGATTGTGCATACCTTCAAATCCATGTCAGCGAAAAGATATTCAATTCCCAGTTCTTGTGTGTGTTGAGATGTGGAGAAGAGTTATTCCCTGTTGGGGAATCAAGGATCACTTTCGACGATTTTAAAGGATGGGCATCGACAGGATCGAGGCTTTGAATGCCCCCTAATATGAAGCACGAAGGGCTTGAAGGCTTTATCCTGATTTGAAATAGGTTGAGAGTACACCCGAGCCCTCTTCGATCCCCTTTTCCAGTTTTGGCTTCAAGTGATGCAAAAATCACTTCCTTTACGCCTTGCTCTTGACTTCCCAAGCCATAACCAGGTTGGAAACCTTAGGAGAAGAGCATGTGTCAGGTTTCAAGGGACCCGAAGCCATATCGATGTTGGTAATGGATGATCTCCTCCATCGATGCGAAAGTTTGCAAAATTTGAGGAACGGGATCATCGGCCTCTGACAATCAGCTTGCTCGAAGGAAGCGAGCGAAATTTCTCCGAGCTTGACTCCTACGATCAGGTTTTCGCTATGTATGCTGGAATTGGAATAGGCAGGGGGTTCAACGAATACCTTTGCAATGCCGTTTTAATCGAAACTTGAGGCATTCACGGAGTGTTGAGGTGACCACGAGGTTCTCATGTAGCCATGGTCTGCCTAGCAACATGTTGAATGAAGGTTTTATGTCTAAAACATAAAAATTTATCACCTAGATAGTGGGACCGATCTTAAGTGTGAGAGGAAATATGCCTTCAGCTTTCCTCTTGGTCCCGTCATATGCGACGATAATTAGTTGGCATAGCTCGAAGTCATCCTGGCTATTGCCTATCTGCTTCACTCAAAGGGCATATATTCAGGGATGCCCCATTATCAACCAACACTCTCCTTATCTCATATCCTTTCATGAAAATAGTGATATGAAGAGGTTGGACATGAAAGCGATTGACATTAGCCGGGATGTCATCATCCATGAATATCATTGGCGTTGGTGCCATTAGTTGGTTGATCATACCGCATAACTCATTCGGCTATGTGTTTCTCGGGATGTGGGTGTCAGTAAGAAACTTTTCAATTTGCGTTCTATGTGTTGGTGAATTCTCAAGGAGCTCCAAGATGGATTTGAGCCTGAATATTCTTGAGATGAGTCGGTAGATCATAGGTGGTTGCTAATCCTTAAGTTCTTTTATTAGGTTCATGATCCGCAACCCTTGCCAGTGGTTTGGCTATTGAAGTGGCTCCCATTCTTTCATCAAGAGCGTCCGCCATCAATTGGATGGGTTTGAACACCTGACCTCTTCAGGTTAAGGAATCAACTTCACCTGTTTAAAGCTCGAGAGGGTCAGCCCTAGTAAGAGTAATGGGAGACCTCTGGGTGTTGGCCCCTTGTTTGGAAGATGATCCCTTTTTTTGCTTTGACCATATCAATCTTGAGGGCATCATCTTCATCATACTGGTCCCACTTAAGAGGATCATCAGAGTTCGGGGACGAAGAATTTCCTCAAAGAAGAGTCAAAAGATCTTCTTAAACTTCTTGGAGATGATGATCACAAGCAAATATGAATTGGTTGGGATCATCTTCTTCGTTTCCATTTTCAATCATGTGAATGATAACATCCTCCTTTGAGTTACTCAGAGCTCCCTTTTCTTCGGTCGTTGTGGCCATAATTTTGGTGAGAGGGTTGGTAAAGATACCCATCTTTTGATTAGGTTCTTCAACAGGTTGACTTCTAGGTCTGACAGTGATGTCGCCCCTATTAATCAACCCTTGAATCACTCGCTTCAAGTAGGAACAGTTTTGACTGTCATGGGCATGGTTTCTATGCCACTTGCAGCATCAGTTCTTATCCTTAACTCAAATGGTGGTTCAGATGGTGGTGGGAGTTGAACCATGTTTTTCTTCAATAACTCCAGTACCTTTTCTAACGGGTCTCTGAGAGGGGGGAAGTTGTCCTCTCGCCATAGATTGTTATTTTGAGTGTTACCTCTAGGTTGACCCCTTTGATTTTGATTCATATTATTGTGCTGGGTGGCTGAACCTTGAGCGGGTCTGTTAACGACAATTTCGTTAACCTAACCGGAAGCTTTCCCCTTTCCATTGCTCTTATTTTTATTTTGAGGAGTCGTGATGGGTATGTTATCGGGCCTAGTACTGAGGGGTGTCCCTCTCGCCCTTTTCATGTCGCGCCACCCACTCGATCATGGAGTCGAAAGAGTGGGGGATAAGACCCTGGCTAAAGAAGGTCATGTATTTAGCAGCTGCATTTTCTAAGGCCATGGGGATTTAGCTGGGTCCGTAAGCAGACATTCGATGACCCGCATCGCCGCCTCGCGAAATCGACTGATAAAATCCTCAAAGGATTCTCCAAGGTTTCGTTTGGTTGCACTGAGCTCGCCCAAGGAAAAAGATCTCGGTGTCGACCCATGGTAATGAGAGACGAACTGGTTGAACATTTCATTTGAAGTTATGTGTGGTTGAGTGGTCATTACTCTCTGATGTTATTTTAAAGCCTCATCGGTCAAAGTTTGTGAAAACAGGGCCTTCAACTGGTAAGGCTTGTCTCGCAAGGCTCAGACGGAGAGGAGGTACGTGTTGACATGAATATCTGGTTCACTCTTCCTATTGAATTTTTTTTTAAACTCTGGGATGAAAAACCCAGGGGGAAGGTCTTCCATGCCTCCAAGGGTCTCTTGAACATAGGCCTTTGGGTGCAGGATTTCATGCATACCCTTCCTTATAAGCATATCTTGTATCGCTTTTAAGGTGCCTTCTTGTTGGGTATTCGACATGAGAGTAAGCTCACCAGTCGGTGGGTTCCCAAGCATAGAGTGATGAGTCGAGACTTGGGGTAGATGTTGGCCTGCTTGGGCCTGTGACGGATGAGCCGCGGTTACCAGAGCGGTTTGACACATTTGTCCTTGAGGGGCATGCTGACCCATAGGCTTCGCCACTGGTTGCGAAAACTGCACGGTTGGTTGGATCGAATATACAGGAGGGACCGATTGAAGAATCGACTGACTCGGTTGTGCTATGAGTTGACTTATACTATTAGGTTGGTTTTGGACCAACCCATGAACTGGGGCATGAACTGTGCAACTTAAGTCAACTAGACTTTTGAGGGCAGCCTGGATGCCTATCTCACCTAAGGGTTGGTCTAGATTGACGCAACTGCTGTGTACAATGTTCAAGACATCGTGGGCTGTATTATGGTGGCTTGAGGTTGGATTGGATCCCCTAAACCTAGGTGGGTCCTGGTTCTGAGATCGTTGCATCTCGGGGTTATCTTGGTTCGAGTTGTGGGAATGGTTCGAGTTGTGGGAATTAATGTTAGATGCCGCTTGAACTTCTTCCCTCGCACGACTCCTGCTTTGGTTGCCTAAGGTCAAACGGCTCCTACTGTGGTTACGTAAGGTTCCCTGTAGGACAATGCCCGGTTGGACCCCCTGACTGTTCAATGTTTTTCTGGTGGAGCCAACTTTTTGAACCATATAGAGCTCAGGATAAGGAGTGGTCCCTGGGACTTGGCTTCTAACTGAAGACCTGGACGATAGATAATGGATTGGCCCGAGTTCTGGCCATAATCCCATGGGATTGCAGCATACTGGTCCTTAGGTTTGATTTACAGTCAGCTGAGTGACTGACGTGGTGATCACTCTTGGAGGGGTTCTAGAATCTAGGCTTAGTTAAGATCTAGACTCGATGACCTAGGGATGAGTCAGCCTGACTCTAGAGGCAAAACCTTAACTAAGACTAAGGATAAGACTAGCCTGAAATCTAGACTTGCTAGACTCAATGGGTTTTGATTCAGACCCTAAACTAGGGTAAGCCTAGTCTAGATTTAGAGGTAACTCTACGATTAGATCTATGCTAGAACCTAAACTAAGATCTAGACTAGATGGGTGCGAGACTCGGCTAGAACCAAGAGTGGGTCTAGGTTCGGACCTGGGTGTGAGCTTGGTACAGACCTGGACTGAGTTGGGTGCAAGCCGGGCTTGGACTTAGAGGGTTGTGAAACTCAGATCGAATGTGGACCTGGACTAGATCAAAATTGAACTAGGAAGGAACCTTCGGCTCGGACCAAGAGGGGGCCTAGGTTCGGACCTAGTTGTGAATCTGGTTCGAACCTGGGCTAGGCTGAGTACAAGCCTTGACTTGGACCCAGAGAGTTTTAATGATCAGACCAGGTGTGGACCTGGAATGGATCAAAGATGTGCCAGGAATGAGCTTTCGACTCGGACCAAGTGGGAACCTAGGTACGAACCCGGGCGTGAACCTGGTTCGAACCTGGGCTAGGCTAGGTCAAAGCCTGAACTTGGACCCAGAGTTCAGCTTGGACCTATGGCAGGTCCTGGCTGAGATCTAAGATTAACCAATCAGAAATAAGCAAGCAAGCACACGAAAAATGTTTGCACTAGTAAAGTTCTTTTGGTAGGCTTGGCTTGAGAGAGGGTTCCTAACTACTGAAATGCGGCTAGGCTAATATAGGTCCTCGCATAGGTCCTGGCCTCCTGTTATTGGATTTTTCTAGGTCCTACTATACATAGAGTTTCTTTGAGGCAAAGGATTACAGAGGGGTGCTCACAGTTAACGTTACGCAAATCCCAACCGCCTCGACTCTCAAAGCTAGGTTCCCATCACGCCGTTTAGGTGGATTTTGGGGGTTTTCGAAAAATTTGTTTTCTCGTTTTCTGGGATTCCCAGTCGGTGTGTGCTAGAGTGTGTAACAAAGCACGCGACACATAATAAAAAAGAAAAAAACTAAGCGCTCGACGCTGATCGAGCCTAGTGATGTGCGCTTCGAGGCAAAACTCACTCAAGGCACAATATAAATGGAGGGGTGAGGAACCGCTAAGAATGTATTGTCAAAGCAGTGAGATTAGGCACACTCCGTGCTAAGTCAAGCGCGACTTAGGTCGAGGGTGACTCGAACGGGACACGATTTAGGGAGGGTGCGAGCAGCCCTCGATGTACATTTATCTTTTATTTTTATTTTTATTTTTTTTAAAATTTTTATCTTTTTTTAACTTTGATGAAATACAGTTGGACTAAGCATGGTGAAAGCCGGGAAAAATAGTTTCAGCCAAAATTAATAAATTAAAATAAAAAATAAAAAGCCAGGAGAAGGACAGACTTATCTGAAGAAAAATATTTTTTTTATATTTTTAAAAAAATTAATTTAAGCCGAAAATTGGTGAGCAAGCACAAAAAAAGGCTCTAGAATAGGCTTGTGGGGTCCCAGAATTTTTCTGGGACCTCTGTGATTGGGCATCAAAGGCCATGTCGCCGGGACTGCCCAAAATGCTTTTTTGTTTTATTTTTATCTTGTTGATCTTGATGAAATAAGGCTACTAAAACTTGCAGAAGCAAAAAAATTGAACTTTTTGCTGAAATAAAATTAAAACAAAGTGACATAGAAGAACAACCGATAGAACAAACCTGTATAGCGCAAAATATGTTTTTGGTATTTTTAAAATTTTTATTTTGGTCTAAAATTTTTTGAGCAGTTAAAAGAAAGTCCCAAGACACAGCCTACAAAATTTCAAAAAATTCTGAATTGGGCGTTGGTGGGAACTAGAGAGCGTGTCGCCTTGGACCTGGGCGGCACGACCCGTGTCGCCCAAAATAATTATATTTTTTTCTTGTAGATATTGATAAAATAATCTTAATGTAAACTTGCAGAAACAACAAATAATTTTTTTTTGATGAAAATAAATTAAAATAAAGTGACAGCAGATCTAACAGAAAATATTTGTTTGTATTTTTAAATATTTCATTTTGACTCGAAACTTTGGTAACAGTAACAAAATGGTGCCTAAAACATTCTGACAAAGTTTCAAAAAATTATGAGATTTTTGAAATTTTGATGCTCGGATCACGCGTGATAAAACCCCATGGTGGGCGCCAAACTATTTATCGTGCAGAATCGAGCGATCTAATGATGTATATCACTGAGATATGACACTGTCAACTGATAAATATAAATGTAAGAGTAATGGTAGAGAAAGTGGGAACAATTGAATACAGATCTGAGATCAGATCTGCCCAGAAACAAGCAGATTTGCTCTCAAATCTGTGGCGGAGCCAGCGTGATCCAAGGAATCAAAAACATGATTTTTAAAAGAAAAATAATCAAAATAAAATTAAAATAGTAAAACAAAGAAAGCAAACGATACCAAACCGGGCCAGATGGCTCGTGACTCCCGAGCTTTCGAGGGCTCGCCCGTATCAGCACCAGCATTCTCTTTGCCTCTCTGATCCGGATGTTGAGCAGTAGATCTGTGATTTCCAAGGTGCTTGTGCCCTGAAGATGGTTCTATAATTAGGGTGTTGTGCCCTAGAGATCTAGGTTTACTTAGGCTTAAGATGAGTGGTAGGGTTTTCTCAAGGAAGCTCTCTCTAGTCTACTAGGATTTTCTCTTCCAGCCTAAAGTTTCTAAAAGTCTCGTCCCCCCTCAACCCACTCGTTTTTCATCCTTTTATGGTCACCCAAAGTGACTTCATCTGAACGAGGGATTTGTTGGGGCAGAGTTATCTTGTAACCATAAATCCCTTGGTTAAACCGATCTTTTATTTTTAAAATTTGGATTTCAATGATGCGGATGGCATCACACGGCCAAACCGCCCACAAGATAACCCTAAAAGCACGTAAAACAATCAAAATGTGTTTTGGGAAAAATGGGTCTGGGCGGAACTAGTCGTGGCGCCCGGGCAGCACGGGTCGTGGCGCCGGGGCGGCACCGGTCATGTCACCTGGGCAGCACGAGTCGTGTCGCTTGTCCGGCTCGCTCTGGGTCGCCCCAACCAAAGCTTGTACAAATTGAAATTTTTCTTTTCATGTGTGCTCCTTAGCCTCTTATGAAGCTACCAGAAAACATTTGAGTCAAAAAGGATATTTTTACTATTTGTAATGATTTGTTTGGTAAAATAGGGCATTTGCAAGATGACTTGGGCGACACGCCCTGTGTTGCCAGGGCGGCATGCTCCGGTCGCTTAAACGAAAAATTGTCCAAATTGATGTTTTTAAATTTTTGGTATCTTCTGCAGCCTCTTGTGAAGATCTTAAATAAAATTTGGGTAAAAACAGATTTGTTTACTATTTTTAATGATTTTTTCGGTATAATAGCATGTTTACTAGATTTCGGGTCAAATCAGGCATCTGCTGGGTTCTGGGCTAGCAGAATTGTTCTGACTCACATCGTAAATGGTGTAACCTATGGATTTTTGGTTTACTAGGCCAATTTGATCCTAAGGGTCTAATAAAACCACAGAACTTGCAAAGCGGGTGTCTACAATTGCCCCTCTTGGGCACTCCCTGTCCGTCGAGGAACAGGAGAGTGGCAAAGAAGTAGACACGCTGTCGTTCCCTCTCTTCGAGGGGCAGGCGAACACGTACTCCCTATAAACACGCACTCCCTATCCTTTGAGGGACAGATGAGTAGCAACAATAGACTCTCTGACGCTCCATGTCCATTGAGGGGCAGGAGAATGTCAAAGATGAATGTCATCCCGACGTCATGTGGCCAAATGGCACACCAACTATCCCTCCATGTCATTGCACTCCCATGCTCACCTACCTAGGGAATTTTCATCCTAGGGTTTTCGGCATGACGTGTCAACGAGTTACGCAAGCTTGAAACTCGAGGTGGATTTTACAGCCATGCCACTTGACCTCAGGGTTTTCTCAGTTTAAAAATTTTAACCCTGGTAAGTTTTGTGATTTCCTTATGGGTTTCCTAAGGCTGTCTATAGGGAAAGGCTTTCTATAGGACGAGACTTGTTTGATCAATTCCGTAGAGAGAGGCGAGGCAGCAACGCGATAATCGTGGCAACGCGGTGTTCATCATATACGAGTGTACAAGCTCCTTTTTTTTTACAAGTCTTTGTAGAAATTTTTGAATGTAGGAAGGGATTTGAAACAGAACTCAGAGTAGGGACAGGCTACGATTTTAACAAAGAAATTAAATTTTTTGAAACATGAGACATGTGGAGAAAATTTTGAAAAGAGAAAGATATTTTGAAAAGCAATATTGATTAACAATTTCAACTCCTGCAATCATAGAGCTCTCTAAGAAGTTTAGGGTTATGCAGCGATGGATGATACACCTGACCTTTTACATCATACGGGGATAGACAGTACTTGTCTCGACTCTTTTACATCACACGAGTTTGACATTGAACTGGTTCCACCCGACCTTTAGTGTCATATGGAGCTAGATGTTATCTGTCTCAGCTCTTTTACGTCGCACGAGTTTGATGTGGAACTGAATGACCCGACCTTTTACGTCATAAGGGGCTAGACATATTAGCTTGACTTTTTCACGTCATACGAGTTTGACATTTTAGCTCGGTTTTTAATGTCACACGAGTTTGACATGTTAGCTCGATTTTTTAATGTCGCACGAGAATGTCATGTTAGCTCGGCTTTTTAATGTCGCACGAGTTTGACATGTTTGCTCGGGTTTTTAACGTCGCATGAGTTTGATGTATTAACTCAGATTTTAACGTTGCAAGAGTTTGATGTGTTAGCTAAGCTTTTTAATGTCACACGAGTTTGACGTGTTAGCTCGGTTTTTTAATGTCACACAAGTTTGACGTGTTAGCTTGTTTTTTTAACGTCGCATGAGTTTGACGTGTTAGCTCGGTTTTTTTACATTACGCGAGTTTGACGTGTTAGCTCAAGTTTTTAACGTCGCACGAGTTTGACGTGTTAGCTTGGCTTTTTAACGTTGCACGAGTTTGACATGTTAGCTAGATTTTTTAATGTCGCACGAGTTTGACAATCTGAATCCTGGTTGGCAGTTTAGCCTCATGCCACCATGGAGCAAAAGATTTTGAAGCCGGTTGGCAGTTTAGGCTCATGCCACCAAGAAGCAAATAATTTTTTTTTTTTAAAAAAAAGATTGGTTTGCAGTTTAGGCTCGTGTCACTAAGGAGCATAAAGTTTTTTTCTTTTTGATTTTTTTACTAATTTTTTGAACAATTTGGAAAATTGGTCAGCAGTTAAGGCTCGTGCCGCTGATGAGCAAATTATTTATTTTTTTGTTATTCTTTTTTTATTATTATTTTTTTGAATTTTTTTTTTTTTTTTTAGAATTGGTTGAGAAAAGGGGCTTTTGACCTTTGCCCCTATTATGGGCAGCTTGAAAACTTTCTTGTCTTTTCTTTATTGCCCTTGTTGGTGGGTTCTTGTTCAACTTTGTACGTGTGCAATTGTTAGAGTACAACACTTTCCTTGCACACAATTTTCAAACTGATTCTTTACAAATTCAGCTCCCTAGTTGTACGGTTTCTGTCTCAAGTTTCCAGCTATTGGGTCATCGTACGCACACATAGGGATGAGCATGCCTCATTTTGCCTCAGGGGATCTAGTCGAGAGCAAAATGCTCCCAAACTAGCCAATTTCGTCATTGACGAGGTTCACCCATCTCCTATATGTGGTAGTTGGTAGTTATACTCATACAACCATGGAGTGCCTAGCTAGTTTCAAGCCTTCATAACAGACATAGGAAGTTGGCTTCAAGAGCGAGGTCAAATGACTAATAGTTTAACCTCTTGTAGTAATGGAGGAACTCCATTCTAAAAAGAGAATGGTTTTGAAAATGGATGGTTTTAACAATCAAATTGAAACAACATCTTTAAAAGGGATGGATCTTACAGTTTTGCCACCTGTAGCCCCTTTGGTGGTGATTTTATTTGTTATATTTTTCCCAAAGATGATGAAAGGATTCCCTTGTGGGATCGTGAGAACTTAGAAATCACGAAACTGTCTTTTTACCTTTGAAGCTTTCATCCTCTGCTTCGCAGATCCATGAAGAGTCCTCTGGATTCTTGTCGGCTTCCATCTTGGAGGATGTCAACGTTTTTCAGGGTCCATCGAAATCACTTTGGTTTTCAATTCATGTCACCCTCCTACATCTTTCTGAGTTGATTCTATTGGGAACATGCAGCGTTTAGGAAGAGTCTTCATCCTCAGGGTCTGCTTATGCAGTATTATTGGAACTTGTAAGTACTTGTTTGTACTTTAAGTGTTTTTCATCGAAAGCTCCTTCTTGGAGATCTTTTTATTCCTTTTTTTTTTTACCCGTGATGCTTTTTCAGGTTTTCACCATGTCCATTTTTTTTTTTTTCTAATTTTCTTTGTGATGCCTTTTTCAGGTTTTTACCACATTTTTTAGCTTGTTACGGATAGTATTTTCTGAGATATATTGCATTAATGGGGTCGTTGAGTTCGTACCCCTCCTGATTTTTTATCTTACAAGAATTTCTTGAGTACACTTGGGTAACCACGAATGGCCCCTCCCAATTACGTTTGAACTTGCGTAAAGCATGTGGATTTGCAGGAGTGTGGAAGATTTTCTTGAGTACCATATCCCTTTCTTTGAACTGTCGAGGAACAACTTTCCTTTGCTACGCCATCTCGATTCTATGCTAGTAAACAATGATATTTTTTGTTTCTCGTAGTCGTTTTTCATCCAAAGCAACGAGGGCAGTGATTCATGCTTCAATCTTTTATTCCTCATCTGTATTTTTGTGAATAAGCACTCAGAGGGACAGTATCTCAACCTCGATGGGTAGCACTGCTTCCATACCATACACCAATGAGTATGGGGTCATACCAGTAGGAGTCTTCTCAGTTGTCCGGTAGGCCCATAGGGCGTTGTTTAGCTCTTCGTGCCAATCTTTCCCACCTTCTATTATTTTGTATATGATTCTAAGAAATCCTTTATTTGTGACTTCTGCTTGTTCGTTTCCTTGAGGGTAGTAAGGTGTGGAGAATTTCTGTGTTATCTCAAACTTTTTGCACACCTTAGTGACCTTTTGATTTTTTAGATTGGATCCATTGTCAGTGATGTTTGACTCATGAACACCGAATCTGAATACGATGTTATTCTTTATGAAACGAGCAACATGTTGGCCATCAATATTAACAAATGATGTGGCCTCTACCCATTTGGTGAAATATTATGTAGTCGTTAATTTAAAATGGTGGTCGTTTGAGTCTTTTAGTGAAATCACTGGAATGATATCAAGATCCCACATGGCGATTGGCCATTCGGGCAATGTTGAGTTGAGTGATACAGATGGTGCATGGATGAGGTCTCTATAGAGTTGACATTTGGGACACCTCCTAATGAACTTCCAGCAATCATCTGCCATGGTGGTCAAGTAATAGCCTTGGTGCGTAATTTTCTGAGTTAAGGCGACTGCCCCAGAATGACCTCCTTCATTGTGCAACTCTGTTAGTACTTGGTCAATTTCTGGCTGATCGAGGTACTGTAGAATGATGCCATTAAAGGACTTTTTGAATAAGAGATTACCTCTTATTTAGAATCCCATAGAAAACCTTAGAAGAGCTTCGTTTTCTTTTTTGATGGCTCCTTCGGGGCATAACCCATCTTTTAGTAGGGAAAAAACATCGTGGAACTACGGTTTTGCCTTAACTAACGCATTTGAAGCCACGAGAGACGCTTCCCCATCATTCTCATTTTCTTGCTCTATTTCATTTTTTATCCTTGGTGGGGAAGGGTCATGTTTGTTCTTGATGTAGAATGGTAGCGTGGTGATTTCTGGAGGAATATCAACCATTGAAGCAATGGTTGCAACCGTATCGACGAACCGATTATTTTCCCTAGTTACGTGCTGAAAGGTGATTTTCTTAAAAATGAAATCATCTTTTCCAGCTTTTCTTGATAGGGTTTGAGCTTTTCTTCTTTCATCTTCCAAATCCCTTGAACTTGGTCTATGACGAGTAAAGAGTCACCAATCACTTGTATTTGCTGGATTTTTATTCCCATGGAATTCTCAAGCCTGACTATCAAGGCTTCGTATTCAGTAACGTTATTGGTACATGGGAAATTCAATCTGAGGGCTATTGGCATTAAAATCTTCCAGGGTGAGCATGGTATGACTCTTATACCTGACCCATATTCGTTCTTTGCCCCATCGAAGAATAGCTCCCAAATCGAGTCCCCAATTGTGCGAAGGTTCTCATCAGGGAGATCCGTGTTAACAGGAATATTGTCTAGCAGTGCGTGTTCAACTATGTGGTCAGTAATGGCTTGTCCTTTGACCAATTTTTGAGTGACATACTCGATCTCGAACTCGCTCAATAGCATTCTCCACTTCGTCAAACGTTCGTTGAGGATTGGCCTCTCTAATAGGTACTTGAGTGGGTCAATTTTTTATATAAGCTTGACATAATGTCTTAGTTTCGGTATGGCCCACATAAGTGTTAAGCAGTGTTTCTCCACATCCGTGTATCTTGTCTCATAGTCGATCATGGTTTTGCTGCTATATTATATCGTTTGTTCTTTTCCATGGTCATTATATTGTCCTAACATTGCTCCCATGGTCTTGTCCTTCACTAACATGTATAGGAACATGGGTTTATCTAGACTAGGAGGACTCAAGATGGGAAGCTTGGTGAGGTACTCCTTGATTTGATCGAACGCTTCTTGACATTCATTGTCTCATATGTATGGGGTGTCCTTCTTAAGAGTCTACTGAATGGTGCACACTTATCTGCCAGTTGTGAAATGAAATGCCTAAGGGCTTGTATGCGACCTTGAAGCTCACAGATTTCTCTGATGTTTCGGGGAGGAGCCATTTTAATGATGGCTCATATTTTTGACAGGTCAACCTCAATGCCTCTTTGGCTCACTATAAAGCCTAGTAATTTGTCGGATTCTACTTTAAAGACACATTTTTTTGGATTGAGTTTGAGTTGATGTTTCTGGAGTCTCTCAAAAATGGTTCTCAGGTTGGTGAGATGATCAGACCTCGTCTTTGACTTGACCAGAATGTTATAGATAGATTCTTCGATAATGGTATGCATTAGATCATGGAAGATGCTAGTATTGCCCGTTGATAAGTTTCTTTTGCGTTTTTCAAACCGAAGGGCATGACTTTGTAACAATAGGTTCCCCATTGCGTTATGAATGACGTCTTAGTTCGGTCTTCTTCTACCATGAGGATTTGGTTGTAACCCAAGAAACCATCCATGAATGACAGCATCTCGTGCCCTGTAGTGTTGTCGACTAAGGCATCTATATTTGGTAATGGAAAATTGTCATTGGGACATGTCTTTTTTTGTCAAAGCTTCTATCTTACAGGCCTTGCCCCTTCATTAAATACTAAGTTGTATCAATGTGGGATCTACCCTTGACATATCATCATATGACCAGGCGAAGACATAGCGATATTCCTTGAGAAAGGAAATCACATTTTTTTGCTCTTCAGAAGATAAGGAGGTTCCAATCCTGGTTAACCTTGGGTCCTTCTCAGTTCTTAGGTTTACGTCTATCGTCTCTTCGATGATAGCCGTTGGGTCACCATCAAACCTCTTCTTTCATTGCTCAACATGAGAAGTAAGTTCCTCTGGTTGAGAGATTTCTTCAGACTCTTGACTCTCTTGATCTTCATCTTGGTTGTCCAAATCATCATCTTGAGTATTATGCACGGTATTGGGCTATCTTGAGTGAGAGCCATTTTTTAAAATTTGTTTTCATTATTCTCATCATTATCAGGTTTTGAATTTTCCACGGTTTTTGAAATGTCGCAAGAGGTGTCCCTTATGAGACTCGCTAGAGAAATATTGGGGACTGGATGCGCAGGGCGGTTAAATGGCCACCCTGCGCGTATCAATTTTTTAGCACCGAGATGTGGAGGTGCCGCTAGTATGCTTCCAGCAATTCTCGAGATAAAGGAATGATCGACCAAATTTGTCCCTGGGTAGGTGTTGGTGGATGAGCACCCTTGGCTGTATTGGAGCCGATTGTGCATACCTTCAAATCCATATCAGCGAAAAGGTATTCAATTCCTAGTTCTTGTGTGTGCTGAGATGTGGGAGAAGAGTTATTTCCTATTAGGGAATCAAGGATCACTTTTGGCCATTTTAAAGGATGGGTATTGACAGGATCGAGGCTTTGAATGCCCCCTAATATGAAGCATGAAGGGCTTGAAGGCTTTATCCGGATTTGATATAGGGTGAGAGTACACCTGAGCCCTCTTCGATCCCCTTTTCCAGTTTTGGCTTCTGGTGATGCAGAAATCAGTTCCTTTACTCCTTGCTCTTGACTTCCCAAACCAGAACCAGGTTGGAAGCCTTGGGAGAAGAGCATGTGCCAGGCTTTGAGGGACCCGAAGCCATATCGATGTTGGCAATAGATGATCTCCTTCATTGATGTGAAAGTTTGCAAAATTTGAGGAACGGGGTCACCGACCTCTTGGCGTAAAGTAGAACAATCAGCTTGCTCGAAGGAAGCAAGCGAAATTTCTCCGAGCTTGACTCCTATGACCAGCTTTTCGCTATGTCTGTTGGAATTGGAATAGGAAGGGGGTTCAACACATACCTTTGCAATGCCATTTTTAATTGGAAACTTGAGGCATTCATAGAGTGTTGAGGTGACCACGAGGTTCTCATGTAGCCATGGTCTGTTTAGCAACATGTTGAATGAAGGTTTTATGTCTAAGACATAAACTTTTATCACCTGGATAGTGGGACCGATCTTGAGTGTGAGAGGCAATATGCCTTCAGCTTTCCTCTTGGTTCCGTCATATGTGATGATAAATAACTGGCACAGCTCGAAGTCATCCTGACTTTTGCCTATCTGCTTCACTCATAGGGCATATATATTCAGGGATGCCCCATTGTCAACCAACACTCTCCTTATCTCATATCCTTTCATGAAAATAGTGGTATGAAGAGGTTGGACGTGAAAGCGATTGACATTAGCCTGGATGTGATCATCCATAAACATGATTGGCGTTGGTGCCATTAGTTGTTTGATCATACCGCACAACTCTTCCGGCTGTGTGTTGCTCGAGATGTGAGTCTCAGCAAGAACCTTTTCAATTTGTGCTCTATGTGCCGACGAATTCGCAAGCAGCTCCAAGAGGGAGATTTGAGCCTGGATCTTCCCAAGATGAGTCGGTAGATCATAGGTGGTTGCTGATCCTTGAGTTCTTTTATTAGGTTCATGATCTGCAACCGCTGCCGGTGGTCTGGCTATTGAACCATTCTTTCATCAAGAGTGTCCGCCATCAACTGGATGGGTTTGAACACCTGACCTCTTCAGGTTAAGGAATCAATTTCACCTGTCTGGAGCTCGATAAGGTCAGTCCTAGTGATAGTAATGGGAGACCTCTGGGTGTTGGCCCCTTGTTTGGAAGACGATCTCTTTTCATCAGCTTTGACCATGTCAATCTCGAGGGCATCATCTTCATCATACTGGTCCCACTTAGGAGGATCATCAGAGTTTGGGGAAGAGGAATTTCCTGTAAGAAGACTCAAAAGATCTTCCTCAACTTCTTGGAGATGATGATCACAAGAAAATATGAATTAGCTAGGATTATCCTCTTTGTTTCCGTTTTCAATCATGTGAATGATAACATCCTCCTTTGAGTTACTCGGAGCTCCCGTTTATTCCGTCGTTGTGGCCATATTTTTGGTGAGAGGGTTTGTGAAGATACCCATCTTTTGATTAGGTTCTTCAAAAGGTTGACTTCTAGGTCCGACAGTGATGTCGCCCCTATTAATCAACCCTTCAATCACCCGCTTGTTATTTTGAGAGCGGAGAAGTTGTCCTCTCACTGTCGATCATTATTTTGAGCTTTAGCTCTAGGCTGATCTCTTCGATTTTGATTCCTATTATTATGCTTGGTGGATGATCCTTGAGCCGGTCCGTTAACTACAATTTCGTTAACCTGACAGGAAGCTTTCCCCTTGCCATTGCTCTTATTTTCATTTTGGGGACTCATGATGGGTTTGTTATCGGGCCTAGTATTGAGGGGTGTCCCTCTCGCCCTTTCATGTCATGCCACCCACTCGATCATGGAGTCGAAAGAGTGGGGGATAATTCCCTGGCTAAAGAAGGTCCTGTATTTAGGAGCTGCATTTTCTAAGGCCATGGAGATTTAGCTAGGTTCGTAAGTGGACATTCGATGACCCGCATCGCTGCCTCGCAAAATCGACTGATAAAATCCTAAAAAAGAATTCTCCTGGGTTTTGTTTGGTTGCACAGAGCTCACCCAAGGAAAGACCCATGGTAAAGAGAGATGAACTGGTTGATCATTTCGTCTGAAGTTATGTGTTTTTGAGTGGTCATTACTCTCCGATGTCAATTTAATGCCTCACCAGTCAAAGTTTGTGAAAATATGGCCTTCAACTGGTTAAGCTTGTTTCATAAGGCTCGGACGGATAGGAGGTATGTGTTGACGTGAATATCTGGGTCACTCTTCCCATTGAAGTTTTTTTTAAACTCTGTGATGACAAATCCAGGGGGAAGGTCTTCCATGCCTCCAAGGGTCTCATGAACATAAGCCTTTGGGGGTAGGATTTCATGCATACCCATCCTTATAAGCATATCTTGTATCACTTTTAAGGTGCCTTCTTGTTGGGTATTCGACAAGAGAGTAGGCCCACCAGTCGGTGGGCTCCCAAGCATGGACTGATGAGTCAAGACTTGGGGTAGATGTTGGTCTGCTTGGTCCTGTGACAGATGAGCCGCAATTACCAGGGCGGTTTGACACATTTGTCCTTGTGGGGCATACTGACCCATAGGCATCGCCACCGGTTGCGAAAATTGCATGGTTGGTTGGACAAAATACATAGGAGGGACCGATTGAAGAATCGATTGACTCAGTTGTGCTATGGGTTGACCTATGCTATTAAGTTGGTTTTGGACCAACCCATGAACTGGGGCATGAACTGTGTAACCTAAGTCAACTAGAATTTTGAGGGCAGCCTGGAAGCCTATCTCACTTAAACTAGGGTAAGCCTAGTCTAGATTTAGAGGCAACTCTAAGATTAGACCTATGCTAGAACCTAAACTAAGATATAGACTAGATGGGTGCGAGGCTCGGCTAGGACCAAGAGTGGGTCTAGGTTCGAACCTGGGTGTGTGCATGGTTCAAACCTGGACTGAGCTGGGTGCAAGCCCAGGCTTGGACCTAGACGGGTTTGAAACTCAGACCGGATGTGCACCCGAACTAGATCAAGATTGAACTAGGAACGAGCCTTCAGCTCAGACCAAGAGGGGGCCTAGGTTCGGACCTGGGTGTGAACCTGGTTCGGACCTAGGATTGACTGAGTACAGTCTGGACTTGGACCCATAGAGTTTTAATGATCAAACCAGGTGTGGACCCGGAATGGATCAAAGATGAGCCAGGAATGAGCTTTCTGCTTGGACCAAGAGGGGACCTAGGTTCGGACTTGGGTGTGAACCTGGTTCGGACCTAGGCTAGGCTAGGTAAAAGCCTGAACTTGGACCCAGAGTTCTACTTTGACCAAAGGCGGGTCCGGGCTAAGATCTAAGATCAACCAATCAGAAATAAGCATGCAAGCACACGAAAACGTTTGACCTAGTAAAGTTGTTTAGGTAGGTTTGGCTTGAGAGTGGATTCCTAACTACTGAAATGCAGCTAGGCTGATATAGGTCCACGCCTCCTATTATAGGATTTTGTCAGGTCCTACTATACACGGAGTTTCTTTGAGGCAAAGGATTATGGAGGGGTGCTCATAGTTAAAGTTACGCAAATCCCAACCTCCTCGACTCTCAAAGTTGGGTTCCCCTCATGCCGTTAACGTAGATTTTGGGAGTTTTCGAAAAAAAAAATTTCTGGTTTTCTAGGATTCCTGATCAGTGTGTGCTAGAGTGTGTAAGGAAGCACACAAATGAAAATAAAGTCCAGCACACCGGCACACAATAAGGAAGAAAAAAACTAAGTGCTCGACGCTGATCGCGCCTAGCAATGCGCGCTTCGAGACGAAACTCGCTCGAGGCACAATATAGATGGAGGGGTGAGGAACCGCTAAGAATGTATGATCAAAGCAGTGAGATCAGGCATAGTCTGTGCTAAATCGAGCATGGCCCAAATCGTGGGTGACTCGAACGGGACACAGTTCAGGGAGGGTGCGAGCAGCCCTCGTTGTATATTTATCTCTTTATTAAAAAAAATTTCTTTTATCTTTTTTTTAACTTTGATGAAATACAGTTAGACTAAGCATGGTGAAAGTAGGGAAAAATAGTTTCAGCCAAAATTAATAAATTAAAATAAAAAAAAAAGTCAGGAGGAGGACAGACTTATCTGAAGCAAAATATATATTTTTTTATTTGTAAAAAATTCATTTTAAGCCAAAAATTGGTGAACAAGCACAAAAAAAGGCTCTGGAACAGGCTTGGGGGCTCCTAGAAATTTTTTGGGACCTGTGTGATTGGGCACGGACCATGTCGCTGAGGCGGCACTGGTCGTGTTGGCCAAATTTTTTTTTTTTTTTATCCTGTTGATCTTGATGAAATAAGGCTACTAAAATTTGCAAAGTAGAAAAATCAGACTTTTTGATGAAATAAAATTAAAACAAAGTGAAATAAAAGAACAACCGATAGAACATACCTGTATCAAGCAAAATATGTTTTTGGTTTTTTTAAAAATTTTATTTTGGTCTAAATGTTTTTCAGCAGTCACAAACAAGTTCTAGAACACAGCCTACAAAATTTCAAAAAAAAATTGAATTGGGCGACGGTGAGAACTAGAGAGCATGTCGCCTTGGACCTGGGCAGCACGACCCATGTCACCCGAAATAATTATATTTTTTTTTGTAGATATTGATAAAATAATATTAACGTAAACTTGGAGAAACAACAAATAAATTTTTTTTTTATGAAAATAAATTAAAATAAAGCGACAACAGATCTAACAGAAAAATATTTTTTTGTATATTTAAATATTTTATTTTGACTTGAAACTTTGGTAACAGTCACAAAATGGTACTTAGAACATTTCGACAAAGTTTCAAAAAATTATTTGATTTTTGAAATTTTGATGCTCTTATCACGCTCGATGAATCCCACGATGGGTGCCAAACTGTTTATCGCGCTGAATCGAGCGATCTAACAATGTAAATCTCTCAAATATGACACTTTCAACTGATAAAAATAAATGAAAGCATAATGGTAGAGAAAGTGGGAACAATCGAATTCAGATCTACGATCAGATGTGCTAAGAAACGAGCAGATCTGTGGTGGAGCCAACGTGATCCAAGGAATCAAAAACATGATTTTTTAAAGAAAAATAATAAAAAAATATCAAAATAAAATTAAAATACCAAACCGGGCCAGTTGGCTCTGGACTCCCGAGCCTTCGAGGACTCTCCCGTATCAGCACCAGCATCCTCTTTGCCTCTCTGATCCGGATGTTGACCAGCAGATTTGTGATGCCCAGGGTGCTTGTGCCCGGGAGATGGTTCTATAACTAGGGTTGTTGTGCCCTAGAGATCTAGGTTTACTTAGGCTTAAGATGAGGGGTAGGGTTTTCTCAGAGAAGGTTTATCTACTCTCCTAGGATTTCTCTTCCAGCCTAAAGTTTTTAAAAGTCTCGTCCCTCCTCAACACTCTCTTTTTTCATCCTTTTACGGTCACCCAAAGTGAGTTCATTTGAATGTAGGATTTGTTGGGGGCAAAGTTATTACATAATCAACAAATCCCTTGGTCAAACCAATCTTTTATTTTTTTTAAATTTGGATTTGATCGATGCGGATAGCATCACGCAGCAAAACAGCCCACAAGATGACCCTAAAAACACGAAAAATGATAAAAGTTTGTTTGGGGAAAAACGGGTCGGGGCGGCACGGGTCGTATATCCTTGGCGGCATGCCACGTGTCGCCCAAACCAAAACTTGTCCAAATTGAAAATTTTATTTTTAGGTGTGTTCCATAGCCTCTTGTGAAGCTACCAAAAAATAGTTGGGTGAAAACAGATTTTTTTACTACTTTTAATGATTTTTTCTATAAAATAGGGAATTTGCAAAATGACTTGGGGGACACGCCCTTTGTCGCCTGGGCGACACGCCCCATGTCGCCCAAGCCAAAACTTGTCCAAATTGATGTTTTTCAATTTTGGTGTCCTCCTCAGCCTCTTGTTAAGCTCTTAGATAAAATTTGGGTCATTTTTTACTATCTTTAAATATTTTTTCTGTAAAATAGCGTGTTTATTGGATTTCGGGTAAAAACAGGCATCTGCTGGGTTCTGGGCAGAATGGTTCCATCTCACAGGGTAAATATTGTGACCTATAGATTTTTAGTTTACTAGGCCAATTTGATCCTAAGGGTCTAAGAGAGCCATAGAACTTGCCATATTTAAAGCGATTGTCTACACTTATGCGTACCGGGGATAACAAGTGTCGAAAAATACCCTTCAACAGCTTGCCCTGCCGAATGTTGTACTTTAAGAGAAGCGAAAAGGACAACATTTGGAATCAAAACTAGTCCTTCGGCTTTCTTTTTCTTCCTAGCCACCGGATCACATGATTGCTAAAGGGGAAATTGTGTGAAGCTGCTTCCCAGAGGGGTGACCAAGGTGCTTGACGTTTGGGGGCCTTGTTTAAGGGCTTGTAGACTTTGTTCTGTCGAGGATTTGGGGGAGAAGAGACTTTGAGCTACTAGTGGGGGCCTTGCATAAGGGTTTCTAGATGCACTTCAGTAGCTCATAGTTTTTGTTCCAATAGCTGGGGGCCTTGCTTAAGGGCTTGTAGACCCAGTCGGTTAGAATCCAGTCTTGTTTGGCAATCGGGAGACCTTGCTCAATGGCTTTCTTCCCAATCAGTCAGATTTTGTTTGGCTCTTTTGGTGGAGGTCCACGTCTGAGACCGTGCCTTTTGGTTGAGCTCCATGTCTGAGGTTATGTCTTGGATAGGCAGCGATGGAGCCCTTAGTGGGCATATGTGCAGCTACACCGGGTTAGCTTTGACAAGAAAGGTACCTCTTTTGGCGAGGCGGCCTCATTGGGGTGTGAGACCCAGTCTTAACTGCGCCTAGACAGGAGTGTCTGGTGGCCTGCCTGAAATGTCTAGACTACAAAGTGACTGGGAACCTTGAGGAGCTTCACCCTGAAGTCGATGGCAGGTTTTGACCGGGCTTGACATTTATGCTTCTTTAGGAGCATCTTTGGCATGTCGTCATGGCTTTCTTGTTTTTGATTGACTTCTTAAGGATGTGGTATTTTAGCAGAAACCTCGATTTGTCGTCTAAGCAATTTTTCTGATTTCTGGGTCATTTTGTGAATGGACTCAGGCTGTCGGAGCTTTTCTTAAGGCCCTTTTTGAGTCCCGATAACAGGGTATTTGGTATAGGGAATTTTTCTTGAAGTGCTGGCTGAAGCCTCTTATGGAGGCAAGCACTGCATCAACCTGCTTATTGGTTCAAGTGCCCTTTCGAGTTTTCACCTGAACAGGGGAAGTGGTGCCTCAGGGTGATTTTCACCAACTTCCTTCCTTTTATTGGGTTCTTGTACCATGAGCTCGTGGTCATATACACCCCTTTCCATTTTTACTTACAGGGCCCTTTCGGGTTTTTCACTGTGTCAGGTTTTTATTCATGTAATCCTCTTACTCATGGCTTCATGATCATGAACGTCCGTCATTTTTACTCATGGTGCCTATTTGAGGTTATTTTCGATTAGTTTTATCCTCAATGCGAATGAGGAGAGAGCAGTTTGCGACCTTGGCCCGTAGGTAGCAAAATGCCTGTGGACTACGGAAGCCGTAGGTCATTAAGCCCTGATCCAGAAGTGAAATTTTCAATAGTCTCAAAAATACACCAAGAAGGTTCAAGATCATGCCTAAGGGTCTCCTAAGAACACTTGCCAAGTTTCGTCGCAAGCCGATGAGTTTTAGGCAGTGCAGACAACAGAACAGTTTCCGAAAATTGTACCTCTATCGTGCTGAAAATAGACTCTGAACTATAACACCATTATGGGAGCGTGAAATGGTCTCCAGACCATATCCATTGGATTTAGGATGTTTGAAAATCCCTGAATATCATCTTTCGATGCATTTGGATGCTTCTGGAGCAAGTTATGGCCACATCACCCAAACGGGGTAGGTCGTACACTATTACAGTGTACCCTCGGTGAATCAGTTTCGAATAATGGAAACTATGGTTCTCAATTTCGGGGGCAAACTTTCCATGGCCATATCTCCCTCATCTCAGGTCAGCTCGAATCCAAATTTTGGGAGCATGTTCGTCTTGACAATCCGGTCAACTTGATATATGGCACACATGATAACACGGCCCAATCCGAGAGCAATCGAACAGAGAAGTTTGTCGAAAAACTTTCGAAGCACCAGGAAATTTTCAGCAACATGTCTCCTCGATCAAATGGCCATATCACGACGCTCACTTGTCGGATCGACCTCAAACTAGACCCATTTTGAGCAAAAGGTCAGAGACTTCATTTGAACCGAAGCTCTCACGTAATGGACGGTTAGATTTGATGCACAATGAGTCTGAAGTTGCTACAATTTTATCCACCAGAATCCAAATTCCGGTGAAAGTTTCCCAATTAGGAAAACGACCGTCCGACCACCAAATCGAGTTGTTCTTTTTTCAAAACGATCGTGGTAACATGCTTATCACGTTACAGCAAAGAAATCAACGAACAACACTGAGAAACAGGCTAAATACTGAATCTAAGGAAGCACATTTTCTCATGTTTTTGTCGCATCATGATCATGTCCTGAGAGTTTGATCCGTGGCTCAAAAACGGTATCAAAACGATTGTCTTTTTGAATCGATCAAGATAAGAATATTCTTTTGGCCGGATGAAGACCAGAAGGACCTCGAACGGATCCCAAAAGATCGTGAAGATTGCATGGCCATTACAGGGACTCATTCGAAATTTTATGGATTGTTGGTGCAAGGGAAAAATCGTCATTTTTCCCTATTTTCTTAATTTTCTATAATTCATTTAATTGTTAATTTCCATCAATTAGGTTAGAAATTGAGTATCCACCCATGTTTGAGCCCCACTTCTATATAAGGACGTACTCTCTACATGTAAAGGGACTATTTTTCATCAATAAAAAATTCCTTTTTGTTTGAAGTTTTGAGTCATGGCTTAGAGAGAGAGGAGAGAGAATTTAAACTGGTATCCCAAGCCGCAAAGGTAACTTTCTCTCTGCTCTCTCCTCTTTCTTTCTCTCTTTTTCCTCTCTCTTCTTTCTCTCTCATCTTCCTCTCTCTTCTTTCTTTCTCTCTTTCTTTCTCAGCAATCATGGCTCGTCAAAGAGTGAAAGCCTCATAAGATCTCCCCAACAATCATGATTTGTTAGGAAGTGAGATCCTCGTAAGATCTCCCCAATTTCCACAGCTCGTCAGGGAGTGAGAGCCTCACAAGATCTCCGCAGTTTCCATGTCTCGTCAGTGAGTGAGAGCCCCACAAGATCTCCCCAGTTTCAACGGTTCGTCAGGGAGTGAGAGCCTCATAAGATCTCCTTAGTTCAACAACAATAAGAGTCCTTGAGGGTGAGGGCGATGACGAAAAGATCCCTCCATAAATGCTAAGGACCATTATGAAAGCAAGAAACTGACAAGGCCAGGGTTGACATAGGATTCAGGGTATATCTCATAAAAACCCTCTAGCCAATAAAGGACCAGACTTTTGGGATGGGCCAGAAGCCTCCAATTGGCCTCCACTAGAGGGGACCTACAGGGATACCCTGAGCAACAAAAGGCAAACCTGGTGTAGCAACAGATAGTGCCATAGGTTCATAGTATATGGCCTTTAAAAAGGCGTGATTCTATACAAGGAGTTTCTGACAAAGGCCTCATGCTCCAAAACTGTGGATAGTTCCTTGAGGGTGAGGATGATGATGAAAATATCCCTCCAGAAATACTAAGGACCATCACTAAGGCAAGAAACTGACAATGCCAAGCTTGCCACAGGATTCATGATACATCTCGTCAAAACCCTCTAGCGAACAGGGGACCAAAATTTAGGGATGAGCTAAAAGCCCCTGACTGGACTCTACTAAACGGGACCTATAGGGATACCCTGAGCATCAAAAGGTAAACTAGTGTAGCAGCAGGCAGTGCTGATCAGCGTTTTGTCACGTTTGGCCTTTAAAAAGGCTTGGTTCTATACGAAGAGGTCTTGACAAAGGCCTCATGCTCTAGATTCGCAGATAGTCCCTTGAGGGTGACGACTTCAATAAGATCCCTAAAAATTCCTAAATGATTGCTCTTCTCGAGTCTCTCGAAGTCCAACATTCGGTGGGACATGCTGTTGGAAGGTATTTTTCATCAACATGAGGCCCCAGCTCAATAAAGGCCTAGCAAGTAGTGAAAATTTTGACAGTCTCAGAACAACCCCAAAATTGGCCAAGATCTTCATGAGGTCTCTCAAAAGTCTCCTACCAAGATTCGTCACATTTTGACATGTTTAACGTAATGCAGACTGAGACACAGTTCTAGCAGAATCAGCTTCTTGCACCTTGAAACGGACCCCTATAAGTAGAGTTATATTTTCAACGTCCCAAACTGCTGTGGGACCACCACCATTGGATCCGACACAATTGAAATCCCCTAGGGGTCATGTTTCAACCCAAAGGGACACTCAAGGAAGAAGTTATAGGCGAAAGAGTGAAACATGAGGAGCTGCACACTATTCCCATGTGGCCACCCAGCAACACTACACCATTAAAGGGATAGTCATGACCAGTGACTTTCGATGCTCATATCTCGGTTATCTCATGTCGGATCTCACTCAAATTTGGTGAGCATGTTCGTTTTGTCAAGATGAGCGATTCCATATGTGGCACGCCCCGTGACGATTCTCGCGCATGAAGAAAAGATAGAGAGAAGTTTCTGAACCGTGAAGAAAGTGTAGGAAATTGAGCAACATTATGCCTCGCTCGAGCGGCCAAATCACACCACCCCTGAGCCCGATCAACACAAGACCAATTCCATTACCGGCATAAGGTCTCGAGCCATCTCTGACTCGAACGCTATACATAATGAACGGTCGGATTCTAAACACGAAGCCAACGAACAGACTGCAAATTTCACTGCCGGAATCCTTGATTCTGGCCAAAATTCCAAACATGTAAAATCTTCTTTCGACCACGGAATCGAGCTGCATTTGGTGCCCTGTGATTATAACGGTATGCTCAGTGTGGTTTAGCGAAGAAAACACAGAAAAACATCATGGAACGAACACACTATCGATTGGAAGTTTCAAGATCTGCTCAAAATTGATCGCCATGCCGAGCCCTACAAGAAAACAATCATCTTAGCATCAATAGGGCAACAGAACGACCCCTGATCAGCCATGCAAGAACATGCAAGTCCTAGGGCAACACATGGACTGTTTTGGAATTCCACAACTTGTTAAGAAGGGGCAAATCTGTCATTTTGCACCCTATTTTATATTTTATTTTTATTCAATTTAATCTTAATTTCTAGAAATTAGGGTTACTTTTGATCATACACCCATGTTTGTAGGGTTACTTTTGAACATACACCCATGTTTGAGACATACTTCTATATGAGTTCCGGATCGGATAATCTCTGATAATGGCCCCTAGTTCAGGAGCCATCATGTTGATCGCCTGGTCAACTAGTTTGGCTTCGTGTGGAAGTACTCAACTATGTACTACCCTCGAACTAATGGATTGGCTGAGGCGTTCAACAAAACTCTATGCAGGGTGTTCTGGAAGTCAGTTTCAAAATCAAAGAAGAATTGGCACTAGAAATTGCCTGAAGCTCTGTGGGCTTATAACAGTACCACTCGGAATGCTGCAAACTCCACTCCTTATTCCCTGGTCTACGGAGGTGAAGTGGTCTTGCCCATCGAGGTTCAAATACCCTTACTCCATGTCGCTGTACATCAAAGACAGACCGAAAATGAGAGGGTCAAGCTCTATTACTAAGAGTTGGGTGCCCTAGATGAAAAGAGACTAGAATCCCAAGAAAAGCTCGAGCTCAATCAAGGAAGAATGAAGAGGGCATTTGACAAGTCTGTCAAGGTTCGCTCATTCGCTCGTGGAGATCTAGTTTTAGGAGTCAAGAGAACAATTGTTACGCATGGGCGCCATAAAGAAAAATTCAAGCCCAAATGGGAAGGTCCGTTCATAGTAAAAAAGGTCACGCCAAACGGGGCCTATTTACTGGGAAACTCGAATGGAGGAGAGGCGATTCCCCCTATCAATGGACGATACCTAAAGAAGTATTATCCTTGATGTATCCCTAGAAGGCGATATGTGCAGTAAGAAAAGAAGGAAATGGAAAAGAAAAACATCAAGCCAATTCAAAAGAAGTTTGTTTCTTTCATTGCATTAAAAAGAGTTACAAGTTGCAATCAAAGGCCAATTATTAAGGATGTTACGACGCTTTTGCATTGGAGGATAAGAGGACGGCTACAAGCCAAAAAGAAACACTCTCCTCATGAAGAAGAAGAAAAACCACTTAAAGAAGTTAGCTTCAGTCCAACCAAAAGAGGAGGGTTACAGGCCAAAAGAAGGAGCCAACCATTTTCGAGTCAGCTTCAATTCATCTGACGAGGCATGGATGGTCCCCAAGGGACCAGCCCATGATGGAACAACATGGACTTCACGGTTGTGCTAGGGGAATTGGTTTCCAACTGACTGCGACGGCATGACCTTCTCATTTTCCATCACTCTTGACCCTCACGAGACATCGCTGTCCATAATCATCACCGTGCCTGACTCAACATCATGTGCAGCCATCACCATGCATAATACAATGTAACGTTCTACCATCACCACGGGAAAACCAAAGCCGTACGAGACCATCGCCGCGACCAGCATGCTCCTGAACATGGCTATCACCCTTTGTGGCCTAGGGATGCATGAAGGTGGCGCCGCATATGACCTAATGTCACGTATGACCTTGACGTACCTCGGTTCCCACCATCCCCGATTCTCAAAGGGCATTAACCCTGGTGTTTCTTCGGTTTCCCCAGCTACCTGCTCGCAGCAACCGACCACCTTCTCATTCCCCAACCCTTCGGGTTCCCACTAGTGTTTCCCCACCTCATCGGGAATCCACCCTCGTCCACCGAGAAAACCCTACCCCGCCTTCCACTCGTTGCCAGAATTAGAGAAAAACAACATGAATCCCCATAAGGCTTCTCTGAGACCTTGCGGATCTCCCTTCTCCCTACTCTTCCCACTTCAGCGAGTTCACCACAAACTCACCGAAATTCCACTGAGTTCCCGGTGAGCCCACTGTTGTTCTCCCTTCCTTCTCCTCTGATAATCAGGGGACCTACAGAGCCCTCTGAACTCGCTGCAATCTCCCTTTCAACAGCAGAACGACTAGAGAAGCATTCAAGCCCCGGCATGGCACCTTTGCAAATCTTGCTAAGGCCCCGAGAAGCTCTATTCCTTGCTCAGAAAGCCTCGACACTTCCCGAATAGGTTCGCGATCATGGCACAAAGCTTCACGACCCCCTAAACCTCACTAGAAAAGCTCCTAACCGTTGTCTCTTCAAAGTTTGGCAAGGAAGTTCACCAGAAAACCTTCGCTAAAATCTTTGGCCCTCCCTCTCTAAAAACCCTTCTACTATTTTACCCTCGGTAAAACAATAAAGTGTTTTTCTCCCTTTTATACCCATCAGTGCCGTAAACTATCCATGACAAACATGAAATGAAGCTCCAGTCCCCAGTTCTTGGCAGCATTAAGACCAAGTCGGGGCATATCAAGCCCAAGACTCGAGAGGGCTATCACCACGGGCCTTCGTCAAGGGCCATCACCGCCCGCCTTCGTCAAGGGCCATCGCTATGTGCCCTCGTCAAGGGGTCATCATCGTGCGCCTTCCTCAATGGCCATCGTCGTGTGCCTCATCGAAAGAATTATCGCTAAGTGTTTTGTCAAGGGCCACTTCTACACGCTTCACCAAGGGGCCTTATGCCGCGTGCGCCATCCGACACTTAGTGCCACACGCACGCCATGACACTCTCAACTGGACCATCGTCCTGTACTCTCAGGAATTTCATCCCTTGCACCATAGCCTCACTCCTCAAGGAGTCCAACCTCCGGTGACGGCACTACTCCCCATGGAGTCAAATTCCCTCACAATGCCACAGTCAAATGCACGACCCTAAACTGCACGATTCGAACTATATGACTTTAAACTATAGCGAAGGTCTAGTTGCACGACCATAAACTGCATAATCTTGATCTCATGACTCAAAACTATACAACCACAATCCATGCTGCCTGACCTTAAACTGCACAGCTACGGTCCAAACTATATGACCTTAAACTGTAGTGGTGGTCTAGTTGTACGACCTTAAACAACCTAGTCCTTGTCGCATGACTCAAAACTGTACGACCACAGTCCGAACTATATGACCTTAAATTGTAGCAAAGGTCTAGTTGCACGACCTTAAACTGCATAGTCCTTCTCTCATGACTCAAAACTGTATGACCACAGTCCATGCTACATGACCTTAAACAGCACAGCTATGGTCTAAATTATACGACCTCAAACTGTAGCGAAGGTCTAGTTGCACTACCTTAAATTGCACGGTCATAGCCGCATGACTTTAAACTGAATTGCCATGGTCCAAGCTATAAGACCCTAAAATTGTAATGCATGACATGACAAAGGGTCCATACGCACAACTCCAATCGAGAGTTAGAACATCTCGTCACTGAAAGTGTATTTCATCAACATCCTCAATGGAGTTAGATGTGTGCAAGAGTCATACCTACCCCTTTAACCTCAAACCAACATCCAGTAAGAGTCACATCTTACTATGACCCACTATCCCCGGGGAGTTTAGGGCCCTTCTTATCCTCTCAACCCTCATGAGGTTCCTCTGTGCTTTCGCTGATCGTCCTCAACAGAATCACATGCATGCCATTGCACATTATCCCCAAGAGGTCACACTAGACCTCGTAATCCTCGGTGAAGTCACATCCATCTGCCACTCCTCGAGTACCGCCATCTCTATCTAAACCTATCACTTGTGTGTAGCCTTGACTATCTCTATCCCCTGGGAGTCAAATTTCTATCCACAACCCATCCCCCATGTAGCTTTACATACATGAAGACCCACACACTGGTCTGCACTGCATCAACTTAAACTGCACAGCCCTAGTCCATGCTGCATGACCTTAAACTGCATAACCATGGTCCAAACTATATAACCTTAAACTGTAGCGGCAGTCTCATTGAATGACCTTAAACTGCATGGTCCTAGTTGCATGACCTTAAACTGCATGACTACGGTCCAGCTGTATGACCCTAAACTATAGTGCACGTCTTGGTCGCATGACGTTAAACTGCTTTGCCCAGGTGCAGGAGGCATGACCTTAAAGATGACCCACATATGCGTACACACCTTTTGTGTACATCTTCGCACACGTCTTCCCTAACTTACCCATTCGTGTGTGCATACCACCTCCATTTCCTCCCCGGTGAGCCTACATACGCGCACACGCCCTTTACGTGCATCTTCACGCATGCCTTTCTTAGTTGGCCCATTCGTATCCACACACCACCTTCACCATCAATACCATCTTTTCCTCTAGTGTGTCTTATCCATGCTCACCAAATGGTGAACCCTTCCGCGAGCCATACTCGCCATTGGCTAGTGGGTCACCATTGTTCATGCTTGTATGTGGCATTAATCATTTTTTCCCCATGGAGTTAGATTGTCATCCACATACTTATTCCCGACTATAGCGATGGTTTAGGTGCACGCCCCTAAACTCCATGGTCTAAACTATATGACCTTAAAATGTAGCAGAGGTCTAGTTTTACGACCTTAAAATTGCATGGTCCTAATTTTATGACTTTAAACTGTATAACCACAGCCCAAGCTATATGAATTTAAACTATAGTACATGTTCAAGCCGCATGACGTTAAAAGGCTCAGCATCATGGTCCAAACTATATGACCTCAAACTAGAGCGGAGGTCTAGTTACACGACCTTAAACTGCATGATCCTAATTGTATGACTTCAAACTGCATAAACGCAGTTCAACTGTGTGGCCTTAAACCATAATGCACGGCCTAGCCACATGACGTTAAACTATTTTTCACAGGTCCAAGAGGCATGACCTTAAAACTCGCACCCACATACGTGCACACATCTTTTGTGTGCATCCTCATGCACGTCTTCCCTAACCGATCCGACCATGTGTGCTCACCAACTTTACTATCTCCCCAGTGAGTCTTTCCTTTCATCATCCTATATTATTCCCCAATGAGTTTCACCCATGCTTACAAAACAGTGAACCATCCTGCCATCCATACTCATAGTAAGGTAGCCTCGCGCCATCTCCCCAACAGTGAGCTAAACCATTACCACACTCGCTTCATGGCCTCTAAAGACTGTCATTTATCCCCATTATGGCCCCGCTGTATGACCTTAAATCATAATACACATCCTACCTGTATGACGTTAAAAGGCTTCACACTGGTCATGGAGGCATGACCCTAAATACGCCCCCACAAAAAAAGAAAGACAAGAAAAAAAAATGAACAATGGGCATGGTGTATACCTTAAATAAGGCAACACTATGAATAAAAATGATGAACATGCATGGTCACAAAACCATGAGTAAAAGAGTTCTGTGAATAAAAACTAGGCATGGTGAAAACCCGAAAGGGCATTGTGAGTAAAAATGGATGAAAAGGGTGGACATGTCTGAAAGGTCATGGGTAAAAGAGCCCCAAATAAATGAAGTTGGGGAAAACCGTCTCTACGGCGCCATTTCCCAAGTTCAAAAGAAAATCCATAAAGAACGCTTAGACAAATAAACAAGTTGATGCAGCACTTGTCTCAATAGGCGGCTTCAGGCCTCACTCAAAAAGAAAAAAATCCTTAGAGACACATACCAAGATCCAAAAATATGAGCTTCAAGGAAAATATTTTGACAACCTGAGTCCATTCACCAAAAAGGAATCGAAGGATAGAAGATTCGCCAAGATGGCAAGACAAGTCTCATGGGGAAGAACATTATTCCCACGAGGTCACAAGCACACTCTACAAATAAACACTACAAAGGTAAGAAACTGACAAAGCCATGGCGAACCTGCCAGAGACTTCAGCTCACCTAGCCAACAGGCCCAGACCTTCGGGACTGGCAAACAAAACTGCGCCCGACTGATCCCGATAGATGAGACCTACAGTGGTATTCTGACTGTCAAAAGCAAAGCTGCTATAGCAACAAACAACGCCAACCAACGCAAACAAACGAACCCAGACCAAATGGGAATAATGCCCTTTGACATGGCACACAATTGCCAGACGGGCCTGATTCCGACTGACGAGGTCCGTATAAAATCCTCAGCTTTAGAATCATAAATAATCTGCACGAGGGTGAGGACTTCGACAAGATCCCTCAAAAAGTCTCTTTCTCCCCCCCAATTCTCCATGGATGGACCAACGAACAATGCATCCCTACGTCTGAACATCCTAGTTACACCATTGCGTGAATCTCCTCGGGGTTCACAAGGTCATGTGGCAAGGAAGAAAAAAGTAATAAAGTCGAAGGAAAATTTTCAAATGTTCTCCTTCTCACTTCTCTTGAAGCACAACATTCGGCGGGACAAGCTATTTGAATGCATTTTTCAGCACCATGGTCCTTGATGAGGAATAAAGAGGAAGCATGTCAACAAAGCCTATAAAACAGTGGAAAATTTGGACAGTCTCATAATTTCCCTAGAATTGGTCAAGATCTTCATCAACACTTCAAAATACCACCTGCCAAGTTTCAATTCGATTAGACATGTTTAAGGCAGTGAACACAAAGAAACATTTTCGGCAAAATCGGCCTCTAGCACCTTGATTCTAAAGAATGGTCCCATAGCTATTTGACGAAGCACCCTGATTCAATGGCCTCTATCACCCTGATTCAACAAAGAAACTAAAGAAAAACATCAAGGAACGAAGCACACAATCGATCCAAAATTTTCAAGATTCATCTAAAATTCAAGTCTCATGATCATGGCTCAAAAAAATGATTCATAGCTCGAAGTTGGTATCAAAATGATCGCCATGCCGAGCCCTACAAGAAAACAATAATCTTTCAATCAAATATGCATCAAAATAGCCCTGGGTCAGTCATGGACGATCACGCAAGTTCTCGGGCAGCAACAGGGACTATTCCAAAATTTCACATATTGTTAGGCAAGGGAAAAACAGTCCTTTTGTACCCATTTTTAGAATTTCTTTTAATTTAATTAAATTTTAATTATCTTCAATTTTAGTTAGTTTTTTAGCGTACACCCATGTTTTAGCCTAATTCTATATAAACAAGCAATGCCTCATTGTAAAAGGACCAGATTCATTTTATTGAATCAATCAATAAAGTTTTGAATTTTCCTGAGTTCTTGAGTACGTCTTGGAGAGAGAGAGGAGAGCGAAGAAAAGGATCAGTACCCTTTGAGAGGGTAACTTTCTCTCTCCTCCCCTCTTTCTCTCTTCTTATCTCTATCTCTTTCTCTCTATTTTCTTCTCATCTCTATCTCGCTTTCTCTCACACTCTTCTTATCTCTATATCTCTTTCTCTCTCTTCTTCTCATCTCTATCTCTCTTTCTCTCTCTTCTTCTCATCTCTATCTCTCTCTCTTCTTCTCATCTCTATCTCTCTTTCTCTCTCTTCTTCTCATCTTTATCTCCCTCTGTTCTTCATCTAACCCAATCGATGAAGCCTAGCACTGCCTGTATATCCTCTCTCTTCTTCTCATCATTATCTCCCTCTGTTCTTCAACTAACCCAATCGGTGAAGCCTAGCGCCGACTGTATATTCTCTCTCTTCTTCATCTGACACAGTCGGTGAAGCTTAGTGTCAATTGCATCTTCTGTCTCTTTTTTATCTAACCCAGTTAGCGAAGCCTAACGTTGATTGCATCATTTTTTCTCTTCTCATTCCAACCCTACCGGTGAAGCCTAGTGTCGACTGCATCTTCTCTCCCTTCTTTATTAGACACAATCGGTGAATCTTAGCACCGACTGCATCTTCTCTCTCTTCTTCATCTAACCCAGTCGATGAAGCCTAGCGCCTACTGCATCCTCTATCTCTGCTCTGTCTAATACAGTCAGTGAAGCCTAGCACCGACTGCATCTTTTTTTCTCTTCTCTTTTCAACTTAGCCAACAATGCCTAGTGCCGACTGTGCCCGTCTCTCTCTTCTCTTTTCAACACAACCGGCAATGCCTAGCACAGACTGTGTCCGTCTCTCTCTTCTCTTCTCAACCCAGCTGATGATGCTTAACGCCAACTGTGCTCATCTCTCTCTTCTCTTTTCAACCCAGTCGGTGATGCCTAGTGCCAATTGTATTTTTCCTTCTCTTCCTCTTCCAACACAGCCGTCTATACCTAGCGCCGACTGTGTCTCTCAAATTCCTTTCCTTCCTACTCTTTGCTCTCACACTCTTCTCCTTCTTTATCTTTCTTCTTCTCTTTATCTTCTCTTCTCTTTCTTATTCTCTTATTTCTTACTCTCTCTTTATGGTTTTTATTTATGTTACCGTTTCTATTGATCAAGGAAGGTTGAGATTAACCTCTTATGATAGTCTTGTCGTCTAGCCATAATATTGTTGTGTTAGAGTTAATGTGCCCGCTTTATTGCCACGACAGACTAATCATCGTGCCTACCTAGTCAATATCGGTATTGACGTTTAGTAATCCTGTGAGCCGGTCTGAGTTACTGAGCCGGTCTGAGTCACTGCATCGATCTCCCCTCCTAATCAAATTCTTCTCTCTCCCATCATTCTTCTCTTATTATTCTCTTCTTCTTTTGAGTGTGCACGCCTATGTACATTCACCAAAGAGGGAAAGGTGAGGTCCGTTAACTCACCTGTCTTATAACCTTTGTCATATGTGTGTGATTGCATAAAATAAGAGAATACAAGCCAAGGGAAGCGATTCTGAGCTAGTTTTGACTGGGGGGCTTTCTTCATGATCTAAGAGGGTGCCCACGTGAGCTAGCTCGAGTAAGTCCCGAATGTACTTAAATTTCTCTCTCACTGGTTGGTAACACTTGCCTTTGTTCTCGAACGAGGTTCCCGAGAGAGCGATCTCAAAAGGCCCGAGTTTCAGGTCCCCCCTAAAACCCGAGACATGTGCCACCCGATCGTCAAAGATCTAGAGAGCAAGATCAAGGCACCTAACCAGTAGGCAGTGATGAACTGTTAAGGTTTAAGGTCCAAATATGTGCTCCCAATGATGAAAGTGTAGAAAGGGCCATTCTGAAGGAAGAGCACCACTTTCGCTGCACGATACATCCTAGGGGTATGAAGATGTATTAGGAATTGAAAAGAGCATTATTGTGGAACAACATGAAGCTAGACGTGAAAACATTTGTGGTTAAATATCTAACGTGCCAGCAAGTTAAGGCTGAACATCAGAAACCTGCTAGATCACTACAGCCCTTGCCCATACCAAAGTAGAAATGGGAAGGCATCGCAATGGATTTTGTATCTGGGCTACCAAGATCTAGTGTAGGGCATGATAGTATCTAGGTCGTGGTGGACCAACTGACTAAGGCTGCTCACTTCTTACTGGTTCGCATGACCTATACATTGGACAAGTTGGCCCAGCTATACATCAGAGAAATTGTGAAACTTCATGGGATTCCTTTCAGCATTATATCATACGGAGACCCCAGGTTCACTTTTAGGTTTTGGGCAAGTCTACAATCAGCCTTGGAGACTGAGCTTACTTTTAGCACCACCTTTCACCCCCAAATAGACGGGCAGTCAAAGAGGATCATCCAAACTTTGGAAGACATGTTGAGACCATGTATAACAGATTTTAGAGGAAGCTGAGAAGACCATCTACCCTTGATAGAGTTTGCTTACAACAATAGCTTTCAAGCCAACATCCAGATGGGACCTTATGAGGCCTTGTATGCGAGGAAGTGCAGATCACCCACCTGCTGGGAAGAAGTAGGTGAAAGGACATTACTGGGGCTCGAAATAGTTCAGCTAACTTTTGAAAAAATCTCCTTAATTAAGGAACAGCTCTAGACAGTCCAAATTCGGCAAAAACTTTACGTTGATAACTGTTGAAGGGACCTCGAATTTGTGGTAGAAGACTGGGTCTTCGTAAAGGTATCGTCAACCAAGGGCGTTACGAGATTTGATAGAAAAGGGAAATTAAGCCCACGATACATTGGGCCTTTTGAGATTCTAGAAAGAATTGGGAGCGTGGCATACCCACTCACCCTACCATCTGATTTGGCCAATCTCCATAATGTTTTTCATGTATCGCTGGTGAGAAAATATCAGCCCGAACCATCTCATATCTTGGAGCACGAACCAATCCCACCCAGGGAAGACCTAACCTATATTGAACAAGCAATCGGGATATTGGACCAGAGAGTACAAGTTTTGACCAATAAAGAAATCCCCCTGGTCCGAGTACAATTGAAATATCACACAAAGAAGGAATCAACGTGGGAGCTGGAGGATGAAATTAGGGAGAAATACCCCCACGTATTTTATTAATGATTTTGGGGACAAAATCCTTTTTAAGAGGGGGATGATGTAAGGGCCACAATAAGATTGAACTGGACCACTCGCAATAGAGGATAGAGAGAAGGAAGTCAAGGAAGACAGAAGCGCACTCCCAGTGCTAAGGGCAAATGTTAACGTCATCTGGATGTTTAGACTAGTGTCATCCATGTAGCATAAAAGCTAATGTCGTGCGTAAGAGTGAAGAATGGTGTTGTCCATGGAGCATAAAAGCTAACGCCGCGCGTAAGAGTGAAGAATGGTGTCGTCGTGTGCGAAAGGCGTACGAAGCATCACCACATGCGTTTCACCGGTTGTAGCATTGCCACGTGCGCATCGACGGTTGGAGCTTCACTGCGTGCGTATTGCCGGCTGGAGTAACGTAGTGCGCGGTTGGTCAAGTGTGTAACCATCAGCGGTGTTAGTGCCACACCGCATCTGTTAGTGTCGTGCTAGCTGGTCAGCACCACACCGCACATGTGATAGTAGCCATAGGATTTTTCCCACTTATCGCGACATCAGCCAAAGTGGTTTGCACCAACCACCCCCCTCATTTATAAATCTCGCCCTTCCCCCACTGTCATTTGTTTTTAAAGCTCTCTATCTCTCTAGCATTTAGCATGGAGTGCAATCGCTGGCTGGAGGAAAGGCAACCTACGCGTGAGGTTTTCAGAGTGAAGCTGCCGAAGGGGGGGAGAGCAAGGGGTGAAGGGCGAACTGCACAAGGGGAGGCTAGGAGTGATGTGGCCATTAAGTAATTGGATTTAGTGCTATGTATGAAAGAACGAATGAATGTAGAATGAAAGATAAATGAAGTATAATGAATGTGGAACATGGCCTATGAACTTTGGAAAAATCATAGTCATTTTTGTGCCAAACTTACAAATCCACTTGATACGATTAAGACAAATTATGTTTTAAGTTGCTTTATAAAATGGTGTATAATATGGTGGTGACATGTTAATCCTTGAGGGAAGGTGATTTTTCGAGCAACTATGTGGGCTCTCGCCTTGAGCTTTTCATTGAATCAATGGCACCCAAATCAGTTTTAAATGAAACATACACATGTCTAGTTAAAGTTTTAAATGAAAACATACACATGTATTATGATGAAACATACACATGTATTATGATGAAATGTTACATGGATCAAAATACATGGACTAAAACGTGAGGGATATCATCGCTCACAGTCGCTGTAAACTTCGGCGATTGTGACTCCTTTTGTGCATCACTGTCTGTGCACTGCCGCTTGAGTTTGTGCATCGCTGTCTGTGCATTACCGCTTGTGTTTGTGCATCGCCATCGGTACATTGCTGCTTGAGTTTGTGCATCACCATATGTGCATTGCCGCTGGAGTTTGTGCATCGCTGTCTGTGCATTGCCACTTATGTTTGTGCATCGTCGTTCGCCATCTGTGCATTACCGCTTGAGTTTGTGCATCACCATCTGTGCATTGCCGCTTGAGTTTGTGCATCACCATCTGTGCATTGCCGCTTGAGTTTGTGCATCGCCGTCTGTGCATCACTGCTTGAGTTTGTGTATCACCATCTATGCATTGCCGCTTGAGTTTGTGCATCACCATCTGTGCATTGTGTCTTGAGTTTGTTCACCGCCGTCTGTGCATTGCTGCTTGTGTTTGTGCTTCGCGGTCTGTGCATTGCCGCTTGACTTTGTGCATCGCCATCTGTGCATTACCGCTTGAGTTTGTGCATCGTCGTTTGTGCATTGCTGCTTGAGTTTGTGCATCGTTGTCTGTGCATTGTCACTTGAGTTTGTGCATCGTCTACTATGCATTGCCACTTGAGTTTGTGCACCGCCGTCTCGGCATTGCCGCTTGTGTTTATGCATCGCAGTCAGTGCATTGCCACTTGAGTTTGTGCATCGCTGTCTGTGCATTGTCGCTTTTGTTTGTGCATCCCCATCTGTACATTACTGCTTGTGATTGTTCATCGCCATCATCGCTGACTGTGTAAACTGCATGTGCATCACTGCCTATGTTGGCTATCGCCGTCTGTGAAAACTGCATGTGCATAACACTGCACGCGTAATATCGTGCGAACAACGTCGCGTGCGTAATGCCATGGGCATACCACTGCACGCGTAGTGTCATGCACATAGCATCACGCATGTCTCTGCCATCTGAATACCATGAGAAAATTGACAAGTGCCGCACTAATGTGATAATTCCATGATGAATGTTTCATGATAAGTGTTGAAATGTTGTTAGTGATGCCCATGTATAAATGCTATGCTACGATTTATGTAATGAATACTTTATGTTAATTTCCATACTAATATGATGAGAATGTGAATTATCTATTATTATGTGGCACTGAATTGGCATGAATGAATTGAATGCTTGAGTATGAAAATAGGCCCTAATGATGACCACTACGCAATGAGGCACCCATTGGTAGTGAGTACGGTACTGTTATGTTGATGAAAATACGAGCCACTGTTTACTGATACTATCCACTACACGATGGAGCACCCACGGTAGTGGAGATTGATACACCAAGGAGGTGATGCCGGCATATTCCCTAACCTGCATAATGACAAGAACTTGTTAAGGGAAAAAGGAGCGTCGCTCCCTGTGGTTCCTGGGATAAGATATGTGATTGATGGATGCCTTGCAAGGTAAAGGCCTCTTGAAGCCCCAATGTACGCTAGGGACCGTGTGCATGAGTTGAGGGTATTATGAATCGGATTAACCCACTTGTCATTACATCCCTCTTGTGGGATGGTAGAAGTTCTAAGCAATGGGATTGGCTTAGCTTAATGGATAGGGCTTCCACTAGAAGGAGTGGGTGAACTAGGGAGTGAGTGGATAATGAATGAGTTGTGAATATCATTTCTTATAGTTCTAATGACTGCATGATATTGTCCATGATTGATGCCTCATATTGTTCATAATTGATGCACTGTTACTTGGATATCATGACATAACCCATGCACTGATTTTTTAACCAAGATGCGTAGCCATTGCACTGCCATCGATTTTGACCAAATAAATTGTTCATTGCACATGGGTAGATTTGTTACTAGTGCATAACACTAGATTTGCTTACTGAGCTTCAAACCTCATCCCATTATTTTTCCCTCCTTGTAGACTAAGAGTAACAGGTGTGGAGCTGGGAGTGCACGTCGTAGCTGCGGACTGAGGCAACCACCACGAGAAGGGTTTTTAGATCTTGTAGGTAGCTGGGCTCTCGACCCTATTTGTATTACTTTCTTGGAAGTATTTAACTATGGGTCCTGGAGCCCCAATCTCTATTGTACTACCTTTGGGATGTAATTTAATGTAACATCTTTTGACACATGGTTTGGTCAAGTTTTAAATTCTAAGACTTATGTGAGCCTTTACTTTCCTAGGTTTGCTTGATTACCGAGAAAGAGGCGTTGAATCTACTCTTATCTGAGAGACAAACGCTACATTTGAATCACGAACCAGTGCTCAGTCACCCTTCGTCAGGGTAAGGAGGGATCGTCGGGGGTGGGGTCATGACATCCCACTGAAATTAGGCTTGGGCAATGTTACTGGGGTCGCTACAATGGAAAGATCATCAATCTCAATGGTGGGGCTCGAAAGGATGATAGCCATGTGAGTTGCTGGCCCTTCTTGAGAAATTGTGAAGCTTAAGCTCTCATCATTTGCAGATTCAGAGGGGGCCCCATTGACAACTTACTCGGCCCTCACAATATTAGCCACAATATCAGCCTCCTCACTTGGCCTTTCAACCTCACCATTAGCAGGCTTGGTCCCTTCAAGACCAACTTGTTCTCCTTTCCCCTCGTTTTTTGAAGCAGTTGCAATATGCTCCAAAGTAACCTCAGCCCTTTCAGGGACAACTTCTTCTCCTTGCTCCCTCTCTACTTGAACTGCCATCTCCGCCTCGGCAGGTTCGATGCCTCTCCCCTCTTCTTCTTCGCCCTTGTCCTCTACGGCAGCCATTTTAGCTACTGCTTCTTCTATTGGGCCAGCCGCTTCTATGGCTATAAGGCCCTCCATCCCTTCATTTCCCACTGAGGCTACCATCTCTAGGCTGTCAAGATCAGCCCCCTAAGGATGTCCTGCCTCTGCATCCCCTATAGCTACATTGCTTAAGGCAGCAACTTCCTTTTGCTCGGGTAGCCCCTCTTAAGTCCCTGGGGCATCAGCCTCCGCTATGATGATCACAAGCTCTCCTGGGGTTTCCCTTTCCATGACTGCACCCTCTGCCTTGGTAGGCGAAGCAACCTCCTGGACCTTAGAGACTTCTCCATCACAACTGCCTCATCAAGGCCGGCCTCATCAGCCACGTTGATCTCCATTTGGGACTGGGCCCTCCCCTTCAGCCACGGACGTCACTTCCTAGTCCAAAGCAATGTTGATCAGTGCAGTGGGATTTGAGGCATCAGCCTGAGTCTCTGAAGAGCTAGAGGAGGGCTCAAGTGAAAGGGAAGATGAAACCTCAAGAGCTGAGGGTGATGCAGAAATAACAAGAGACACTTAGGACTCCAAGGAAACAAATGGCTAAGAACCGTTGACTTGCTCCGGAACAACTAGAAGTTGGGGCCCCCTGGACTGTTGCACGAGGTACGGCTGGGGCAGTGTGCTTCCTCTTCTTCCCCTTTGCCTGAGAAGGTGCAGCAGTCTTAGAAGAACGCCCTTGAGAAGAGCTTGTGGCAAGTCTATTGTTCAAGCTACTCCCTATCAAATCGTTCAGATCCTGGACTAGGAGCTCCTCGTACCCAGGAATCTAGCGGCCATCCTTCCATTGGAAGATAGCAGAGAGGTTGTCGAAAATGCTCTTTGTCTTCTTCTCCATAACAAGAAACCGTGGCAGAGACTAGTCCACAGCAATTTGTCGAGGCCTCCCAATGTCTCGCCAGTCCCAGGGGAAGTCCAGGGTGCAAACCTCGCTTAAAGGAGGGGTTCTCACCATCTTCTTCTGCCGCGTGTCCTGACATTAGTGCCAATTTTCCCCTTTTTAGGGATGGTCAAACCCCCAGTATCCACGACCAGTGATTTACCAGTAGTGTTAATGGGCCTCAATTACTCACACCGTTCTACCGAAGTGCGGCAGCAACTACTTGTTAATCTTCGTAAACTCTAAGCTGTTCGAACATGCCTCGATAGCCATGTCTCACTATGAGTCCCCAGTTTGTCCTTCTTTCTACGGTTGATCTTGTTGTAGTGCTTCTCAAAGAACACCGAGAGAGGGAACCCTTGATCAAGCCCGTGCTGCCAAGTGAATCTATGAGGGAAATACCCCTCGAGCTTGGCACTATGGATGGTGCGGTAAGGTAGAACTCCGCCCCTAATGCTCAACATGAACATGAGCTCCTTATGAGTAGTGGGAGCACCATTCAAGTTCTTGCCTAGTTCATCGACAAAGGCACGATCTGTAAGGCATCCAATCAGGAAGGCGGCCTGACTCTTGTGGAGGTGGTCATCACTGAACAAGCTATGTGAATGGCCAAGAGTATGGAAGACCACCTTCTGCCCAGAAATCTTCAAGAGAAACGGACACATTGTTTCCTCCAAGACCCTAGTTTTGGTATAGGTGTTGGGACAATAAGCCCCAAGCTGTATACATAGTGGATGGGGAAAGGCATCTTAAAATCCCCTGGGAAGGCTTCGCCGTCCATTATGCCATTTCCCCCTTTATCTCCCTGATAAGCTTTCCCCCTAGACACAGCTCCGAGGCCGTAATAGATGTTGCACAAGACCAGTTGTGCAAATGCGTACTCTCGCCTCTCGTCATGTCGTAAGACACATAGAACGTACCTGGATGTATAGTCTTTACTCCTCCCGGGAGAGCAAACTTGCACAAGAAGGGCACTAAGTACGCCGCGAGGAAGATGTGGTCGTTCCCACTTTGCAACTCAAACACCGGAGGGGTTCCCTTCATGGATGCTTTCCCCTTTCTCCTTGGGCCTGGACCAACTTCATCAGCGTAGTCTCCGCAGAAGAATGCCACCCATTGGGTGAAGGAGAGGTGTCCATTCTTAATATCAGAGTAAAGAAACTGGTAAATTTGAACCAGCTCCTGAAGTCCAGCTGGTGGTTCTTCTTTCATGACCCATCACCTCCAAAAATGATAGAGTTCGGGGGCACGAACTCATCCTACATAGCACTGATGAGTGGGAGCCCATTGATGAAGTGTAGATCTAGTAGCAAAATCCCTGCCTCTCCATGACCAAGCAGCCATGTGTTACTGGCATGGCTCCATGTTTTCAACAATACCTTGACTGTGTTCAAGCAACGGTCATAGTAGCCTACCGATCACTGGATGGCGGCTAGCAGGGAATCGCTCTTCAAAATGCCCCGGTATCAGCCTAGCAGTTGTGTGGTCCATGAAGAATATCCTTTTAAATATTGGTGCTCCCCTTGCACCCGAAGACCAGCTGAGGACCACTTCAGGCTCGTGGTCTTCATGATCCTCTTGCCTAAGGTAGGCAAGTCCTCACCTGAGGCCACATTCCTAAGCAAACAATGGAAGAGGTCTACCCCTTCTTCAATCCTTACATTCCCGTCGTTGTCTTCTCTGACAGAGGACGGGGGTCACTAACAAAGGTGACACTCAAATGCCACCTTGGTTCACACAATGCATTAGTGAGCAAGATGGGCTCAGCCCTCACCAAGCTTTCATCGGTAAACATGTTGGTGCCAAGTTCCCCTACCCATGGGAGGTTGTTCCCATCAAGAATGGCGCCTAAGCCATGAACTTAAAAGCCAAGGTTTCACTGTCATGTGCAAGTCACTGAGAGACAGTGTTACCGTCGTGCGCAAAAGGGAAGGCTATCGTCAGCTATGTAAATAAAGATTGACGTCGGTTGTCCTATTTACAAATGCTAAGTCACGAAGCTACTGCCGTCTAGTTTCTCAAGGCGTAGCGCCAGCTGCATTCGCAAGGGTGTATCGCCGGTTGGTTGCTTACAGCTTGACGTTGGCCGTGTTTGTGGAGGCTATCGTCGTCTACCCACTGAATTAGTAGTGCCTTGTGTTTACCAAGGCGCAGCACCATCGCCGGACCAAGAGGTTATCGCCAACTGTTGACTCAAGATGCAGCGTCGTGTGCCAAACTAAGGAGTTATGTTGTGAGAGGCAAACACCGCTCTCGTTTAGCGCCGGCTGCGCTCAAGCTGTTCGCACGTGCCAAATGTGTCACCTCAAGCTCCAGGAGACCCGCTTGACAACTACCACCACGACGTGAACTGACGCACGTTTTGCACGTGTGGACTAATAGCCATTCTCTCTGTCTGACTACTTGTGGCTATTCTGTAACAATCCTAAAATTTCAAAAAAAAAAAAAAAAAAAAAAAAAAAAGGAGAAAATATGCTTTTAAATAGGTGATGTTCTGTTTGAGTATGATGGTCCTTGGGGACCATCACTATTTTCAAAAACTTTTACTTCGTTTAACTTTTGCGTGCCTGTTTTGCTTGCTTGCTTTTGCTTCCTGCTTGCAGCTGGCAACGTCCTTTAGCGGACGTGGTTTTCGTACGCTAAAAGTAGACTTTTAACGCGACACCTCAAGTATGAGGTAGAGCGTAAGAAAATAATATAATAATACGTTATAAGAATTTAAATGGGGGATGTGAGCACTCCCACCCTAAAACAAAATTCTGAGAACTCTCTCTCTAGTCGAAACACAGTGAACTTCTCTCTCGAATCAAAATTTTTTATCGGAAGCTCCCTCTCAAATAATTGTGGGTAAGTGACATCGTCTTTCTGAAAAATAGTCTATTTTTAATAAATAGTGATATTTCCGTCTAGGATCTTTATTTTATCAGTTTTGTGTGTAAGTGACCTCATTGTCTCGAAAAATAATCCATTCTTTTTAAAAATAAAATGAAATAATTATTTCTGCTTATTAGCATGAATTTTAGGCGCGATAAATTTTATGCGCACGTGACCTCATTATCTTGAAAAATAATCTTTTTAATAAAAATTGTGATATTTTATCTATGTTAGAAATTTTGAATGTTGTAAATTAGAAAAATAAATTTATTTATTTTTCTTGTCTATTGTTAGAAATAAATGTGATATTTCTGCTTTTAGTAAAATTGTGATATTTCTTTCTACTGTTTTGAATATTTAGACATTGTAAAATTCATGTGAAAATGACTGCCTTATTATTTAAAAATTGACATTTTTGCAATTGATTATATTGTTGTGAAATGTTTATTTGTGAATTGATATTCCATAAATTGTGATAATTCCGTATTCTTGAATTTTTATAGGAGTTTTTCTATACATATTAAATTGACAATTATGCTAGAATGCCTTTACAAACTGCTACCTTTCTAAATTTGAGCCCAAAATATTTGATTGGTTATTTTTGAAATGTTATAGAGAGTGACTGTTATTAATGGTTTAAGTGAAATTCATATTAATGGTTTCAGTGATATGTTGAGTACATGATATTGCTGCTTTCGAATGTTTAAAGAGATTTAGAAATAATTTAAGTATGCAAGTGGACTCATCCGGTTCGCCGGTGAGGTATAAGTGGACCTATCTGGGACGCCGGTAGGGATTAAGTGGACTCATCCGGTACGCCGATGAGGTATAAGTGGACCTGCAGGGATTAAGTGGACCTATCTGGGACGCCGATTGGGATTAAGTGGACCCATCAGGACGCTGATGGGGTATATAGGTGACCTACTTGACGCCAGTAGGGTATTTTGTGAAATCCTTTGAATTATGTACTGCCGTTAAAAGTGTTATAAGCATTTCAATTACTCGGATTATACTTAGTATTTCTGTTAATAGATCTCCTTTTGGAAATATTGATATCTTTCAATCATGATTATTTTTAGGATTATGATGATCACTTACTGAGTAGCCAAACTCATCAAACTATGGTAAACATTTTTTCAGGATAACTGCGGATTCATTTTGAGTGATAGTCAAGATCAACCTTGGAAGATACTGTTGTTGTACTAGCTTTCTTTATTTACTATGTAAGACCTCGCCACTGTAAATTTTTCCTATCAATAGATGTATATATGTTTTGTCTGTCACATCTCAGGAATAACAGTACTGTAAATTCTTGGGGTGTGACAATTATGGTATCAGAGCAATAGGTTTAAGATCCTTAGGAAATTTAAAAAGAATATACTTAAAAATCACATTTATTGTGTGTACAGACCGGGATAAAGTCAAGATCCAGAATAGCTGAAGCCAATATGGAAGGAATTCACAAAGCCTTGGAAAATATGGTTGCTTTAATGCAATATCAGATGGAAAACAACAATCCACCCAAGCAGTCAGTTACAGGAAATGGTGGGAGCAATATCGAACAATTTAAGAAATTAAACCCACCTTCTTTTAAGGGTGTTGTAAACCCACTGGAAGCCGAGGGATGGATTATGCAATTGGAAAAAATATTCGAGGTTATGGAATGTCCTGATGATAGGAAGGTGGCCTTGGCAGTTTTTATGTTAGAAGGTGAGGCACAACACTGGTAGCGAATGGCAAAAGGCGTATTGGTCAAAGAAAATAAAACCTTGACTTGGGAAGTATTTCTAGAGGCATTCAATGAAAAATATTTCCCAGATTTTATTCAAGACCAAAAAGAAATGGAATTTCTAGAATTAATCCAAGGAAATAAGACAGTAGCACAGTACGAGGCCAAGTTTACTGAATTGGCCAGGTTTGCACCACATATGATTAATAATGAGGCAAGAAAGGTGAAGAAATTTGAAAGGGGTCTCAGGCCAGCTATTAGAAGCAGAATATCAGTCTTGAAATTAAGAACTTATGCTGAAATAGTGGATCGTGCCCAAATTGTCGAAAAAGATTTTGAAGATTACCAAAAGACAAAAAATCAGAACAGTCATGTTAGACCTACATCATCTAATCGACAACAGTTTGAAAGGCCAAACAAGAAGCCAAGGCCCTCGCCATTTAAAAACCCAATAGAACCATGTAGAAAATGTGGGAAAAATCATGGATCAAGCCCTTGTTATTGGAATACCGGAGCCTGTTTTAAATGTGGAAAATTGGGACACCAGATTAAACAATGTCCTAGCTTACAGACACAACAGCTTCCAAAACAGGGAGAGATAGCTCCAAAGCCTCAGATGAAAGGAAGAGTATTTGCGATTACCGAGCAAGACGCTCAGGCCTCAAAATCAGTGATCCAAGGTACTCTTACTATCTTCCAAAAAGTAGCTCATGTTTTGATTGATCCTGGATCTAATCATTCATTTGTGTCACAACACTTTGCATGCCACTTAAAGGTAGAACCAGAACAATTAGAATACATTCTAGAGGTAGCCACACCGATGGGAGATTCAATTAACACCAATATAGTGTACAAATCATGTGTAATAAAGATAGAAGAAAAGGAACTGTTGGTTGATTTAATACTCCTGGAAATTCAAGATTTTGATGTAATATTAGGCATGGATTGGCTTTCTGCATACCATGCAAGTATTGATTGTTATAAGAAAATTGTTACCTTTAGTATTCCGAATCAACCAGTATTTTACTTCAATGGTGTCAAAGAAGACTCCCCATCATATTTAATCTCTTGTATTCGAGCTAATCGCCTCCTTCGAAAAGGGTGTCAAGGCTTTCTTGCCTATATCAAAGAAGATAAGAAGGAAGAAATAAATTTGGATACCACTCCGGTTATCCGAGAATTTCCCGACGTTTTTCTCGAAAAATTGCCAGGATTACCGCCTGACAGGGAAATTGAATTCTCCATTGAATTAGTGCCAGGGGTAGCACCAATTTCTAAGGCACCTTACAGAATGGCTCCTGCAGAACTTAAAGAACTGAAACAACAATTGGAAGAATTATTAGATAAAGGTTTTATCAGGCCCAGTGTGTCACCTTGGGGTGCTCCAGTACTGTTTGTCAAAAAGAGAGATGGGACTATGAGATTGTGTATTGATTATAGACAGTTGAACCAAGTGACAGTGAAAAATAAGTATCCATTACCTAGAATTGATGATTTATTTGATCAATTACAAGGATCACAAGTGTTTTAAAAAATTGATCTTAGATCTGGATACCATCAGCTTAAGATTAAAAGTGAAGATGTACTCAAGACAGCTTTCAGAATAAGGTATGGCCATTATGAATTTTTAGTTATGCCTTTTGGATTAACTAATGCACCGGCTGCATTTATGGATTTGATGAATCGGATCTTTAAGCCCTTTTTGGATAAATTTATTGTGGTATTCATCGATGATATTTTAATTTATTCCAAGAATCAGAAGGAACATGAGCAGCATGTAAGAATGGTATTGCAAATATTAAGAGAAAAGAAATTGTATGCCAAACTTAGTAAATGTGAATTTTGGCTTGAACAAGTGACATTTTTAGGACATGTCATATCAAAAGAAGGTCTATCAGTTGATCCTTCACAGGTTGAAGCCGTTGCTAATTGGAAACAACCAAGTAATGTGATTGAAGTTCGAAGCTTTTTGGGATTGGCAGGATATTACAGAAAATTTGTAGAAGGATTTTCTCGAATCGCAATCCCATTGACTCGATTGACACAGAAAAATGTCAAATTTGAGTGGACAAGTGAATGTGAGGAGAGTTTTCAAGAACTAAAAGTTCGATTAACTTCAGCACCTATTTTAACTATTCCTGAGGGGAGTGGGGGATTTGTGATTTATAGTGATGCTTCACATAAAGGTTTGGGCTGTGTATTAATGCAATATGGGAAAGTAGTGGCATATGCATCCAGACAGTTGAAAGAATATGAGAAAAAATATCCAATTCATGATTTGGAGCTAGCTGCAATAGTATTCGCTTTGAAAATATGGAGGCATTATCTATATGGTGAGCAATTCGTAATATACACGGATCATAAGAGTTTGAAATACCTTTTCTCTTAGAAGGATTTAAATATGCGGAAGATAAGATGGATGGATTTCTTAAAAGATTATGATTGTACAATCCATTATCATTCAGGAAAAGCTAACGTTCTGGCCGATGCTCTAAGTAGAAAATCTACGGGAGTCTTAGCTCATCTAATGATCCAAGAAATGCGATTGTTAGAGGAAATAGTGGATTGGCATCCAACTCCGTCCATTAATGGTGTGGTAAGTATGATTGCCAATATTATGGTGGAACCCCAACTAATCCAACAGATTCGATTGGCACAAAAGAAAGACCTTCAGCTTATAACAGTTATAGAAGAGGTGAAGCAAAGGAAAGAGAGATGAATTCTCTATATGTAGTGAGGATTTGCAAATATTCAAAAGTCGGGTTTGTGTCCCGAATGATGAGAGTGTAAAGAAAGCTATCTTAGAAGAAGCACATCATTCTCGTTATACAATACATCCCGAAAGTATTAAAATGTATCAGGACCTGAAGAAAACCTTTTGGTGGAATAATATGAAAAAAGAGGTAGCACTATTTGTGTCTAAATGCCTAACATGCCAGCAAGTAAAAGCTGAACATCAAAGGCCCGCTGGGTTGTTGCAGCCTTTACAGGTGCCAGAATGGAAATGGGAGCACATCTCTATGGATTTTGTCTCTGGCTTGCCTAGGACAAATTCAGGACATGATAGCATTTGGGTCATTGTGGACCGGTTAACCAAAGCTGCCCACTTTCTACCGATTCGCACGACGTACACTTTGGATCGACTGGCTCAGTTGTACATTAAGGAAATAGTGCGGTTGCATGGAGTTCCTGTCAGTATTGTATCGGACAGGGATACTCTGTTTACTTCTAAATTTTGGGCTAGACTACAGTCAGCCATGGGGACGAGACTCACCTTTAGTACTGCCTTTCACCCCCAAACTGATAGACAATCGGAGAGGACCATCCAAACCTTGGAAGATATGCTGAGGGCCTATGTTATTGACCTTACAGGAAGCTGGGATGACCATTTATCCCTGATTGAGTTTGCTTATAATAATAGCTTCCAAGCCAGTATTCAGATGGCACCATATGAAGCCCTGTATAGAAGGAAATGCAGGTCACCCATATGTTGGGACGAGGTTGGTGAAAGAAAGCTTTTAGGGCCCGAAATTGTCCAGGTAACCACAGATAAAATAACATTAATTCTTGAAAGGCTCAAGACAGCTCAGTGTCGGCAAAAGAGTTATGCCGATAACCGAAGGAGAGATCTTGAATTTGAAGAAGGTGATCGAGTTTTCCTAAAAATCTCACCAATAAAGGGTATTATGAGATTCGGCAAGAAAGGAAAGTTGAGCCCACGTTACATCGGACCATTTGAAATCCTGGAAAGAATTGGAGGTGTCGCTTATAGACTTGCCTTACCACCCGAATTGGCAAATATCCATAATGTCTTTCATGTATCTTCACTACGAAAATATCAGCCCGATCCATCCCATATCTTAAAATATGAACCTTTACCGATCAGGAAGGACCTATCCTTCATTGAGCAGCCAATTTTGATACTGGATAGAAGGGTGCAAGTGTTGCGTAACAAGGAGATTCCTTTAGTCCGTGTATTATGGCAGTACCATTCAAGAGAAGCGTCGACTTGGGAACGAGAAGACGAAATCAGAGAAAAATATCCTTATCTTTTTCAGTAATCAGGTACACAAATTTAGAGAACTAAATTTCTTTAAGGAGGGAAGAATGTAACAATCCTAAAATTTCAAAAAAAAAAAAAAAAAAAAGAGAAAATATGCTCTTAAATAGGTGATGTTCTGTTTGAGTATGATGGTCCTTGGGGACCATCACTATTTTCAAAAACTTTTACTTCGTTTAACTTTTGCTTACCTGTTTTGCTTGCTTGCTTTTGCTTCCTGCTTGCAGCTGGCAACGTCCTTTAGCGGACGTGGTTTTCGTACGTTAAAAATAGACTTTTAACGCGACACCTCAGGTATGAGGTAGAGCGTAAGAAAATAATATAATAATACGTTATAAGAATTTAAATAGGGGATGTGAGCACTCCCACCCTAAAACAAAATTTTGAGATCTCTCTCTGGTCGAAACACAGTGAACTTCTCTCTCGAACCGAAATTTTTTATCGGAAGCTCCCTCTCAAATAATTGTGGGTAAGTGACATCGTCTTTCTGAAAAATAGTCTATTTTTAATAAATAGTGATATTTCCGTCTAGGATCTTTATTTTATCAGTTTTGTGTGTAAGTGACCTCATTGTCTCGAAAAATAATCCATTCTTTTTAAAAATAAAATGAAATAATTATTTCTGCTTATTAGCATGAATTTTAGGCGCGATAAATTTTATGCGCACGTGACCTCATTATCTTGAAAAATAATCTCTTTAATAAAAATTGTGATATTTTATCTATGTTAGAAATTTTGAATGCTGTAAATTAGAAAAATAAATTTATTTATTTTTCTTGTCTATTGTTAGAAATAAATGTGATATTTCTGCTTTTAGTAAAATTGTGATATTTCTTTCTACTGTTTTGAATATTTAGACATTGTAAAATTCATGTGAAAATGACTGCCTTATTATTTAAAAATTGACATTTTTGCAATTGATTATAGTATTGTTGTGAAATGTTTATTTGTGAATTGATAATCCATAAATTGTGATAATTCCGTATTCTTGAATTTTTATAAGAGTTTTTCTATACATATTAAATTGGCAATTATGCTAGAATGCCTTTACAAACTGCTACCTTTCTAAATTTGAGCCCAAAATATTTGATTGGTTATTTTTGAAATGTTATAGAGACTGACTGTTATTAATGGTTTAAGTGAAATTCATATTAATGGTTTCAGTGATATGTTGAGTACGTGATATTGCTGCTTTCGAATGTTTAAAGAGATTTAGAAGTAATTTAAGTATGCAAGTGGACTCATCCGGTTCGCCGGTGAGGTATAAGTGGACCTATCTGGGACGCCGGTAGGGATTAAGTGGACTCATCTGGTACGCCGGTGAGGTATAAGTGGACCTACAGGGATTAAGTGGACCTATCTGGGACGCCGATAGGGATTAAGTGGACCCATCAGGACGCTGATGGGGTATATAGGTGACCTACTTGGGACGCCAGTAAGGTATTTTGTGAAATCCTTTGAATTATGTACTGCCGTTAAAAGTGTTATAAGCATTTCAATTACTCGGATTATACTTAGTATTTCTGTTAATAGATCTCCTTTTTGAAAATATTGATATCTTTCAATCATGATTATTTTTAGGATTATGATGATCACTTACTGAGTAGCCAAACTCATCAAACTATGGTAAACATTTTTCAGGATAACTGCGGATTCATTTTGAGTGATAGTCAAGATCAACCTTGGAAGATACTGTTGTTGTACTAGCTTTCTTTATTTACTATGTAAGACCTCGCCACTGTAAATTTGTCCTATCAATAGATGTATATATGTTTTATCTGTCACATCTCAGGAATAACAATACTGTAAATTCTTGGGGTGTGACATATTCACTTTCCCTGTGACCTTCGGTTGCCCACCGGAAAACCGTCTCCCCACTTGTTGGAAACCAACTGTGACACCTTTTCCACTACTTCCCGACGTTGGAAAACACTTTTGCTCACTGCTGCTACTCTCTCACTACGCTCGTTTCATGGAAAACCATTGGGAAACAACCATAAACCCGCGGAAAAGCCCTGGCAACCCTCACTTGCTGCTTTCTGGTATCCCCAAGAATCATTGATAGAACCTCAATTTGCTTCGGCAAGTTACTTGTTCCTCAATTTCGGCGACGACATCCACCGTGACTATCCATGTCTTCCTTGTAGGTTCTCTCGCCATACAGCTGGAACCTTCTTCTGCTCACCATACTGCCTACAAGACCCTCACTCGAGTACTTTGCTGACATCGGAGTTCTCATCAGAAGTCCTTTCCTCTCTCACACGGTTACTGTTTTACTTGAGATAAAAACAATGAAAAATGGGATTAATCCCCTTATACTGGCGCAGCTTCACCAAGGTACCCCTCACAAAGCAAGAATATCAGATAGGTCCCAGAAGGCCAATCGGTGATGGGCCGGACTGGGTCAGGCTCAGACCTTAGGCCCAAACAAAGGCTTATCGCAGATCGTGTAACGTCGACAACGAACCTTCAGATGGGTTGGACCGGGTTAGGCTCAAACCTAAGGCCTAAAGAGAGGCTTATTGCCGCCTGTGCAACCTCGAGCATCGACCTTCGGATGGGCCAGACCGGACCAGGCCCAAAGCTCGAGGCACGAACATAGGCTAAATGATGGCTTTGTTCCGTATCGTCGAGAGTGACGAATGCCGCATGCAACCAAAGCTGCATGCGTTAGTACTACTGCTGCCGGTGACAACTCCCAAGCATGCCAACACCGCTCGTGCTAGCGTTATGTGTGCCAATGACTATCGTCACTTATGTTGCTGTTGTCCGTGGCTAGCATCGCACATGTCTGAACTTGATCATCACTATTACTATTCTACCACTATCCCTAGTGGAGTTGCATCAAAGCCATAACCTCTGTCAATCCTAGTGGAGTTGCATTCAGGTCTTTCCACTCAGGCCATGTTTGGTCATCCTCAATGGAGTCAGTAGCAGGCCACTGTCCCTCAATAGGAACTACACCCGTACTACAGCCCATTGACCCCCAATGGAGTTAATGTCACTCTTACCCTTTCAATCCCCTGTGGGTCAGTCGCGTACCAATCTATCTTATCCCCAGGAGTCGGGTTACCTTCTATGAGCCTATTCCTCATGGAGTTCCTTAGGGAATCATACTTGTCCCCTAATCCCTAGTGACGTTAGCTTCCCATCTAATACCCATGTTATCATTTTAACCCCAGGAATTTAAATTAATATCCACATACCTATCTCCCATAAAGCTTCACCTACTGGGTGATCCATACCTTGGTCCGTACTGTATGACCTTAAACTACACAGCCTTGGTCTAGGTGCACGACCCTAAACTGCATGGTCCAAACTATATGACCTTAAGCAGTAGCGAAGGTCTAGTTGCACGACCTTAAACTGCATGATCCATGTTGCATGATCTTAAAATGCAAAGCTATGGTCCAAACTGTATGACCTTAAACTGTAGTGCACGTCCTGGCTGCATGACGTTAAAAGGCTTAGCACCATGGTCCAAATTATATGACCTTAAACTGTAGCAGAGGTCTAGTTGCATGACCTTAAAACTACATGGTCTTATTTGCATGACTCTAAACTACATAACCATGGTCCAATCTATATGACCTTAAACCATAGTGTACGTCCTGGTCGCATGACATTAAACTGCTTTGCACAGGTACCGGAGGTATGACCTTAAACACGCCCTTACACATGTGCACATGCCCTTTATGTGTATCTTGAAGCACATCTTCCCTAACTGACCCATCCATGTGCGTGCATCACCTTCAACACCTTCCCAGTAAATCCATCTTCCTCCATTACCATTCATCATTCTTCAGTGAGTCTCACCCGCACTCACAAAATAGCGAACCATCCCGCCATCCGTACTCGGCGTCAGCTAATAGGTCACGACTTTTCACCCACCATTCATAGATCATCCACCTCTCATTGGTAGCCTCGTGCCATCTCCCCAAAGTTAGTCACTACTCCATGGCTTCAACAAACTACCATTCATCACCACCATGGTCCAGCTGTATGAACTTAAACTGTAGTGCATGTCCTGGCCGCCTGACGATAAAAGGCATTGCACAGATTTCAAAGACATGACCTTAAACACGCCTTCACATAAAAATAAAAAAGAGAAAAATAGCGGGCTTGGTGTATACCTGGATAAGGGAACGCCATGAGTAAAAATGACGGACGGACATGGTCACGAAACCATGAGTAAAAGAGTTTCGTGGAAAAAAAAAAAAAACGAGCACGGTAAAAACCCCAAAAGGGCACAATGAGCAAAAATGGAAGAATAAGAGTGGACTTCGTCGAAAAAGTCGTGGGTAAAAAAGCCCCAAATAAAAGGAAGTTGGTGAAAACTGTCTCTAGGGCACCGCTTCCTAGTCAAAGTGAAAATCTGCAAAAGACGCTTGGACCCATAAAGAGGTTGATGCAGCACTCGCCTCAACAGGAACTTTCAGCCCACATTCAACAGAAAAATCTCTGGTGTCACAATACCAAGATCCAAAATATGAGCATCAAGCAAGATTTCGACAACTTGAGTCCATTTACAGAAAGGACTTGAAAGACAGAAGACTCTCCAAGAAGGCAAAACAAGTCTCATGAGGAGTACATACTATTCCCACGAGGTCACAAACACACTCCAAAATGTGAAAGACGCCCCAAGATGGCCAAAGTCAACCAGAACTTGGACCTGTTATTCAAAAAAAACTGCAAGCGGAAGGCAGGGATTATACCCATAGTTGATCACCTTGATAAACTGAGGTACCCTGCCCACTGAGAACAATCTGGTGCACCACGCAGATGGTCGCCAACCAAAGACCCTTCAGCAGACTAAAATGGGAAAAATGCCCTTCAGCACGGCACTCGACCACCAGACAGGCCTGATGCTGACCAACGAGGTCCGTACAAAATCCTCAGTTGTCAGAATCATAATTATCCCCTTGAGGGTGAGGACTTTGACATTATCCCTCAAACTCCCCTAAAGTCTCCACAGATAGACCTGTAGATTGCATCCAAACATCTAAGCATTCTAGTTACAACATTACGTAGATGTCCTCGACATTCACGTGGTCCTGTGGTTAGGAAGGAACAAGTAATAAAGCAAAAGGAAATTTTTTGAATGTTGTCCTTTTTGCTTCTCTCGAAGCACAACATTTGGTGAGGCATGATGTTTGAGATATTTTTCAGCATCTTGGGTCCCCGATGTGGAATAAAAAGAGAAGCCGGTCAATAAAGCCTTGACATACAGTGGAATTCTCGACAGGCTACCTGCCAGGTTTCGGTGTAATCCAACATGTCTAAGGCAGTGGAGACAAAGAAATAATTTTGAAAAAATTAGTCTCTAGCACCCTAAAACGAACTCCATAACTAGAGCTCTATTTTTGGTGAGTAAAATTGTTGTGGGATCACCGCCATTGGATTCGACACAGTCGAAAACCTCTATGGGTCAAGTTTCGGCTTAATCGGGCACTCCAGGACAAAGTTTTGGGTAGAGGACCAAAAAGGGGTAGGGCACACACTATTCGCATGTACCCTCCTTCCACCAAATCACCATTAAAGGTGGTTTTTTTTATAGTATCGAGCAGTGACTTTCAAGGGCCTCACTTGTCCCGAGTCAAATCACGCTCAATTTTTATGAGCTATTTGTCTCATCAAGACGAGCGTTTTGATATGTGGCATACCCTGTGATGACACTCGAGTGGGGAGAAAAGCATGAGAGAAGTCGTTGATCCGTGAAGTAAGTCGCAAGAAAATCAACAGCTCACTCGAGCAGCCAAATCATGGAGTTAGCGCGACATATCGACGCTTTCTCTCTCTTCTTTTCTCTCTTCTCTCTCTTCTTTTCTCCCTTTTCTATTATTTCTCTCTCTTCTCTTCTCTCTTCTCTTATCTCTTCTCTCTTCTTTTCTCTCATCTTTCTCTCTCTTCTTATCTCTCTTCTTTCTCTTTCTTCTTCTTCTCCCTCTTTTATTTGACCAAGGGACAAGTCTAACACTGTCATGGTAGTCTCTTTGTCGAGAAGGATTGCCACCATGCCGGTCTCAGTTACCGTGCCCATCTTTCTACCACGTCGAGCCAGGCTGGTCGGTGTTGGTGTTCTATTGTCAAGTAGTATTGCCATTGTGTCGGTTCGCATTATCGTGCCCGTCTTACTACCACGTCAGGTCAATCATCATGCCAATCTAGCCACTGTATTAGGCTAGTCACCTGGTCAAATGTGTCTTTCTTTTCTTTTCTTCTCTCTTCTTCTCTCTTCTTCCTTCTCCCAACCCTCATCTCATTATTTCTTTTCTTTTCTCCTTTGAATGCACACGCCCATGTACATTAGCCCAAAGACAAGGCGGGGTCCCTCGACCCACTTGTCTTGTAAAATTAACCATGTGTGTGTGATTGCAGAAACAAGAGAATATAGGCTAAGGGAGGCGATTTCGAACCAGATGTAGGACTGGGGGGCTTTCTTCGTGATCAAAGAGGGCATCTACGCGAGCCAGCCCAAGTAAGACCCAACCCCACCTTAATTTCCTCTCTCATCGGTGGTATACCTGCCCTTGCTCCTGAGCAAGTTCCCGAGAGAGCAATCTCATTGAAATCCGAGATGCGTGCCGCCAGATCATCCAGATCCGGAGGGTGAGATCAAGGCACTTAACCAAGCGTATGAATAGGTTCGAAGACATGGTGTTATCAATGATAGAGAAGATTGACCGCATGAAAACCATGCAACACTTGGCTAACCACGAGGCCAACTCCCATAATACAGATGATATAGCACCAAGGCAGCCCCCTCCTCTTGCCTCACAAGACAATTCTGTCCCTCACCCCATCTCACATGTAGACATCGAGGCCATGGTAAACCACAACTTGAAGAATAGACAAATCTCGGGATGTAAGGTACAACGCTTTACCAAAAGCCATACCCCTCTCACATTGATCAAGTTCGTTTCCCTCAGACTACAAAAAAGGGAAGCTTTCCCTCTTCAATGGTCCAACATCCTCGCACTAGCATATCACACATTTCCAAGCGGCAAGTTGAGAGACAACGGCTGATTCGAGACTCCTCCTCCGTCAGTTTGTTGAAACTCTTGATGGCCTGACCTTTCAGTGGTATGCACGACTTCCTCCAAATTAAGTACATAATTGGGAGGAAATGGAGAAACCGTTCCACCAGCGCTTCTATGAGGTCGAGAGAGAGGTCCAAACCATCGAGCTTCTCACCTTGACCCAGGAACCAAACGAACTCGAGCATCAATTCATAGCAAGGTGGACAGATTTGACTTCTCGCCATCCTAATCCCATACCTGAGAAGGAAGCAGTCCAGATCTATGTGCAAAACATGCGACCCGAGATTGCTTTACATGTTGAGGCCTCCAAGCCGATCTCCATGTCAGAGCTGATCTCTAAGTCAGTTCGTATAGAGAGTTTGTCACACCACCATAACGGGTCATGTCAACAGTCTTCAAGCTTGGGAAACAACCAGGGCAATGGTAACTCTCTGGCCAGCACCCGAGGCAATCAACAAAAAGGAGTAATCAGCGCAACCGTCACCATTAGTGATTCAAAGAAGCTGCCTCCCAAACTTTGGACCTCTCGAAAGGGGTAGGCACAACAAAAGCGCCTCATGCAGGCAAACAACAGCAGTCATACAACCAGGTACCCCCACCTGCAAACCTTAATCGAGATGACTATTGAGCCAAGCATAAGAGTAAGGTCTATCCTTTTGAAAAAGAGTGAGTTCCCGCACTACTCCGACCATTGCTGGAGCAGAACATGATTGAGCTGCCTGAGAGAAAGTTTCCTGATCAAGCTAGTCACGAAACCCCATGTAAGCTAATGTGCGTATCATGGAAGGATAAGCCACCCCACAAAGGAATTCTACACACTCAAAGACTTCATCAAGGCTCTGATCCAAAAGGGTCAGATAAAGTTCGAAGAACTTAAGAAAGCATTCAGAGCAATAGAGGCTTCCAACCAGTGACAGTATAGCAGGAAAGTGAAGGCCTGCACTCTTCTAATGAGCTACCATCAGATCTCCTTTAGGCTTTATTCAATATGATGCTCCAATAGGGACTCGTCACTGTTTGAAGACATTTTTTAGCACCTTGGGTCCCCGATGCAAAATAAAAAGAGATGGCAGTCAATAAAAGCCTTGACATACGGTGGAATTCTTGATAGTCTCAGAATTTTCCCAGAACGAGACAGAATGTTCTTAAGAACTTCAAAAGGCCACCTACCAAGTTTCGTTGCAATTCTACATGTCTAAGGCAGTGTAGATAAAGAAACAATTTCAGCAAAATCAGTCTCTAGCACCCGAAACGGACCCCGTAACTAGAGCTCTATTTTTGGTGCATCAAATTGTTGTGGGACCACCGCCATTGGATCCTGCACGGTAAAATATCCATGTGGATCACATTTCAGTATAATCGAGCACTCCATGACAAAGTTATGGGTAAAAGACCAAAAAGGGGTAGGCTGCACACTATTTCCATGTGCCCTCCCTGCACCAAATCACCGTTAAAGGTAGATATGTTTACTGTCTCGAGTAGTGACTTTCGGGGGCCCTATCTCACTTGTCGTTAGTCAGATCATGCTCAAATTTTGTGAGAGTGTTCGTCTCCTCAAGACGAACGTTTTGATATGGGGCACGCCACATGAAGACGCTCGAGCGGGGAAAAAATCTAGAGAGAAATTGCTGATTTGTGAAGAAAGTTGCAGGAAAATCAATAGGAACACGCCTCGCTCGAGCGGCCAAATCACAGCGCTCGCCTGTCAGATTGATGTGAAACCAGTTCCATCATGTGTGTAAGGACTAGGGCTATCTCTAGTTTGAACCCCGTACATGATGAATGGTCAGATTTCACACACAAACCAATAAAGTGACCATAAATTCTTGTGCCAGAATTCCAGATTCCGTCCATAACCCAAAAGTTACAAAATCTTCGTCCGGGCATGAAATCAAGCTGCGTTTGATGCCACGCGATCGTGACGGCATGTTTAGTGTGATCCGAGGAAGAAATCACGAAGTAACATTAAGGAACGAGTACACTATCGATCCGAAGTTTTAAAGATTCATCCAAATTTTAAGTCACATGATCGTGACTTAAAAACACGATCCATGGCTCGAAGTTCATATCAAATCGATTGCCTTGCCGAGCCCTACAAGAAAATAAACATATTTTTTACAAATGGGTGTCGGATCAACTCTGGATTATCCATGGAAGATCACGCACGTTTTAGGGCAGCAACAAGGACTGTTTTTTAATTCTATAAATTGTTAGACATGGGCAAAACAGTTAATTTGAACCATTCTTTTTAATTTATTTTAATTCAATTAAATTGTAATTATCATCAATTGAGATAGTTTTTGGGGCATCCACCCTTGTTTGGGACCAATTCTATAAATACATACTAAACCTAATTGTAAAGGATTCTGCTCTGATTCTCCCTCAAGCATTCAATTGATCAATAAAGTTCATGTTTCTTCTTTGAATTCGTGGGTGTATCTTGGAGAGAGAAGAGAAGGGTCGGTACCCTTTGGTAAGGTAATTTTCTCTCTCCTCCTCTCCTCCCTATCTCTTTCTCTCTCCTCCTTTTTTTCTCTCTCTTGCTTCCTCTATCTTTTCTTTCTTCTTCTTTTCTCAGATTTCTCTCTTCTTCTCTGTGAACTCGCACGGCTGTGGCAGAGCCGTGCATGTCATCTCCTTCCTTCTCTTTCTCTTTCTTTAACCCTCATGATAATGGCAGCGCTGTGTGTGTTCCATTTTCTCTTTTTCTTCTTCTTTTGGATCTTTCTCTCTGTTTCTCTATGGCTGAAGGTGCATGGCACTAAGGTGCATGGCGATGGCAGTGCCATGCACGAACCTCTCTCTCTCTATTTTATTTTCTTTATCTCACACACACAGTAATGGTAATGTCGTGTGCATTTTCTTCTGTCTCTTCTTCTTCTTCCTCTTTTCCTTCTTTCTTTATTCTCTCTCTACTCTTTCTCTCAGTTTGAACATGCACGGCGATGGCAACGCCGTGCATGAATCTCTCTTTCCATTTTCTTCTCCCTCTGACACCCATAGCGGTGGCAGCGTCGTACATACCTCTTTCCTCTTCTCTTTCCTTATTCTTCTTTTCTCTTTCCTAATCTCCTTCTCTCTCTTTCCTTTGTTCTTCTACGGCTCTTTCCCAATTGCTCCTCACTTTCCTTTGGCCTCTCTTCTTTCCTTTCTTCTCTCGCTACTTTCCTTTCCTCTTCCTCTTTCGTAAAATCCTCTTTCCTCCTCCCTGTCTTTCTTGCCATCACTTTGATTTCTTTTCCTTCTCCCCTCCAGTCATGCAAGGTGATACTCATCACCGGGTATGACGTTCTCAGCCTTCCTTTATCTTCTTGAAATATGCGCAGTAAGCCGAGCCTTAACCCGAGTGGCGGGTTGGGCCACTGACCAAATTTCTCCTTTCTCATATGGTGCACGATGATGCTCATCATTGAGCATGACATTCATTTCTAATTCTTGTCTCTTTCCTCTATCATGGATGGCGGAAGTCCATCGCTGTCCATGTCCTTTCTCTCTCAAGTTGGGGGTGCTAGCCTCTTGATCCTCTCAATCAAGTTACTGTCATTGTGCTTTGAGGCAGGGGTAGATAGGGCTGGCATTGATTCTTTCATCATTTGGGTCAGGGCTCCTTGAGTTCTACAAAATTCACCAAGGGCCTCGGTGTCCTCGTTGCTAAAGCTTGCATGGTTGGCACGAGCCCTTGGCATATCCATCCTATCACAGGAGCACCTAGTCACTAATCTGTCCTAAAACTATTCTAAAGACAATTCTAAGACTCCCTAAGCCAAGGATCCTATTCTGGCTGCTCTGATACCATAACTCTCACGACCCCACTTCCAGCCCCCATTCCGTACTTGATAGAGGATAACCGGGTGCAGGTCCATGATCTCGATGTAGCATATGTCACTCAAGTCAGAGTGAAATCAACACTTTAATAATGCGGTAAATGGAGCAAACCATGGGAAATAACTAAAACAATCATTCAACAGGTAGATGAACATAGAAATCCCATACACTAAAAATCCACTATAGAAAATTCTTCCAAAATATTACGCTTCAGTTTGGGGTATCTAGGCCCAATATTACACATATCTACAATGAACAAAAACTCAAGGCTAAACTGCCGAAATACATAGAAGATTCAAGCACCCTCTTTAAGAAATCTGGCTTCGACTCCCAGCCATAAAACATGTACCCCTGACCCCTTAACCTGTCACTATCAATCTACAAGGAGGGGAGAAATAATGGAATGAGCTATAAAGCCTAGTAAGTATATCTAGGTACAATGCATCATTATTAAGTCTATCCATGTGTCAAAAATGGTTTTCTCAATTATAAGCTATCACAGTATAAATATCACATAAATCAAAATCTCATCAAGGCATCTATCCTAGGCATCATTTCAAGTATTAGAATTCTCATTTGTTCAATACTGCAATTGTCATTCACATTCATAGTGCAAATAATAGATATCATAAGAAATAGCAGTTTAGAAAAACTTTTTCTTTAGAAGTATCATCATATGCATAGCAATCATGCATTGCACACCATCTCTCATACATCTATAACTAAATAAGGTTCAGCACACATGTTCTTATCACAATAGATTATACTCTCATTTCATCATAGAGCATATAATCACTTCATGACAATCACAAGGTCAAGTTATGCAATACACCTAAATCATGCACCTGGCTGGTATCAGTCACATAGGCATACCCTACAATACTCTCAAAGCAGGCATCCCCCAACATCAATGTTTGGTCATGCAATATGCCCAAAGCATGTCAAAGAGTTCTCATAGCATTTAACACTTCAGTCATACTACTAATGGGTGTCTCATTGCGTAGTGATCAGTATCACAGTATCATATCATAACAGTACCCACTACCAATGGGTGGCCCATGACGTAGTGGTCAATATCACAGTATCATAATAGAGTAATCAAGCATTAATTTTTCTCCTACCTAGTCAGTACCTTATGATAGGCAATTCTAGCATCATTATGCAAGATTTGAGTCTTGTTCACAAATATACAGCTACCATGTAGCACTATGACACGTAGAATGAAACATCCATCATAATAGGATTCTGAAGTGGCACTTACACTTATCAATTAGCATTTATGAAACTATTCATATTACCACTACAACATTTATCACGTAACATTTATCGTTGAGTTATCACATGGCATTTGTACTCATCGATCATCGCTTATTACATAGTCACGTAGCATTGTTCACATCGTATCATAACCCTTAACATGTAGCATTCATCATATGAAACTATCACATAACATTTATGCTTAGCGATTATTACATACAACACTTGTCGCTCAGGTTGATCAGTGAACAATTCTTTTAAAGAGTGTACACTTTCACTACATTCACTGCCAAGACGTTCTCATAAGAAAGGGGCGTCATTATCAAACCATAAAGAGTTTCAGTCCGGATGCAAAACCAATTTAGAAGTAAACTTACCCATTATTCATACAAAATTTATTTGAACACATTTGGGCAGGGTTTTAGCATAAAACAATTTATTTCTCAAGACAACCACCAAGCTGAAAACCTTGGTCACGAGTGGCAGTGACGTACCCCTCTTCTTGGGGGAATAACTCTCCATATAGAGAGAATTTCAAAATGATCTAAACATGAAACTTCAATTTTAAACATGGATCTTTATAATGGCAAGGGTTTGAAGATGTTTGGACGACATTTAGTGGGTTAAAAGCTCAGTAAAAAGTGAGTTACAATTGCTAGAATTTCCTGCAATTGTGAATAATGATATGCCCTCACATTTCGGGGACATAACTCTCATCCTATGGGGAAATTCGAAAAGAGTTCAACATGCAAATTTTAGTACACGCGCAAATCTTGCAAATGACAGTGGTTTGGGAGCATTCGGACTCCATTTGTTGGTCAAAACTTGTGACAATAGAGGTAATAGCTGTGAAATGCAGTGAAACCTACTAACAGTGACATATAGACACACTTTTGAAGCGTAACTCATCTTTTATGAAGAATTTGGAAAAGGTTAGAACATAAATATCATAGAAAACACATTATGAATCAAATGGCGGTTACTTTGAGCATTTGGACGTCGTTCAATAGGTCAAATGTTTGATATAAAAAGAGTGACAGCTCATACATTTTCTACAACCTCTCAACATTGAAATACCCACACATTTTGGAGCATAATTTCTAATCCATAGCGAATTTCAAGGTAATAGAAAAAGAAAAGTGGAAGTAGACAACCATATATTTCGTTCAAAACCAGTTTGGGTCCATTTGGACGCCGTTTGGCCACTGAAGCATTCAATGCAAGAACAGTCACAGTTTTAGAAAATCTCATTTTCAAGCTTAATATGCATTAAAGAACACTTAATGATTCACAAACCAACACAGATATTAATACAAAATCTTGCTCATATTAAGCTAGCCTTACAAGTGATTCATTTCACCAATTTCCACCACTAGCAAGATCATTTTCATTGCTCAAACAAGCAAGGCACGCAGAAGCACAAATCTGGGATTTGAAGCTCATTTCACCAATTCACATCCATACCTCTCATCCTACCATTTTACCCATTTCAATACATAAAATTGATTTCTACAGCATTTGTTGGTGCAAAGATGCTAAATCTACTTACCTGTGCTCAACAGCACCTCAAAATTCCCACTTGCAGACCACTTCAAGCTTCAAGCATCTCCAAAGGGCAGCAGTAAGGAGCTCCAACCTTGGGCTCTAGATAGAGAAAGAAAGGGGTGACGGTAGTGAGATGGAAGGGCAGAGGGGTGTAAGTATCCAAGGTAGGTGGGAAAAAAACACTGTGGCTGACAGGGTAGTTGAAGATCACTATAGCTGACATGTACAAAACTGACAAATGAGGCACTGATACATATGGCGGCAGTCACATCTCTTCACTGTTGTGCGTGTTTTTCTACCTCTTCTTTCTACTACACGTACGGCTCTACACTCTTGTTCACACACGGTATTGCCCCATGTCACGCACGGCGTTGATCTATTCACGTGCGGCAATGCATCCTTACACTTGCGGCGCTAGCCTCTTTCACATATGGCACTAGGCCTCTTTACATGCGTGGCGATGCCTTTCTTACATGGCGCTGCACTTCCCTCTCTCTCTTCAGAGCCGACGTTAGGCCTCTTCCCCTGACTGTGATGCTCATCCCTATCATCACACACGGTGCTAATTTTCTCTCTCCTCTGCACTTTACAGACGACGCTGCGCCACAGACAGCACTAAGCTCTTATACACACGTGACGATGCTCCAAACGACGCTAGACCTCTGTTTCACCCTCCATCGTCGTGCGCATCTCATGCCCAGGGAAATTTGTGGTCCTTATAAGGTAGGAGGCGAGGCTGTGACAGGTTTGGTGAAGCCGCACCACTCCATGGTAAAACCCGTGAGTTGCGAGGCGCATGAGCATAGACCCCGTTAGGGAGGTTCGATTGAGCCCAAATATGGTCCTCGGGGGTTTTTCGACGTTCTGAGCATAATGGTGGTGGTTTGACCCCTGTTGCAGCCGCTAGCATAGGGCTACAGTGAAGGGTCCTTTGTTGGTGGGAGGGAACCACACCCAAGTCACTAGGCTAGAAGCTTTATTTTCAGCACAATCTTGGTCTGCGGGTGTTTCGTGAACTCGTGAGACCAAACTATGACCGGCTCTCTCCTTATTTGCATGGGCTAATAGAAGTACGTAAAAAATGACGTACAACACCTGCAAGTTCATGTTGTCGCCGGCTCTCCCCTTATTTATATGGGCTTCGAAAGTACATCAAAAATGACATACAACATTTTATAGTGAATATTCTTCTTGGTTTGTTATATTTATGTCTCTTCCTTGTTTTCCCTATTTGATAGTATAGGTTTGCTCTTCTCACCCTAACCTTTTATCTCTTCTTGTGTGGTTGGTTTCTCTTTTGTTGTAATTATTTCTTTTAATTTGTTGTGTGTTTCTCCTTTCCCTTCTTGTTCACTTGATAATGTAGATCTCTCTCTATCTCTCATCTTCTCTATCTAATGCTTGTTTGTTCTTCTTTGTTATGCTCCTTGCCTCTTAGTTAGGGATATTTACTTTGATCCCTTTCTTTTTCCTCTATTTTGTAGTTTAAATCTCCTTCATCTCTCTCATTCCCTACTTTCTTTCATATTTATTTTATCTTTTTTCCTTATATTTTGCTCAATAGTTAATCTCCCTTATTCTCTTCTTATTGCAGTTACTTTTCTTGTCTTTTATTATCTTTTATTATTAATCCATGTCCATCTATTCCTCGCTCCCAATCTTTTGATGTGCTATTCTCTACTTCTCTCTATCTCATTTATCTTAGCATTTCTTCTAGCACTCTCTCGTATATCTCTCTTTTATATTTATCTTTATTATTATCATCGCATGTTATTTATTAGTATTAGTTTAATATCCTCTCTCTCACTCTCATGTTATTCCTTCCATATTGCATTATTATCTCTATTCTAATCTTATGCTTATATCTCATTTCCTCGTTGATGTGGAACTCATTTCCTTACTCCTTCATATTCATGCTTGTATCTCCACAATCTTTTCCCTCTCTTTCATTTTATGTTATGTATGTTATTGTAGATAGTAGCTTAGACTTAGTTATCTCCATGCTTTTTACTTTCTTATTCTTTTTGCATCTCATAGTCAGATTATTTACTCCTGTTTATTTTTATCTTCCTAGTTTAATTGTTTACTTGTGGTTCTCTTCCCTTATTCTATATCTAAATCTATTTTCCTAAAAGCTTCCTTTTACCCCAAACCCCTTTTTGAAAGCTCTCTTTGTTGAGTTCCATGGTTAAGATAAGAGGGAAGCCAACTTTGTTGGCTGTCCGAGAAGGATAAGGTCTTAGGACCCAACTCTCCCTCAGAATGTAATTTGACGGGACCCATACTCTATCAACTCATCGATTTATTATATCTGAAACCAAGGCAGAGGTGAAGTCCCTTGCACGCAATTTTGAGTATAAACAACTCTCTATTTGGGGGGTGAAGAAAAGAGTTGCTCCTATGCTTGGAAGGGTATCCAAATTAGTCTTTATTATCTTCATCATAATGTAAAATGAGTTATTGGTGATCACCAATCTAGGGACTTCCAGGCAAACTTGCGATTGTCGGAAAAGTCTATATGGGAGATCCATGATAATTACATTCATAAGGTTTTGAGTGTTTTTGCTAAGATCAGGGTTTCAAACTACTTGCAAGGTTTTCATCAACTATGGAATCTTCCTTTCCCAACATTTAGTCCTCTACTCAGAGCATAGAGAGAGGTTGAGGTGTTTAAACCCCTACTTCAGCCTCATAATGACTTCTTTGTAAGAATGCACTCTCTTAATGGCCTTTTTTCTCTCTAGGAGGCCTAAAATTTTATCCGATGTAGGGGATGCCTCCAACCCATTTTCAGGGTACTTTTGGTCTTCTCAGTGCCATCCTAGGGCGGAGTGGTTCTCTTGGTTGGCTATCCATAAATGCCTCCCTACCACTTCTCTCTTGCAGCTAAGAGGGATTTCCTTGGCATCCAAATATCGATTTTGCTAGGCTAATGATGACAATATATGTTACCTTTTGTTTCAATATGTTTTTCTCACAAGGAATTTGGAGATCAATTGTATAGAGGTGTGGAAAGAGATTCATGTCTAATCAATCCATTGCATCCACACTGAGGAAATGGATTGCTCTTAGGCTTAGATTAGATGGATTACTCAACATATGACAATCTATTTTCTTTATTATGATTTGGATGTTATGGGAGGAGAGCAACAATGTGTTGCTCCAAAGGAAAGTGCCAAGGCAAGAATACTTGGTTAAGAGAATCATTTGTCACATCAAAGGGATTACGGCTGCTAAAGATTGGTCCCTTCCATATATCAGAGAAGGCAATAACAGAAAATCTACTAGCACCATGGCATCAACAAAGCAGTCTGTCTCAATCGATTGGTCATTGTCAAATCAACGTCATTACAAACTAAATAAAGATGGGACATCTTTTAAAAAACCTAGTCTAGCAAGGAGTGGTGGTATCATAAGGGGTGATGGTGCCTACTTCATTGCTGCCTTTGTGAATCCATTAGGTATTACATTAAATAAATACACAAAGTTCCATGCTTTGGAAGTGGGGTTGGACTTAGCCATTCAGCTGGATTGTTTCCCTTTGCAGATTGAGAGTGATTCTACCTTATTTATCAATTCCATACATGGTTTTGGAAAATCATGTGGGCACTCCCGCTGTAGCAGCTAATTGTCGACATCAACTTTGTAGTCGTCAGTAGTTGATCTCGCATAACTACCGTGAGGCAAACATGGTAGCGAATAATCTTACAAAGAAAGCCACAGCTTAATCAGCTTCTACCATTTGGTGCTCAAAACCTCCAGACTTCATTTATATGTCTTTACTTTATGATGTTACACAGTTGCCCTCTTATGTTGTATCTTGACAAGCTTTTACTTCTTTTTATTTATATTAATGAAACGGTAGGGGGCCATTTCCACCACTGGTTTACCCCAAAAGAAAATAAAGAAAAGAAATTTGGATTCATTTCTCGAAAGCATGGTAGGCCACTATGTCAATTATAATTTTTTAAAGAAAATAAAGATAATTATTTTGCATGCATTTGAGACATTTGATATGAATGACATGGAGTAAGTTGATGTGATAGTTTGAATTAAGGAAGTGAATAATAAGACTTGGTATGTTTTAACCTAGAGCTACTACATAGACGAAGTACTCAAAAGATTTAATCATTTTCAATCCAAGCTAGCTCTGACTAATTTCTCATAATAAACTCATAAAGAATCGTGATGGTTCTACTTCCCAATTGGGCTAAGTAAGAGCCATTGGATGTATAATATATGTAATTTTTGTGAAAGAAAAGTATAAATTGTCTACCAAACATGGATGTACAATATATGCCATTGGATGTACAATAAGATGCAGACTTATATCTCCATATGTATAAAGGAATAGGAGATAGTTGCTTTAGAAATTGCTAGTAAAGAAGATGAGTGGCTAAGAACTTGATTGTGCAAATACCACTTATTCAAAGCCCATGTATGCAGTCGTAATATGGTGTGGTTGTGGAGCCATTATATACCAAGCAAAAAATAAGATTTATTCTGAAAAGCTAGAGATATTCCCATGGGAGATAGTCCGTTGATATTTTTGCTTATAAGATCATCCAACCAGAACTTTGATACAACCATTAATAAAAGCCCTTTCAAGGGATCAAGTTTGGAAGATAGAGGGATGGGATTAACACCCATATGACATATGCGACAAGATGATGTAAATCCTACCTAAGGACAAGGAGAGCACTAGTCCAAAATTTAAAGGCAAAAAGAAGAGCAAAAAGAAGTCACTTGTGTGAAGTCTGATGCATGTATGTATGTACCATAATATCACTTAATGGAAACTAAATAAATTTTTTACCCCACCCCTAGCTGTACGGTATAATTTACAAAATTGAATAGAGAAGTTGAGCTTTGCTCTTAATGATTTCATTTTCCTAGATAATGTAAAGCTTAGGCTAGGATATCGCACTACAAGGCATCCTCCATAGAGTCACCTATATTAGTATGAAAGTGGGAGGGTGCTTCCTACAAGAATTGGGCATTCTCTAGAGCACTCATGAAAATAATGAATAACACAAAGCCTTAAATTCTCAAGCTTTTTAGAAAACCACAACTTTTTCAAAAAAAATTTGTGGTACGTGAAAGACATCGATAATGGATATAGTTCAAGGTTTATCCAATCATTGTCCTTGTAACTATTTTACATAACACTACGTTGAGGTTCAAATCTATAGGACATGTCTATTCATGCATGGTCTTTCCATAAATGTTTGAAGAGTCTAATTGTTTTAAAATATTTTGGGGGATTGTTTGCTTTCTTATTTATCATTATTTTAAAGCACTTTTGTTTGTGAAATCATTGCTAGTCTACTAATATATTCTAGACCCTTTGGAAGATTTTCACTTAAACTTTTAATTTTTGACTAGGGGCTTTTCTTTTTCTTTCTGAGATGGGACGCGACATGTACTAGCATGAATACATATCATATCATCGTATGTGTATATTTTATAGGGTGTGGTTTCTATATTGCAACTTTAAACAATCCGATTGAGGTGCACCTCTAAATTTTATCATAACATGTAATTTTATTATAAAAAGTTCTTAAAATTATCTAAAAATCTATTTTCATATCTAAGTATGAAATTTTAAACTCCAAAAATAGTTAAAATCAAGTACATCTATAAATATATGAAAATCTTGAAAATAGACTGCTTAGATAATGTATTGCAAGATGCATTATTTCCAAGACTCAAATTTTTTTTTTTCTTCATATCATACATCTTGATGTTGATATAATTAATTAGAGAGTTTTTCAGCATTAAAAAAAAAAATTTCAATAGATTTTTTTAGTGCATCTATAATTCTACATTTTAAGTGCATGTATAATTCTACATTTTAGTGCATCTATAATTCTACTTTTTTCTAATTTATATCACGCTCATTTATGTTATCTGGCCACTTGAATGATGATGTTTACCTATCATGCACATCCTCTAAAGTTAATCTCTATGTGGAAACGAAAAGGAAGCCACATGCAGATCCAACTTTTATTTTCCACTCAATGTTTATCGAAATTATTACCGATTAGAAGGCATGTATGTAAGGTAAAAGTTTATATGAGGATGCAACCTTATAATGTAGAACTACGGATGCACCTCAAAAATATATAGGAAAAGGTAGTTTTAATGTTGAAAAACCCTTTGATTGATCATCTCGACATCGAGATAAATGACCATGAAAAATAAAAAAAATTTAGGTCTCAGAAATATTGCATTTTATAACATATTATCTACACCGTCCATTTTCAAGATTTTCATATGTTTATAGATGTACTTGATTTTAACCATATTTGAAATTTAAAATTTTATAATTAGCTATAAAATAGATTTTGAGATAATCCTAATAACATTTTACATCAAAATTATATACCATGATAAAATTTAAAGGTGCACCTTACCTCTACAGCTACGGATGCATCCGTATGTCAGCTGCACCTTATCCGTAATAGTTTTGTTTGAATCTTTTGAGTGTGCAACACAGAGGCTCACGAGTGACAAATCTGATATAGATGTAATCCTAGAAGTGAGCTCGTGGGTGCCAAATTGCATCTCATAATTTGTTTGAGTTAGGGGTGTTTACCATTTTGAAGAAACCAAGTCTCCCTGTGCGTCGATATCCCCATATTTGGGTTCCGTCAACTTTAGTGGTGATTTAATTGAGGTCCATTGACCTCTTTATCAAACTTAAAGAGTGTTTTCTATGTATAATTGAGATTGTAGTGAACTTTTTCACCACGAAGAATGTTTTGAATGCAGTGGACCTGTTTTAACCGCAGTTACTACCTTCACCTCTAGTCTTGTTTTGACTGCGGTACACAGTTTTCACCGCGGTTCAAGATTTTCACCACACTTTCTGACCGTGGTAGTCCATTGTTCATTGAAATGAATTAGTTCACCACAATTGAAAACAAGTAAGGAACTAAACATGATCAACACTGCCAACTCATGACATTGTTCTCAACTCACTCTTAACATCTCGTCTAAGATAGAATAACCTAAACACAAATTATTTATTAATTATATGTGGGTGGAGAGTGCACCGGCACCTTAAGCTTGAAGAATTCTCCATGGCATAGAGCAATGTGTTTTACAATTCATACAGCCGCCACCTGCCTGAAGATCCAATGGCTTGGTGTAATTTAGATTAGGTTGGCTTGTCTTATGCTTAAACCATATAACCAAAGAAAAATACCCAAGTAATCTAGGCCATCGACGTTACCTCCATCGTAGCAATTATCAGATTTGGACGATCTAGATAAGGCCATGTCAGGAAAGCAAGGGAAAGGCAATATCTAAGGTAGGTAGGTTTGATCACCTTGTCCTATTAATAAAATTGCTCTAACGAGAAACGTTCATCAATATTTAATTGATTAATTTACTTTTGTCAAAGTGTTTTTATGGGCGAATAAATCTAGAAAGGAGTACCAGACGTAGTATTATCCCTTATTATGTCCCGTAGTAACGCTAATTAATTATGAATTGAAAACGCCCTCGAAGTCATCGGTTTCTCTCCTCTCTCCTACCATCCACTACTCTCATAAATCTCTCTCTCTGTCTCACTCTCACTGTAATTCGGGAACTGCCCTGCCAATTTGCTAATGTTGAGAATATTGTTTATTTAACGGTAGTTCCCAAGACTGAACGGAATTAGCAGTTCAACCAGTTAAACCGATACCCATGGCCAATCTAGTCAAAGTTAAAAAAAATCATACCCGGTCGAAATCCGGTTAAAATCAATGCTTGATGAGTTACTATCAGTCAAACCTACAAATTTTAGCCAATTCTACCATCTAAATAAAATTAAGCAATTTTTTAGTATGTTTTATATTTACCAATAGATTTAATATATTTTATATTTTTAGACTATCATATCTATTTTTTTTCCTTTTTTTTAAGTTCGGTCTAAACAATTCAACTATTGGTTGTATCACTTTTGACTAAACCAATTCTCTTACTAGTTTGATAGTAGATCTAATTCCAACAATACCAGTTTTAACTTTAAATTTCATGGATGTAATTTTTCATCGAGGCAACCGACCTCAACAACTAGAAAGAAAATCAAATACAAATCTTCATGTACTAGAAAATAAGTTAGCTTGAAGATGATCAAGGACACCCCAAAAGTTCTCATAAAATCTACTTTTTTTCTTCTAAAAATACTTTTCGTCATTCTAAAATGGTTACCAAAATCTGGATTAAAAAAACAAAATCCAAAAAATGCAGCCCAAAATCTTTAGATATAAAGAGAAATATAATGATGCAATATTAAAATGTAGAATTATGGTGCACCTCAAAAATCCATTGGAAAATGTTGTTTTAATATTAGAAAACCCTCTAATTGATCATCTCAACATCACATGCATGAATATGTCAAAAAAGAAAGATTTCAATTCCTAAAAATATTGCTTCTTGCAATATGTTATCTAGACCGTCCATTTTCAAGATTTTCATGTGTTTATAGATCTACTTGATTTGAACTATTTTTGGAGTTTAAATTTTTATAATTAGAGATGAAAATAGATTTTCAAGCCATCCTAAAAACTTTTAACACCTAAATTACATTTTATGATAAATTTTGAAGGTGCACCTTACATTGATGGTTTAAAGTTGCGACATTATACAAAGCGCCCCATTATAAATTAAAAAAATTCACCAAATTAACTTTTTTTACTCTAGGGAGCAAGTGCACAAAGAGAGAGGTCTCTCTCACGAGTCAAGATCTCTCTCTTTTATTTACGGAGTGGAGACCAAGAAGAGGTCATTAAATAATTATAAAGTCACTTCAACGCCAAAAAAAACGTATGACTTTTGAGGGAGACTGAGAAGAAAGAGGGGCAATTCCCTATAAATACAGGGCAAGAGCCTCTTCTATTTTGCATAGTGAGCCACCATAGTAACTCAACTTCACTCATTTATACAAAAAGAGGCTTTTTATTTATATCACACACATATATATTTGTCAGAGAAAAAAATAAAAAGAGAAAACAAAAAGGAGACAGGATGTCGACTATAACTGTGCCTCATCCCCCACCGTCTGCAACCGATGACTCCGAGAAACTTAGGGAGGCTTTTGAAGGTATACCTTTCTACCTTTTTCTTTCTTTTCACTTTTTCGTGACATTCATCGAAATGCACTTAGTTTATTGTTTGTGTATTTTGATGATTAAATAAAAATTATAAATAAATGTTAAATAATTCATCTCTATATTGATAATTTCCCATTTTTTGATGGTAAAATATTTGGACTATTTTTAGACTTGTGTGTGGTCCTTTTGCAGGTGTCAAGCTAATCTGCTTTGTACCATTTTAATTTTATCGAATGTATTCGAAAACTCAACCATCTGTTTCTCTTGCTTCTTCTTTTTATTTTATTTACTCTACTTTTTCCCTCACTTATTTTCTTCTATTTTCTTAAACGACTTTGTTTTTTTTTTTTTTGGCAGTGCCTAATTATTTTCTTTTTTTCTTTATCCTTCTAATTTTCTGTATTCGAACTATTGGCTTTTATATATATATATATATGCCTGTATGCATAATTTTTCTTTTAACATTGTATTTTTGATGGGAAAGGATGGGGCAGTGACAAAAAGACGATAATTTCGATCTTGGGGCATCGGAATGCATCCCAACGAAAGCTAATTCGGGAAGCATATGCAGAGATTTACAAGGAGGACCTTTGCAAACGACTCGAATACGAGCTCATCAGACACTTCGAGGTGCACACACTCCCCACCCTCAAATTATTTCTTTCACAACGCCCCCCGTTTCATTTCTCAGCTACGCAACCTATTGAGAGAGAGAGAGAGAGAGAGAGAGATTAGCATGTCAAGATTTGAGCTTGGGCAAGATTCATTAAGGTATAGATAATTGCGTCATTCAATTGTAAGTTTGAATCCTACCGTTAAACTACAAAACAAAGTGGTTTTATATATATATATATATATAAAGTATTAAGAATGTCTATAGGTGAATTGCTACAATGTTTCGTCTCCATTACGGGCATGTTATGTCTGTGACGGTTTTGCCTAAAAACCACTACAGACCTACGAGAGCCATGGCGGTCCCTTAATATTTTTCACGTCAATTTTGCATGAAAAAATCCCGTCACAGACGTGCTATATCTGTGATGGAGTGCCACGGACATGCTTTGTCTGTGACTGTCTTTAATCCACAGCATCCGAAAAAATCGGATGACGTCGGGCCTATGAACGAAAATATTGTTCATTATCCGCCTATAGGCGTTTTATAGTCTTTTCCATATGTACATGTGTCTGCGTGTGTACGCGTGCACATGTGTACATGTGCGTGCATGCACGCATGTATGAAGGAGTCTTAATATCACATGATTTACAACACTCTATGTATTATCCTATACCATCCAATATTGATCAGGCAATTGGGAGTGTCATTGAGTTTAGAATTTCTTTTAAAAAAAATATTAAATATATTTAAAAAAAATAAATGAGCATGATACCTTTTTAAGTTTACAGGGGTATTTTGATAATTTTGTTTGATGTGAAATATTTATTTTATATTTTTATTTGACGAATGATGGTGAGAATTACACATGCATCCCATGGTTTATAAAAAACAAAATTCATATACTATCAAGTGAACCCCACCATTCAAATCCTATGAGTGAAGTACTGTAGCACCTGACCAATACGTCGACCCTGATTTTGAAGGACTAGGGGCCCAAAACGGCGAAACACATCCCAAATCAGTATAACTTACTCTCTACTTCATTCTATGAATTTGGGGTAAAACTTGTGTAGATATATCGATCTTTGGTGATTCAAAATGAATATTCCAAACAAATAAAACTACAAAATGACATCAACACAAATTGAAAAGTCCAAAATGGACAAGACTCAATATTATTCTTTTTTTTTTTTTTTTTACTTTTTTAAATACATGATTGTGGTAGTTTAGATATATAACATTTTAAATCCAAAACCGTCGCTGGGGTGGATTTTAAGAGGTTGGACTAAATGTAACAAGTGCAACCCAGGAGGCACCCTACCCTTTAATTTTTATTTTTATTTTTTATTTATCAATCTGCAATTCAGAGAGCATGGAGGAATATTTGTTTCAGTTATTCATAAACTAATGTTTTTTATTTTGTTATTGATTAGTTAGTTTCTTGTGTAGAGAGCTATGCTGCTATGGGCATTAGATCCAGCGGAGCGGGACGCAGTGTTGGCGAATGGGGCGCTGCGCAAAGGGGAAACATGCGACCGAGTGGTGTTGGAGATTGCGTGCGCGCGGTCAGCCGAGGAGTTGTTGATGGTGAGACGGGCATACCATGAGCGCTTTAAGAGATCCCTTGAAGAGGACATCGCCTCACACACCACTGGAGATATTCGCAAAGTATTATTCATTTACTTACTTTTTAGTGATTTACATTCGGATCTTAAATTTGTTTTATGGAAATTACAAATATACTCCATCAACCCACTTTTTTTTTTTTTTTTTTCAAAATTGTTCCTTAGTTTGAGGACATCCTTTTTTTTAGTTTTTTTTTTCTAAGGCACTATTCTAAAGCTTGAGGCACTGCCCCACTTATGAAAAAACTAAAACAAAAAAAAAAAATTCAAATTCAGACCGAGGATTTCATCTTAAAGGAAATTCTGAAAAAAATAAAAATAAAGTAGGTTAACTGATTTTCTTTATAATTTCTATATATAAATAGAGAATTTTGTATTTTTTTTTAAAAAAATTAAGGTCCATACGTAAATCACCTTTTTTTTTTTTTTCAAGGCCAAGTGTGAGAAAGAGAGCGCAATACTCTACTAAACAAAACTTTTGGGGCAGCTATTGGTGGCGATGGTGAGTTCCTATAGGTACGAGGGCCCGGAGGTGAATGCGAGCCTCGCGTCAAAGGAGGCGCAGGCACTCAACGATGCCATCCAATCCAATTGCTTCAACGACGAAGAAGTAATCAGGATACTAAGCAGCAGGAGCAAGCACCAACTCAATGCCACTCTAAACAAATACAAGGACTATTTTGGAACCCACATCATCAAGGTATAACTTCATCACCTTTTCAAAGTTCACCATTATACTAGAGAGATGAATTCAAGAGAATCAGTCTACCAATGTTTTATTTTGAGACTGAGAAATGATTTAATGAGAAAGATATCATTTTCACATGCTTATTTGAAAGGAAACTTATTCATGGGATTTAGGGTTGGCAATAGGCTGGGCGGACTGCTATGCCTGACCTTGAAAAACTAGGATCTCGCCACAAAATATTGCCAGGGCCTTTAAGCTCCGACCAGATGGCCGTATAGGAACATTGGCTGATCTTGTGCCAGTAGGAGTGAAGCATGTTGCCAAGCCTAGTGGAATTGTACACCATAAAACCTGTTATATCAATATGAGAAGGTCACAATCATCTATAGTCATTAGATGGGGTGTTCCTGAAGTTCAAAATTTTTTTTTTTAACTTTGACAGCCAAATAATTTCTATATCCAATAGCTAACGGTGGTTATGATCTCATTGTACTAAAAGTAAACATACTTATTGCTTACTTCTTATTTTTTTATAACTAATTGAGTGGGAAGAGGATTTTGATGCTGGGGTTTATGCTTGTTTGCCAGAACTTGAAAAGCAGCCCTGAGGACAAATTCATACCAGCAATCCGAATTATGATTCGCTGCATCTATTCCCCCCAGAAATACTTTGAAAAGGTAGTCACAGAGATTTCATCTGACAAAAAAATACAAAAACGTAGTATATACGGCTTGCACTTCAGGTCTACTAATAATTCAAAATCAACCTGATGATTGAGAAATCTACGACTTGCAATTCAGGTCATAAGGCATGCAATCGTTGGGCTTGGAACAGACGAAGAAATGCTCACACGAGCGATCATCACACGTGCTGAAGTGGACCTTCGTGAGATAAAAGAGGCATACCAAAAGAGGAACTCAAAGTCCCTAGAAAAAGCAGTAGCAGATGACACTTCAGGCGATTACAAGGACTTCCTCCTCACCCTCTTGGGTGCAGAGAACCTCTAGATCTCTCACAAAGACCATGGATACATATGCATACATACATATACAAATGCATGTGTGGCCCTTACCATTACAAAGGCTATAGAGATGTAGGGGTAGTGAGAATGTTTGAAGGTATGGGTGGATGTGTGTGGTTAGGATGATGGGTTATGCAATTTTGTCTTAGTGTGGTTTTTGGTTGCTTTGTGATTTTCATTTCTGTGGATTGGCTTGTGTGCCTATGAAGCTTTTACCTTGGCCTATGTGTATTAGCATTTCGTCTGAACTTTTTGGTTGAGTTTTTTTACTCCCCTCCTCTCCAATTAATAACAGGTTCAAATCACTAGCTTTTTCTTCATAGATGATGATCAGAAGAAAATGATGGTTTTGTTTATGATCAATGACCAGAAACTGAATTCCTTAGCTCTAACTTTTGTATCCGTGATGGCATCTGTCTCTCTCTTTTACCCCTTCAGTGCTCCAAATTTCTCTAAGGTCGTGTTTGATAACTTTTTTACTGTTTCACCAAGAATCCTTGAAAATACTTGGGATTCTAGAAACATTAGGAAAGATGGCGCAATCACTTTCCCTAAAATGATAATTTACTTAGAAGATTAGAGCAGTCAATTTCCCTTATTTGATAACAGGATTATATAATTGGTATAATAAGTTTCATATGGGGAACTGCCAGTTTCAAATGTTCTAAATTCATAATAGGCTCTAGAATAGAGAGAGTCTAGAAGTTCATAGAGAAAAGAGTCTAGGGAAGAGAGAAATGCCCGTGGAAGAGAGAGCCCTACAAAGAAAGAAGTAGGATTAGGGGAGATAGAGTAGACTTATGGAGAGAGATATATATATATAACTCATAATGGAAGGTAATAAAGGCTCACCCATAGATCTACCCAAAATTGGTATACGAGGTCTCATTTTTAATAAATAACGCAAATACATATAAAAACGGGGTGTATTTATAAGCTTTAAATAAATAAATAAAAAATTTTGGCTTTCTAGGGGTGACCGCCCCCTCATTTCCCACAAAAGGAAAAGTTGTTACGCCACCTGTTTGGGTGGTCTCCAAGTTTCCCACTTGCAGGGAATTAAAGGGAATCCCATGTAAAATCATTTGAGCAGCTTTTACTTAAAGAAAAGGATAAAAGCTGCCCCTTCACGGTTACAAAACACCCCTTAAATCGTCCTCAAGTTCTTTCTATTGGACACCATTAATATCCTATGGGACCTCATCTTGCGACATGATGACCCACATCAAAATTTATAGGGTCATTATGACCATTGCAAAGATGCCAATAAATCGAATAGTAGAAAATCTATGATTAGTTCCCATAATGCCGTTACATACTCATCAAAACGTAATGATGTGTTAATCTTGTAACATACACCCATTAAAAACATGGGAGAAATTTATATAGAGCCAGACTCTAAACAATCAAATTAGAACCTATCTCAAAAATTTCACAAAAAGAAGTTGTTTTGATGCCCAAATATCCTCAAATTGATCATCTTGACATCAAGATACATGGATATGAGAAAAAAATGAATTTCAAGTATTAGTGTATTTGTAACACGTTTTTGGACCATCAATTTTCAAGATTTTCAAGTTTTCATAGATATGTCGATCTACGCTATTTTTGAAGCTTTAAGCTTTTATAAATAAAGATGAAAATATATTTTAAGGAAAAAGTTTATATAAGGATACAACCTTATAATGTAGAACTATGGATGCACATCAAAAATCCATAAGAAAAAGTAGTTTTAATGTTGAAAAACCCTTTGATTGATCATCTCGACATCGAGATGTATGACCATGAAAAATAAAAAGATTTTAAGTATCAGAACTAGTGCATTTTACAACATATTATCTACACCGTCCATTTTAAAGATTTTCATATGTTTATAGATCCACTTGATTTTAACAAATTTTGAAATTTAAAATTTTATAATTAGATATAAAAATAGATTTTGAGATAATCCTAATAACATTTTATCTCAAAATTAGATACCATGATAAAATTTGAAGGTGCACGTTACCTCTACACCTATATTTTAATGCTATCACAAAGATTTTCAGTATTGAAACTATATTTCTCCTCACCTTCATTTTTTTAGGACATAATTGCAGCCCAAAATGGATGGCAAGGGAAACTAAACACTTGTTTTTTGCGAATAAATCATCACAATATTTACAATACATATTTTTAGATCTATAGAACAACTATAATACTAGCTTTGCTTTGTGAGACGAAATGTTGGATATCCCTTCCCTATATCTCATCCTCTTTTCTGGTACTCTTTTATCAAAATATGTCATGTGACCTTCCTTTCCTCTCATGTCCAAATCCCTACTTGACCAAGTACCTGCTTCATCGTCCTCTTCAATCTCGCTTAGAGCATCCTCTCTCTCTTCTCCATCTCATCCTCTCCCGCTCTCACTCTCTCTCGAAAACCCACCCCTCAACTTTCCTTTTTTTTTTGCAGTTGTAATCCCTCATTCACTCAATGAAAGCTTACTCTTGACGTTCAGGAAAACAAAAAAAAAAACCACCCCTTCACTTTTTCTCTGAGACCCATCCAATACTAGAGGCACAATATGTGTACTTAATGGATGATAAGAAAATGCTTCCATTTTCAACGGAGTGCAGGTTGGCTGTCTGTGAAATTGGGAAAGATTAGAGTTAGAAACTAGAATTGCTAAATCCCATCATGATCAGGAGTCCTATTAGATTAATAATTAAACATGGGATGAGGTTTGGGATTATAATAAGTCAACCAATTAGTTAGACGTCAATTAGGAAAATCCATTGAGATTTGGAGTGCATTGTAATTAGAACTAGGATTAAGCGTCTGCCCAGAGTCCTACTAAGAATAAGATAAGGTACACTATGAATAGGTGTGGTGGGTCATGACAGAGATATATGGGTAGGATGTGAGGTTAAGTGGATTTACTACATGGGCTAGAGAGTAGCTTGCTGGTACAATGGGGACGGCATGAGAGGTAGAAGAAGAAGAGAGCGAAAGGGTTGGGTGGAGAGAGAGAGAATCATGCCCGGGGTGGTTGAGCAACTACAGGAACCTCTAAGCATATCTTTTGGTGGGGGCGAATGATAGAGGGTCAGATGAGGAAGCGGTGGGTGTTCAGCAACTACTAAGTGTTGCCGGTGGTGGGTGAGGAAGGTTAGGTTGGAGGCGTTGCTCAAGAGCATGTTATTGGTGGTCTGGATAAGATCGATCCGAGGGAAGATGAAGAGAAAGATTATGCAGAGATGCTCTAGGATATAGCTGCATCCTTTGATGTCCCTATAGGCCAAGTTTTACAAGCTATGAACGAGAAATTTAAGGAAGAGAAGAATGGGATTCAAATCAGTAAGAAGGGTGATGATGATATCAAAGTAGAGGGTGATAAGAATAATGGTGGTAAAGCTGTGGTTACTGTAGAAAGTAAATCCTTGTGGTCTTCACTGAGGATAGCGGCAAAGAAAGCAAGTCGTGCTAATAAGGGGATATTTTTGATGGGGGACAGGTAGGGAGAAATTTGAATGTCGAACGTAGTGAAGACAATATGACTTTTTCTGAGGATGATCCTGTTTTAGATGGTGCTTTGTCTTCGTTTTTGTGATGAAAAGTTTTAGTTGGAATGTTCTGGGGACTTGGGGAGATGCACAGAAAGAGAAGTTTTGTTATTGGTGAAACATCACGAGACTAAAATTCTTATGTTGCAGGAAAGCAAACTCTACAAGCTTTCTGTTATTAGTGTTATAGAAGTGTGGAGGGGTGGGTATGTGGGTTTTGAAGAGGTTGATGTACTAGGGTCTTCTGGGGGTCTGTGGGTTTTGAAGAGGTTGATGCACTTGGGTCTTCTGGGGTCTGTGGGTTCCATGGGATTCCTCAGCTTTGGTTTATGTGAATGTGATTGTTAAAGATAGAGTAATAGCTCTTGTTTTTTATGGTCTTTGTCTGAGTTTTAAGTGGATTGTATTTAATGCTTATGGTCCTAATGTGAAGGCCTTAAAAGAAATTTTTTTATTGGAAACCTCTTCTTTGGCTTTTTTTTTTAATTTACCATGGTGTTTAGGGGCATCTGATATGATTCGGTGGCCTGATGAGATTACTTCAGAAATCCCAATTAATTCAAACATGAGGTGTTTTAACAATTTCTTTCTTCAAAATCAATTGGTTGATATTCTTATCAATGGTGCAAAATTTACCTGGTGTCAATAATTTCCGCAATAATTGGATTATGAGAAAAATTGATCGGTTCTTAATAACTAGTAGTTGGGAGAGTTATTATCCTTTGGTATGTGTGCATGCCTTAGCAAACTTGTCTTCTAATCATATTATGTTACTTTTGCAAACAGAAAATAATTTGAGTGGGCCAAGACCATTTCGGATGGAGAAAGTTTGGTTGAAAGAGAAGGAGGGGGTGGATTTGATTAAAAATACATAGAGTAATACAATTGTTTATGTATGGTTTGGATTTCGGATGTATAAAAAATTATTGAATATTAAGCATAGATTGTTGCAATGGAAAAACGATAATGACTTTTTGGTTAAATGTAAGTTAGATGAGATCTTATCTTGTCTTGATATAATTGAAGTGTCCATTCAAAACCGTGGAAATAGTTCTAATGAGGAGGAGGTTGAGAAGCGGGGATTATTGATTGAGTTGAATAAGAATCTCAATTAGAAGAAATATATTGGAAGCAATGGTATGGAGTGAAGTGGCTGAAAGAGGGAGATGCTAATATTCAACTTTTTTCATGCAATTGCAAATTCAAGAAAGCACCAGAATGACATTTCAGGTATTTTTTTGAAAAATGTCAAGGAATGTGACATTGTAGGTTGGGAAATAGAATTTGTTAAACATTTAAAAAAAATATTTACACGTAAGATGCCTTTGTAGGCCCGATACCAAGGGGTTCCTTTCAAATGTTTATCTAGTACCCTGACAAATGATTTGGAGAGGATGGTAAGGGAAGATGAAATGAAAGCAACTACTTTTGTTTTACCAAGTGATAAGGCAACTGAGTCAGACAGTTTTCCATTAGTCTTTTTCCAAAAATTTTGAGATACTATGAAGATGGATCTTCTATTGATGGAGGAGTTTTTTGTGAGGGGAGTGCAACATAAAGGAATTAATGCAACTTACATTGCTTTAATACCTAAACATACATCAATTTCGGGGATCTCGGATGTCCGTCCTATCAACCTTTTGACTAGTCTTTACAAAATAATTGTAAAAATCTTAGCAGAAAGGCTGAAAAAGGTGCTTCAGATTGTGATTACAAGGCCACATACAACTTTCATTAAAGATAGAGTGATCATTGATGGTATTTTGATTGCGCAATAATGCACTCATGAAAGAAATATTAGCAGGAAACCTGAGATTATATTAAAACTGATACGGAAAAAGCATATGGTTCAGTGGAATGGGGTGTACAGTTGGAAATTATGAAGTGTATAGGGTTTGGTGAGAAATGGAAATCAAAGATTTCAAGATGTCTTTCTAGTGCCCACTTCTCGGTTTTAGTTAATGGGAGCCCTAAATTTTTTAAATTTTCAAGAGGGTTATGGCAAGGGGACCCGTTATCATCGTTCTATGGTGGCAGAAGCTTTTAGTTTAATGATTTCTATTGCACATTAAAGAGGTCGTTTCAATACTTTTAAGGTTACTAATTATGGAGGTTTAGTCATCTCGCATTTACAATATGCAAATGACACATTACTGTTTTGTGGGGCACAAGGGGAGGAAATTAAAGGAATTAAAAGGATGCTACAATGTTGTGAGATGGTTTTGGGGTTAAAAATTAATTTTGTTCAAACTTCATTGGTTGGTGTTGGATGTTCTCAAGAAATGGAAGGCAAGGTTAAAAGTTTCTTATAAAGTATTTGAGATTGCAAATTCCAGACTTCTAAGTAGCCTAAATCTGTATGGGATCATATAATTCAAAGAGCACATATTAAACTAGATTTGTTGAAAACAAATCATTTACTTATGGGAGAAATGGTGACATTGATTCAAGCATCATTACCTAATTTACCGATATATATCAAGTCATTATTGGTCGGACCTGATTTTTTCTTGCACGGACTGTGGGAAATATCCTTTATGAAACAACCAAGGAGCGTCCACGCGCGCTGCACGCTCGTTGGTGTGTGCACACGTGCTCTCTTTAGTGCGGATCGGAACCAACAATGAGAAAGATTTTATGACAGGGGTGCATTTAGGTGCCTACCTCGTCGTTTGGGGGTTCGGAGACACGTCCGGGCAGTTCGCCCTCTTAAAACAATTACGAAGGCCTCCGGTTGTCTGCTAATGTGATTTGGACAAGAACTCTCTTCAAGCTTTAACATGTCGCCTTGTTCTCTTGTGCTGAAAACTGTAATGTGAATTCGATGATGCTCCTCTATATATTGGTTCTCTCAAACAGGGGTTGGCTAGCAAAAGAAAGCATGAGGGGAGAAATAGTGACGAGAATCCACGCAAACACTATGTGCTCAAGCGATCAAAACAGCTGAAGAGTTAGAACCCTCTCTACTATCGACTCAGGAAGACTCCATCCGAGTGAGTGAGGGAGAGAACATATATATTTCTCGTGGCTCAATTCGACTGTTTGGAGAGAAAGTTAGAGTAATGATCAAAGGGTTATAACTCTTGGGATGACTCTGAAGGGTATTGATTTGAGTGTATGACGGCTAGCAAGATACTATACGGAGCTGCAGGTTTGTTGCATTTATGCTCGAAGCATTAAGGGGAAGATCGTAAGGAGAGACAGGACTGCTAGTTCTGCGACTCCGAGCCCACAATGTGATGAGAATGAGAGAAAGAGGGGTGAAGAGACGAGACCGCGCGCTTGTCGCACTCTAGGTTGCTGCCTAAGGCAAGCAACGACTAGAGAGATAGAGAGAGGAAGAAAGAGGAGAGAGAGTGAGCTTGAGGCGAGGTCTAGTTTAAGAGAGGGAGAGAGAATGAGATGGCATGACCAGGACGAGGCAAGGGTAATTTCTCTCTCTAAAATTTTTTCTCTCTTCATCTTTGGATCCAAGGTGTAGAAGCGAAAGACAAGTGGACAAGTGCCATATGTCAAAATGACCAGGTCGTTGAGACCTAACATGTGTCAAAATTTGAGCTTGCATCGACTCCAAACGAGCGATGTGTGGACTTTTGAAGATCATCTTGAGATGTGAAAACACAGCCTCCATGATTTGAAACTGGTTTGGTAAGGCCGCACCGCAATAGAGTAAAACTTATGTGTTGCGGTAATTTGGGCTCAGAATGTACGTCGGAGATCCGATTGAGCCCAAATGTTTTCCCTGGGGTTTTTTCAACATTTTGGATGCAATGGAAGTGGTCTGGTATTATTTTCAAGCCATCATCATAGGGCTAGAGTTGTAAGGTATCTTTTCGGCATGATAGGAGCTGGTCTTTGAGAACTGAATTTCGTACTAATCGGGTCAAAACTTATCTAAATGCAACAAAAATTTGTGAGTGTCCTTTAGGTATCTTAAAATACCCTTTTCATGTCTTTCAAGGCGGTTCTAGTACATTTTCCAAGGCTGCCTAGTTTTAGGCTTATTTTGTAGTGTTCCCCTGGTCTGACGATGCCCTGGGTATCGGCAGGACCAAGATGTTACTGACTCTCTTATTATTAGTGTCAGGGATATAAGTACATAAAAAATGACTTACAACAATTTTCCCTGACATATTCTACGCTTCACGAGAAGCGATAAGTGCAACATTTGGAATGCCAGGAGCCTTGCGGGGGAGATACTGCTGAGCTTCCTTTGAAGGGGCGGCCAAAGTGGACTCTCATGACCAAGAGCCTTGCTTGAGGGCTTCCTTCCCGATGCTACTGGAATCCTTTTTTTCTAGGAGAGCACGCTGATAGGGTGCCTTGTGAAGGGCTTACCACTCCAAGTCAACAATGCCTCCTAATGGCCTAGCTAGTGGGTTCCCTTGGCGGGCTTTGCCCCGATCTAGCTGGTGGTGTTCTTTGGCTTTGAGGCTTGACTAGTGGGTGCCCTTGGTGGGAATTTGGTCCCAATCTAGTTGGTGGTGTTCTTTGGCTCTGGACGTGACTAGTGGGTGTCCTTGGTGGGTGTTTGGTCCCAATCTAGTTGGTGGTGTTCTTTGGCTCTGGGGCTTGACTAATGGGTGCACTTGGTGGGAGTTTGGCCCTAATCTAGTTTTTTGTGTTCTTTGGCTCTGGGGCCTGTCTAGTGGGTGCCCTTGGTGGGCGTTTGGTCCCAATCTAGTTGGTGGTATTCTTCGGCTCTGGGACTGACTAGTGGTGCCCTTGGTGGGCATTTGGTCCCAATCTAGTTTGTGGTTTTCTTCGGCTCTAGTGCCTATTAGTGGTTGCTCTTGGTAGGTATTTTGTCCCAATCTAGTTGGCGGTGTTCTTTGACTCTCGGGCCTACTAGTGGGTGCCCTTGGTGGGCGTTTGGCCGCATTCTAGTTGGTGGTGAAGGGCTAGTTTGGATTTTACTTTAGCACCATACGATTTTCTTGTTGTAACTGACTGAGGTCATCTTTTTTGGTCAAAAACTGTATCAACCTCTTTATTTACTCCAAGTGCCCTTGCGGGTTTTCACTTGAACTGGGTAAGAGTGGTGCCATAAGAATGGTTTTCGCCAATCCCTATGTATTGAGGCACTTTTACTCATGATTTCAAGGTCTTGTCTGCCTTTTTTATTTCAATTTTTACTCATGGCGCCCTTGTAGGTTTTTTACCATGCTCGATTTTCTTGTTTTCAAGGCACGTTTACTCGTGGCTTCATGGCCATGCCCGCTTGTTATTTTTACTCATGACACCCTTGCGAGTTTTCACCATGCCCATTTTTTTTGGTTTTAGGCAGTTTTTTTTACCCATAGCTTCGTGGCTATGTCCGCCTAAAGCTTCTACTTTTACTCATGATGATTCTCATCTTGCAGGTCTTCTTTTATCTTTTTTGAAGGGACTCCCTCTTAGAGGGTCTGCACTGATAGAGCTCACTGGGGCAGTGGATACCGTGGGTGAGCTGTCTGAGGATAGAGATGTGACATAGCCGCGTGCTTGTGCGGGGAGGCACACCAAGATTATGATATGTGCATAGGTGCATGAAGCACAGGGCAGCTCTCTTCTTTTGAGTAGGTGAAGTGTCGCTGGTGAGGCAGGACATTTAGGTGATGGACGAAGGTGTAGGGGTAACGTCATCAGGAAGGAGGAACTTCTCTGTGACATGTCCACAGGTAGGGGAGGCATTGTTAAGAAGGCAGAAGGTCTTTGTGATAGGCCCACGAATATGGGAAATGTCGTTGGGAGACGAAATGTCTCAGATGGGCTAGTGGATAAACACATCATCATCTCGGGATGCGAGATGTTTCTGCAATGAGCCTACTGTCCAGAGTGGCATTTTAATAAAAGCAGAGGTAGGTGGGGAGTTGGACGGAACCTCACGGGCAGATGAAGCATTGTTGAGAAAGCGAAATGATGGGAGATTTGACTCGCAGTTAACCGAGGCGTCACCAGGGTGACGAAGTAATGTGACATTGATATGTGGTTAGACAGAGCATTGCCAGGGAGGTGACACGTTTTCGTGGCTAGTCCGTGGATGAAGTGGCCTATAAAAATGAGGTTTAGAGAGAGTGTGGCATTGTCTACCTTAGAATTCCCTATTTCTTTGGCCTTCTTACTTTTGTTTATGGAGAGAAAGAAAGTTTTCCCTTATGGCCTTCGCTAGAATGACGATAGAGTTTTGAAAGGTTCTCATGATGATTATGTGGTTAACAACAAGCTCATGCCTCCCGATGTACATGTTCTGCTTGCGATTCTGAAAACTAAGTTCAAGGTTGTGCACAAGATTTTGAAGGTCATCAGGCCGGAACCCAATCTCGTCCATTAGAAAATGATGACTGGTCATGTTGTTCGCTGCTGGTATGTGATCCATTTTGTGGTGGTTGGCCGAATGAATGATTTGGTTAACTTCAGTGTTCAGTGCCTGAGCAGACTACCAACATGTCAAGCAGATGATCCTTGATTCAGATCTTTACTCATTGCTGCTCCCTTAGCCACCATCTGGTTCATTGTCTTCACTCGAGGGTGAGAATAAGCAAGAGGTTCTTTTCAAGCTCCCTTTGAAGAGAACAGTACAACCCCTTTGAAGAGATAGCCACTCTAGGGAGAGGCAGCGCACTTGGAGGATGTATCTCTCGATGGGAGACTTATTTCAGAATGGATCTATCCTTTTGTAGCTACCAATAATTGTAACAACAATTTTGTAATCCTTTTTGTTCATAAAATGAATCCACTTTTAATTTGAATCTCCTTTCTTGCTTTGTGGCTAATATCCCTTCTTTTTCATGGTTTACTTGTCTTCCTTCCTTCCTGTGTTCAATTCTTATCCCTCTTGATGACGAGGATAAGAAATGGTCTAGGAGACTAGGGACATGCCGACTGTCTAGCTTGAATGGTTCGAATGCCTTTTCAGGTTTTCATCTGAACCTCTGTGGCGTCCTGTGTGTGTGGATAACACAAGGAACATAGCTCGCTTGTCTACCTAGTTTAGTGGTGCACAAGTGTCTGCTGAGCCCTTGAGTAGGCCACAAGTTCGTGTGAGTCAGGAGGGAGTATTATGTACCTGTGATGAGTGGTGTTTTACTAAAAATATGTACACTTTGAGGAGAATAGAGCTCTGTGCGCAGAGTGCTAGAACCGTGTGGTCTTTGCATCGAAGTGACGGAACCACACAGTGTTTGCTTTTCTTGAGATGGAATCGCACGACGTGTCGCTTGCGTGCTATTAGTGCTTCCTTGTAGCAGATCCGCACAACATTTCGTTTGCTTGAGGGACACATTATTCCCTCGTTAGTATAAAAAGGTGGGTAGACGTACCTTTTCCTCATTTTTACCCTAAGTTTTACCCAAGGTAAAAAGCCCTAATTCTTTTTCTTCCAGTGCTCCTTTTTACCATCGTATTCGAGAAGAATCTCTCACCACCGAGTGTTATTGACAGCAATGGCCAGTTCAAGCTCTACCCCTCCATCCTTTTCTCTTCGATTTGGTCTTTACTTTTCTTTTTTCTTTTTTTTTTTTTTCTTCCATTTTCCCCCAATCCTTCTACTGAGTTTTGAGTGTTTGGTTGACTGTGCCACTCCTTCTTTTGGAGCCATTCTCGTTGTTTATTGAGCTCTGCGAGGATCAATCACTTCACCCAAAGCTCTTCACTGCCTCTTGTTGTGGCCATGCATGTTTGCATTAATAGTACTCGAGCGCAGTCATGCTTGTATTCGTTTGTTGTGGGCATTTTAAGCCAAGTCTTGGCTTGGTCTTTGTGTGTAGGTATCGAGTAGTGTTGGTTTGCCCTTTGGTATGCCTACCTTTTGTGTGGATGCGCGTCTGCGCTCGTATATGCCTTGATGAGGCATTGCTTGAACTTGTGTTTTAGATTCGTGGACATGTGTACGGCAGATGCACAGACTGCCCGTTCTGAGCACTACTTGAGCTCTTGTGCCTGCATGCCCACACTGGGGTACAAGTTACAAACCTATTTGCTGCTCACTCTTTGCAGTGAAAATTCTTGACTAGCTGCCCCGTAGAATTCCTACACAGGTGCTTCTTTTGTTAGAGGGACCTCACTTGGTGTCATTCAGCCCCCTAAAGAGATAGAGTGGCCTTTGAGCATCACCTATATAGGAGAAGATGCTTGGCTCTGTAGGTATGAGGGTACTAGCGGGGGATCCTCTTATCCAAAGGTTGGCGTGCCCCTTTACCATGCCCTCCATAGGGATTTTGATTCTAACGAGGACCTATTGGTTGAGGCCTGATTTGATTTGGTTCCCTCGTGCGGGGTCGTGAGGTGAAGATCCTCTCTCAATCAACAGCCGAAGGGTCACCGCGTGGTGTGTGGAGTGACATGGGGGTGCTAGCTTTCTAGAGTATGGATATGTTGCCAACAAAGAGAGAGATTTTACGACCGGGAGCGGTTGATTCGCTTACCTCGTCATTGCGGGTTCGTGGGACGCGTCCCGGCAGCTCGCCCTCTTAGATCAGTTACGAAAGCCCTCCGACTGTTCACCATCACGGTTTGGTCAGGGACTCTCTTCAGACGATACGACCCTCTTCTTTCCTCTCAAGTCTAAGTACTGATGGATGTCTTGATTCTTCGTTCCAAAGTTGGCTTTCTTTTCTTTGATCGAACAAGCGAGTGGGGAACTTGGTCATTCTTGTCAGGCTGTCAAAGCGAGGAAGAGGGATTAGACCTTGGTGCGCATCGGTTTGAAACCCTTTTGGTTTGCTCGAGTCCACGCAGTCTTGCACGTGCGTGGGATTACTTGTGTGAGAGAAGAAGAGAGAAATTTTTGGAAGCAATGAATGTCTTCAAGAAGAGGGAAGTGCGTTACCATGCGGTGGACGCTAGGGCTAAGAGAAAAGACAAGCAAAATCAAGTGTAATGCCTCTTCTTTATTGAATTGTAATCCCATTTCACAATTGACTTAAGCCTGTTTATATAGAGTTTTCTACAAATAGGGGTGGATACTAAATAAATAAGCCTAAATACAATAAAAAGTAATTAAAATAAATTCCTGAAATTAGGTACAATGACCAAAATGCCCTTTAGGTTCTTTTGCGTGAGTACATACTCGTCCTTTCCTGAGAAGTCTGCCATCATCATAGAACTTTGAGAGATCTTCCTAGGGAATTGCAGCATGAATTTGGTTGCTATTTTGTCGTATTCTTGTCATTTGTTTTCTTATGATCATTTTGATGTCATTTGATCGTGTTTCGGAAAAACCGTTTGCGAGGGAAGAAGTTTGTTTAGTTTTGTGGGTCCTTTTGATGATTTCTTTCTTGATCTGCATCATCTAAGTGAATCTGGGAAAGGTTTTCTTAGAGAGTTTTTCTTTGTGAAGGTTTAATTTGTTTTGCGTTGTTTCTTGGACTTTCGGTGAATCATCGGAAAAGGGATTTTCGAAGATGGGGATTTTCTTGCTTTTATTATTGTGACCGTGGGTTTCGTGCCTCTTTCTATTTTTCTTTGAATGCTGCTTGTCGTGTGTGACTTGAGTTCTCTTCCTGGAAGTGTTCCTTTCTCGGTATTAGCTTTCTCGCGGTCGAGTTTTCTTCTCCGAAGGGTTAAGATGTTGTTCTGAACATTTCGATGTCTATGGATTTAAGTCCTTTTTCCTTATTTTCACTGAGGAGACTTGTCTTCTTGTTTGTTAGTCAAGGGAAGGATTTGGTTGAAGCTTTTTGTGGGTCTCTGAGGCATTCGACTACTCTTGAACTGCAGGGAAGAAACTGTGAGCTCGTCGAGGGGTGGCTGAGGAATCACCATGGTCGTCGACTGGTTTGGTGAGGCCATATGGTGGAAGGTGTACCTCTACCCTACTTTGCGATTGTCCAGGCTTAGGGCCACTGGGTTGGTCCGTTTGAGCTCTGGTCCACTTCCTTTTTCTTGAAAGGTGATGATAGTCGTTTGGCATGCCTATCTGATTCCTATACACATGGTGGTGGGGATAAGGCTTCGACTCTTCTTCGAGTAGTCATCTTTCCTTTTGGTCATCTTTATTTGAGGCTTATTTCCTCTATTGCTACTCCTTTCTGTCTGGCTATGTCTTGTACGCCATGGTGACCGAGCTATAGCTGGCTCTCTTCCTTTATTTGTTTGAAGGGCTGAGATGCATCAAAAATGACGTATAACAACTTGCCCCTATGGATGCTACACTTTGAGAGATGTGAGAAGTGAAACATTTGGAAAGAAGTGGCTTTTGACGTCGAAGCTCATCGTTTTGGAATCCTTGTCAAGATGTTTTGGAGGCCTGTGCCTTGGATAGACCGTAGAAGAGCCCTTAGCACGCGCATGAGCTGCTTCACCGGAGCTTGGGGATGGTTTCTGGTTAGTTAGGGCACCTTTTCCGAGTCCCATCCTATCGAGTCCAGTCAGGGGCATTTGTGTGGCATGTCCAGAAAAGTCTGGACCAGTCGACAAGGAGGGTTTTCGAGGCGGTCTCTTTGGCGAGACTTCACCCTGAGGTTTTTTTTTGGCAGGGTGTTTATTCCTCCGGCTTGGCAGTCATGTGCCTTTGGGGGGCATCTTCGACCCGTTTGAGTGATTTTACTTTTTTCACTTCTTCTTTCTTGTTTGACCCCTTTTTGACATGGCACTGAGCCCAGAGGTCTTTGTTGTGGCGATGTGGTCAGAAATTTTTGGAGGGTGGCACTGAGGCCGTAATTTTTCTTTTAGGGGGTGGCACTGAGGCCAGAATTTTGTTTTTGTGGGGTGGCATTGAGGCCGAAATTATGTTTTTATGAGGTGGCGCCGAGGCCAAAATTTTGTTTGGAGGGTGGCACTGAGGCCGAAATTTTGTTTAGAGGGTGGCCCTGAGGCCAAAATTTTGTTTTGAGCGTGATGTTGAGGCCAAAATTATTTGGAGGGTGGCGTTGAGGCTGGAATTTTGTTTAGAGGGTGATATTGAGGCTGAAATTTTGTTTTGAGGGGGTGGCGGTCAGGCCTGAATTTTGATTTTGTGGGGTGGTGCTGTGGTTGGAATTTTGTTTTTATGGGTGGCACTGAGGTCGAAATTTTTGCTTTGAGGGGTGTGGCCGAAATTTTGTTTTGAAGGTAGTGCTGAGGCCAAAATTTTGTTTTGAGGGGTGGTGTTGAGGCTAGAATTTTTTTTGGAAGGTGGCGTTGAGGCAGAAATGTTTTTTCGAGGGTGGCATTGAGGCCAAAATGTTTGCTTTGAGCGGTAGCGGTGTGGCCGGAATTTTGTTTGGAGGGTGGCACTGAGGTTGCAATTTTGTTTTGAGGGGTGGTCCTGTGGTTGGAATTTTGTTTGGAGGGTTGTGTTGAGGCCGAAATTTTTTGTTGAGGGTGGCGCTAGGGCAGAAATGTTTTTTTGAGGGGTGGCGTTGAGGGTGAAATTTTTGTTTTGCTCTAAGTGCCCTTTCCCAGGTTTTCACTTGGATCAGGAGTGGTGCCACAATGGTGGTTTTCACCAGCTTTCCTTTAGAGGTATTTTTTCCCTTAACTTCGGGGTTACATCCACCTTTTTCTATCTTTCCACTTTTACTCATAATGCCCTTTTCTTTTTGCATTTTCGCCATGCCCGGTTTTTTTTACTCACCTTTGCACATCGCAACAAGGGTTATTGAGGGGGAGTTAGGAGGGGAGCCTTGGGTCTTGTCATTTCATTTGGACGACTTGCTGACTATTGGTGATGCGTGGTCGAAGGAGATGATGGAATTCAGAAAGGTGCAACAGACCTTCCTTCGGTGAGGTGACGTTTCTGGCAGGTGAAGCGTCGGAGCAGAATCCGCATCGTGATCTGGTGATAATGGAGCCTGGAAGGCATGGCGACGAAGATGCTAACTGTTTGAGGAGTTGGAGTGTCGTTCGACGACACGTGTTGGTGTAGTTGTACGAGGCATCCTTCTCGGGAAATGGTAGATGCTTTTATGGTGAGCCTGCAGTTTCCTCTATAAAAGGGGGTGTTCAGGTTGAAATGCAGCATAGGGAACTTTCCTTTGCTTGGTTAGAGTTGGGCTTGGTCCAAGAGGCTCGGTAGATGGGTCATCTTGAAGGAGGGCTTCAGCCTTCTAGTTGTTTTTAAACTTTGAGAGCTGGAGAAGGATGCTTGTCACCGTGTGCCCAACGTCGGTAGTTGTTGAACTCAGATTCGGTCTCGTTCATTCGAGGATGGGTCATGAAGCTCTTGACTCGGCCATCCCTTTGGTCGTGAAGATCAACCAAATGGGGAGTTTGGTCGTGTTTGTTGTCTGACACTTGGATGAGTCATCTGTTATAACAAGTGGGGTGTCCCGTTCAAGCCTTCTTTGTATAGCACCCCTTTTTCACCTTCACTTTGTCACGAAAAAGAACAAGGAGTCTTCTTCGGTTTTTCTAAGGCCTTGTTAAGGGAGAATGAGGTTTCTCCTTGGAGATGGCTACCTGCATAAGCAGGTGGTAGCCTCATCATTCACACAGAGGAGGTCCTTCTTATCTAGGTATTCCAAGCTATCTATTGCATGAAGGATCCTTCATCTTGTGGAGTGATGTCTTTGACTTTTTGGTGTTTGATTCCTTTACGACAAGGTCGATCAATAATTTGTGCCTTGAGGAAATGAAAGTAGCTTTTCATAGAAGTTTCGTAGAAGCAGTCTTTTCTCCCTTGTAACAGAGACTTGTATTCCCAAATTTGTTTTTATGGAAGATGACCTCGTTGTAACAGAGACTTGTATTTCCGTTTGTTTATGAATGAAATATCTTTTTCCTTTTCTTCTTCGGGTTTTCGCCTTTTCTTCACTTCTTTGAGCAATTGTTTTTCTTCTTTGCTTCTTTTTATGTTTAGCAGGGGATATTCTGCCCCCTTTAGACGACGCAGATGCATCCTTTTGAGTGTGTGAGCAGCACAAGGAATGAAGTCGTTGTTGCTTTGTGGATATGTGAGTGTGTGTTGGAATACGCAGAGGAGCGATATGTCCGTTAGGGTAGTCCAGAGTTTTCAATGGAGAGCAGGGCAAAGGGTGTTGAGCACCTAGGTGCTTGCATGATGTGCCTGTACTGTTTTCTTGGTGTGTATGCACTGTGGTTAGGTGCCTCGATCTTGCCCTCCAGATCTGGATGATCTGGCAGCACGTATCTCGAGTTTCTGGTGAACTTGGGATTTGAGATCTCCCTCTCAAAACCTTACTCGAGAGCAAGGGTAGGTATACCAAACGATGAGAGAGGAATTGAAGATGAATTTTTGACTTACTCGGGATGGCTTGCATGGGTGCCCTCTTAGATCACCAAGAAAGCCCCCCAGCTGCTTTAGCTAGTTCGGAATCACCTCCCTTGACTTGCAATCCTCTTGTTTTATGCGTAACACTTCTATGGTTAATTCCTAAGACAAGTGGGTCAAAGAAACCCACCCTTGTCTTAGGGCAATATACGTTCACACGAGAGGGTGATGAAGCATAAGGTTCAAATAAAGATAGAAAAGGGAATAAAACTTGATGAATAGACGAGACTAGCATTGTAGCTGGGAAGTCATCGACTCAGAGTGGTAGCAAGATTGGCATAGTTCTTAGAACCAGCATGGCGGCAATGCTACTCGAAACTGAGACCGATATGGCAGTGCTAGGATAAGCCTCCCCTCAATCAAGCGAGAAGAGACAAGAGAATGAAAAGAAGCGACAAGATGGTAGAGAGATGAGGTCTCGATGGTGTTAGGCGTTGCCACTCACGACTGTGGACTAGCAGTGTTGTGGCCCTTGGGCGGTGCACTACACTACTGCTCATCGCTAGATACTAAGAAGTGAACTACACGCGGCGTTAGGCATCACCATTGGCAACATAAGAAAACAACATGCCCCTGTGTGGGCGACGATAGTTTCTGATGAAGCACGCGGCGATGGTCATTTGTGAAGCGCACGATAGTAATCCTCATGCGGGGCACAGTGATAGGCATGGGACACAAGAAGAATGGCGATGAACGTCAAACACACGAAAGAAGCACGCAGATGGTGGTAGACGTTGCCGAGGCCTATAGCGGGTGATAATAGGTATCGTCATCTGCTATAGACGCGAGGGAAGGACCCCTATGAGTGGCAACGGGTTTCGGCGTCTGGGTTCTTCACTAAGATGTCAAAGCTACGTCTGTGGACGACAATGGGTAGCGCCGTCTATAGGCCCTATTAGACGAAAGAGATAGAAGAAAAGGAGAAGGAGACTCACGCATGGCACTGCCATCGCCATGTGCGACCTGTGCGACCTTAGGGGAGGAATGCATGGCACTGCCACTGCCATGTATGACCCCTGCGTGGAACTCAGATGAAGAAGAGAGAGAAGAAAGGAAAGAATAGAGAGGGAGGAAGAAAAGGAAAAGAAGAGAGAAGATTTACCTCGAACCTAGGGGTACCGATCAAAAAATTTCTCTCACCTCACTCTCTCTCTCAAACATGACCCAAAAAGAGAACAAAGAGAACTTTGTATTAAGTAAAAAATCTCTCCTTTTGTGAAAGGTTGAGTCCTTTGGTGTGTACAATGCTGGTACTTATACATAGAATTTTCTCCAAACATGGGTGGATGATCAAAAGTATAATTTGTTGAAAATTAAGATTAAAATGAATTAAAAGAAATTAGAAAATAGGGTGTAAAATGACAGATTTTCTATTTTATAACAATTCATGGAATTTCAGAATAGTCCCAGTGTTGCCCTAGAATTTGCGTGATCTTGCATGGCTGATCCGGGGTTGTTCAGATGCCTGGTTGATCGTAAGATGATTGTTTTCTTGTAGGGCTCGGTATGGCGATCGATTTGATACCAACATCGAGCCATGGATAGTGTTTTTAGTGCACGATCATGTGACTTGAAATTTGAATGGATCTTGAAACTTCGGATATATAGTGTACTCGTTCATTGATGTTTTTCGATGATTTCTTCATTGAATTACACTGAGCATGCCACTACAATGGCGGGGCAACGAACGCAACTCGATTTTGTGTCCGAATGAAGATTTTGAAACTTTGGAATTTTGGCAGGAATTTGGAATTCCAGTGATAGAATTTACAGTTGATTCGTTGGCTTTGTGTCCATTATCCGACCATTCATCACTTACGGGGCTTGGGTCAGTGATAGCTCGAGACCTTACGCATACGATGGAATTAGTCTAGCGACGATTGGGCTCGTGAGTAGCGTGATCTCGCCACTCGAGTGAGGCATGACGCTGTAGAATTTCCTTCACTTTCTTCACGTATCAGCAACTTCTCTCTAGCATGTCTTCATGCTCGGGTGTCGTCACAGGTTGTGCCACATTTTGAATCGCTCGTCTTGACTAGACGAACATGCTCACCAAATTTATGCACGATCCAATTTGGGAAGGGTGAGATATAAGTGTTGAAAGTCACTGGTCGTGACTGTCCCTTCCGTGGCGTGGAGTTGCAGGGCGGCTAGACGGGAATAGCATGCGACCGCTCTTGTTTCACTCTTTTGCCTATAACTTCTTCCTGGAGTGTCCGTTCAAGTTGAAATTTGACCCTTGGGTTTTCGACTATGCCGGATCCAATAGTGTCTCACAATGATTTGAGACACCAAAAATGTAGCTCTAGTTATAGGGGCCATTTCGGGGTGCTAGAGGCCGATTCTATTGGAATTGTTTTTCAGTCTGTACTACCTTAAACATGTCAAACTATGACGAAACTTGACAAGAGAGTTTTGAGAGACCTTATGAAGATCTTGACCTATTCCAGGGCTATTATGAGACCGCCAAAATCTCCACTGTTTGGTAGGCTTTATTGAGCCGGGGCCCCATGTTGATGAAAAATGCCTTCCAACAGCATGCCCCATCGAATGTTTTTCTTCGAGAGAATCGAGAAGTGCAATCATTCAGGAAGTTTTGAGGGATCTTTTCGATGTCCTCACCCTCAAGGGACTAACAGGCATTTTTTAAAGGCCGAATGCTATGAACCTTTGGTCGGCTTGTTTGTTGCTACACCAGATTTGCTTTTGATGCTCAGGGTATCTTTGTAGGTCCCATCTAGCGGGGTCCAGTTGGGGGCTTCTGATCTGTCCCAAAAATCTGGTCCCATGTAGGCTAGGGGGTTTTGGCTAGATGTACCTTGAAGCCTGTGGCAGGTTGGACATTGGCTTTGTTAGTTTCTTGCCTTTGTGATAAACCTTAGCATTTTTGGAGGGATCTTTTGGTCATTGTCCTCACCCTTTAAGGACTCTTATTATTGTTGAAGTGGAAAGACCTTATGCAGCTCTCACTCCTTGATGAGCCATTTTGAAGCGTGGGGGATCTTATGTGGCTCTCACCCCCTGATGAGCCATGATGGTTGGGAGATCTTATGAGGCTATCACTCCCTGATGAGCCATGTTGAAATGTGGGGGATCTTATGCGGCTCTCACCCCCGTGTTAAACAGTGCCTGGATTTTATTTTCCATGGAACTCACTTACTCATGGTTTCGTGACCATGCCCCGTTCGTCATTTTTACTCATGGTGTTCCCTTGTCAGGTGTACACCATGCCCCATTTTTCATGTGAAGGCGTATTTAGAGTCATGCTTTTGAGACCTGTGCGAAGCCTTTTAACATCATGCAGCCAGGACGTGCACCATAGTTTAGGGTCATAGAGCTGGACCGTAGTGGTGGTGAATGGTAGTTTGTGGAGGCCATAGAGTGACATTAGTGATGACTTTGACTTACTTGAGAAGATGACATGAAGTTTCCTTGTGAAGAGTTGATGACGGATGGCTGGTGGGTGAACAATGGTGACCCACTAGCTGACGGTGAGTATGGCTAGCGAAAGGGTTCGCCGTTTGGTGAGCATGGGTAAGACTCAGTGGAGGAAAAGATGGTAATGATGATGAAAGTCATACGTGCACAATAATGGGCCGGCTAAGGAAGGCATGAGTAAAGATGCACGTAAAGAGCATGTTCGTGTATGTGGGGGCATCTTTAAGGTCATGCCTCTTGGATTTGAGCAAAGTAGTTTGACGTCATGTGGCCAAGATGTGCACTATAGTTTAGGTTCATGCAGATGGACCGTGGTCATGCAGTTTAAAGTCATGCAACTAGGACCATGTAGTTTAAGGTCGTGCAATGAGACTTCCTCTACAGTTTAAGGTCATATTTTTTGGACCATGGCTATGCAATTTAAGGTGAAGCAGCATGGACCAGGGCTGCGCAGTTTAAGGTCATGCAGTGCGGACCAGTGTGTGGGTCGTCAGGTAGGTAAAGCTACATGGGGGATGGGTTGTGGATAGCAATCTGACTCCCTAGGGATAGAGATAGTTAAGGCTACACACAAGTGAGAGGTTTAACTAGAGATGGCCACACTCGAGGAGTGGCAGACAAATGTGACTTCACTGGGGATTAGGAGGTCCAGTGTGACCTTTTAGGGATAATGAGCAATGACATGCATGTGACTCTGCTGATGATGACAGGCCAGAGCACAGATGAACCGCATGAGGGTTGAGAGGATAAGAAGGGCCCTAAACTCTTTGGGGATAATGGGTTGTAGTAAGACACTACTCTTATTGGGATGTTGGGGTGAAACAAACCCATTAGGGGTTAAAGGGGTACGTATGACTCTTGGACACATCTAACTCCTGATGAAATACCCTTTCAGCATGGAGGTGTTCTATCTATTGATTGGAGTTGTGCGTATGGGCCCTTTATCATGTCGTGTGTTACAATTTTAGGGTGTTGTAGCTTGGACCATGGCTATGCAGTTTAAAGTCATACAGCTAGGAACGTGAAGTTGAAGGTTGTGTAACTAGAACTTCGCTACACTATAAGGTCGTATAGTTTGGACCATGGCTATGCAGTTTAAGGTCATAAAACATGGACCGTGGTCGTACAATTTGAGTCATGAGACAAAGACTATGAAGTTTAAGGTCGTAAAACTAGACCTCCGCTATAGTTTAAGGTCATATAGTTTATACCGTGGTCGTATAATTTGGAGTTGTGCGATAAGGATTATGCAGCATAAGGTCGTACAACTAGATCACCGCTACAGTTTAAGGTCATATAGTTTGGATGGCAGCTGTGCAGTTTAAGGCATGCATCATGGACCGTGGTAGTATAGTTTTGAGTCATGAGACAAGGACTATGCAGTTTAAGGTCGTGCAACTAGACCTTTGCTATAGTTTAAGGTCATATAGTTCAGACCATGTAGTTTAGGGTTGTGCATTGGACCGTAGTGTGGCGAGGGACTTTGACTCCATGGGGAGCAGAGCTGTCACCAGAGGCTGGACTCCCTAAGGAGTGAGGTTGTGGTGCAGGGGATGAACTTCTTGAGAGTACAAGACGATGGTCCAGTTGAGAGTGCCATGTCGTGAGCATGGCACTAAGTGTCAGATGGTGCACAAGGCATTAGGCCCCTTGGTGAAGCGTACGGCAGTGGCCCTTAGTAGAACGCACGACGATAATTCTTTCAAAGAGGCGCACAATGATGGCCCTTAACAAAGGTGTGCGGTGATGGCCCATTGATGCGGGCGAGTGACAATGGCCCTTGACGAAGGCTCGCAATGATGGCCCTTGACAAAGGCGAGCGGTAATAGCCCTCTGGGTGAAGGGCACGACGATTTCCCTCTCGGGTCTCGGGCTTGACCTGCCCCGGCCTTGTCTTATTGTCGCCATGAACTGGGGACTAGAGCATCATTTCATGTTTGTCGAGGGCAGTTTACAGCACTACTAGGTATAAAAGGGGGAAAAACCCCACTTTACTGTTTTATCGAAGGGTAAAACAATAGAAGGGTCCTTAGAGAGGGAGGGCCAAAGAAGGTTTTTCGGTGAGAAATTCTGGGAAAATTTTTTCAAAGATAGGCAGTTAAGAGCTTTTCTGGCAAGCTTTAGGAGGTTGCAAAGCTTCGTGCTGTGATTGTGAACCTTTTTGGGAAGTGGCGAGGCTTTCTGAGCAAGGAACATGGCTACTCTGGGCCTTTGTAGGATTGGCAAAGGTGCCTTGTCAGGGCTTGAATGCTTCTTCGATCATTCTGTTCCTGAAGGGGAGATTGCAGGGAGTTCAGAGGGCTTTGTAGGTCCTCTGATTATCGGAGGAGAAGAAGGGAGCACAACAGTGGGCTCACCGGGAACTCAGTGGAATTCTGGTGAGTTTGTGGTGAACTCATTGAAGTGGGAAGAGCTGGGAGATGGGAGACCCGCTGGGTCTCAACGAAGCCTTCTGGGAATTTCGGTGCTTTATTGTTAATTCTGGCAGTGAGTGGAAGGCAGGGCAGGGTTTTCCCGATGGACGGGGGTGGATTCCGGGTGAGGTGGGGAAACACTTGTGGAAACTCGAAGGGTTGGGGGATAAGATGGTGGTCAGTCGCCGTGGGAAGGTAGCTGGGGAAACCAACGAAACACCAGGGTTAATGCCCTCTGAGAATTGGGGATGGTGGAAACCGAGGTACGTCAAGGTCATGTGCGACATTAAGTCGTATGCGGCGCCGCCTTCACACGTCTTTAGGCCACATACAGTGATAACCGCGTTCAAGAGCATGCAGGTTGCGGCAATGGTCTCATGTTGCGTTGGTTTTCCTGTGGTCATAGTAGAACACAACATTGTGTTGCGCACGGCAATGGCTGCGCATGGTGTTGAGTATCTTGCGACGATGATTATGGACTGTCAAGAGTGATGGAAAATAAGAAGGCTAAGTCGTCGCTGTCTGTTGGAAGCTAAATCCTTCGGCACATCTGTGAAGTCCATGTTGTTCCATCGTGGGTTGGTCCCTCGAAAACCAGCCATGGCTCGTCAGATGAATTGAAGCTGACTTGGAAATGGTTAGCTCTTTCTTTTGGCCTGTAGCCCTCCTCTTTTGGTGGGACAGAAGCTAACTTCTCCAAGGGGTTTTCCTTCTTCTTCATGAGGAGAGTGTTTCTTTTTGGCTTGTATCCGTCGTCTTATCCTCCAATGTAAGAGCTTTATAACTTCCCTAGTAATGGGCCTTTGATTGTAACTTGTAACTCTTTTTAATGCAATGAAAGAAACAAACTTCTTTTGAACGACTTGATGTTCTTCTTACCCATTTCCTTCTTTTCTTGCTGTACATATCACCTTTTAGGGATGCATCAAGGATAATACTTCTTTAGGTATCGTCCATTGATAGGGGGCATCTCCTCTCCTCAATCCAAGTTTAACAGTACATAGGCCCGTTTGGCATGACCTTTTTTATTATGAATGAACTTTCTCATTTGGGCTCGAATTTTCATTTGCGACGCTCATGCATAACAATCAGTCTCTTGACTGCTAAAACTAGATCCCCACGAGCTAATGAGCGAACCTTGACAGACTTATCGAAGGCTCTCTTCATTCTTCCTTTATTGAGCTCGAGGTTCTACTAGGCCTCTAGTCTCTTTTCATCAAGGGCATCTAACTCGTGGTAACGGAGCTTGACCCTCTCATTTTTAGCCAGTTCGTGATGTATAGCGACACAGAGTGAGGGTATTCGAACGTCGAGGGGTAAGACCACCTCACCTCCATAGACCAAGGGATAAGGAGTGAAGTTTGTAGCATTCCGAGTGGTGGTACGATAAGCCCACAGAGCTTCAGGTAATTTCTCATGCCAATTCTTCTTTGATTTTGAAATTGACTTCCGGAGCACCCTGTACAAAGTTTTGTTGAATGCCTCAGCCAATCCTTTGGCTCGAGCGTAGTACATAGTCAAGTAATTCAACTCGAAGCCAAACTGGTTGACCAGACAATCAACATGATGGCTCCTGAAATGGGGGCCATTATCAGAGATTATCCGATCCGAAACTCCGAATCGGTAGATGATGTGATGACGCACGAAGTTGGCTACCTCGGTCCCTGGAACTTGCTTGAGAGGGATCGCTTCAGCCCACTTGGAAAAGTAGTTTGTCGCTGCAAGAATGAAGGCATGGCCCAAGGCAGAATGGGGATTGATGGGTCCTACAATGTTCATACCCCATTGGGAAAAGGGTCACGATGTCACTATAGGGTGGAGAGGCTCCAGGGGTTGATGAATGAGGTTTGAGTGGATCTAGTACACTTGACATCTTTTGGTATAGTTTTGGGCATCAGGCACCATAGAAGGGCAGTAATAGCCGAGTCTGTGTATGCGCTCGTAGAGCTTAGGGTCTGTTTGATGCAGCACACAAATAGTCGAGTGCACTTCTTCGAGTACTTATCCTGCCTGTTGTGTATCGACACATTTGAGGAGAAATCTGTCAAATGACAGATGAAAGAGGACATCTCCATCGAGAAGGGTGTACTTGGTGAACATCAGTCGTATGTCGTTGTGTTTTGCCCAATCCTGAGGTAGCCTTCCATGCTTTATGAAGTCTATGATAGGATCCCTCCAGTCCTCTACTTGTTTAACCTCCACACACATTGGGTCGAAGAATTCGGGCTCCTGCTCCTTGATCTTGGATCCTTTTCCTTGGGACATTTCTTGCTTTGCCTCAACGACATCCTTAGCTGCGAGGAGTGCCCCAAATGGGTAAGGTGGACATTCAAGGAAGACATCCCTCTCGTCATCTGCGTCAACTTCGACTCTTTAGTCAAACCGTCTCCATTCGGTTACCCAAATTGGAGTGGGCCCTAATGACGACAGTTGAATGGTTGCACCGAGCATCGAGAGTAAATCAACCTGATAGTTTAGCCTTCTAGGGATATGACTCAGGGAGAAATCATCGAATTGGGCCACGTCATGATAAGGCTTAAGGGTATCTTTCCTTACGTCTTATATCCCCTTAAGCTACCGGATGATCAGCTAAAAGTCACCGAAGATGTCCAGGTGTTCTAAGTCTAGCCCTTGGACTATTTCCAATCCGATTATGAGGGCTTGATACTCGTATTCGTTATGAGAAAACGCCTCTGCAAGTGAGAAGGATATAGGGATCATTTCACAATCGAGAGTTAAGAACACAACTCCAGTGCCCCCTCTATCAGACTGAAATGCTCCTTCAAAGTACATTTCCCAAGACTGAGTTTGCACGATACAGAAACCTTCTTCATCTGGGAAATCACTCGACAAGGGAGATTCTGAAGGAACTGGGTGAGCCGTGACGAAGTCTGTTAGGGCTTGACCTTTGACTGCCTTCTATGGTACATACGTGATGTCAAACTCCATCAGCAGTAATGCCCACTTGGCCAAACATCCTGACAAGCATGGCCGGGTCATAAGGAACTTGACCGGGTCTGCCTCGAAGATTAACTTGACTTCATGACCGAGCATGTAATGGTGAAGCTTTTGTACCGCAAAGATCAAGGCTAGGCACATCTTCTGGATGGGAGGGTAATTCTTCTCGACCCCTTGCATTCTACGGCTGAGATAATAAAGCGCTGTCTCTTTCCCTCCATCATTGTTCTGCCCTACGAGTGCCCCGAGTGACTCATCAAGAGTGATCACGTACAGGATGAGAGGCCTTCTCAACAGAGATCTGGAGGATTCAATAAGTATTGCTTCCTATCATCGAGTGAAACTTGGCATGCCTCATCCCATATTAAGGGAGTGTCCTTCTTTAGGAGATGTGATAAGGGCTTACGTCGCCCTTAAAGGTTCGAGATGAACCTTCAAATGTAGGCGAGCTGTCCTTGAAGAGACCATAGTTCATGGTCGGTCACATGCAGTGGCATGTCCTGAATTGCCTTGATTTTGACTGGCTACATCTCCAGTTTTGAGTACCTCACGATGAACCCTAAGAACATTCCTGAGCATACGCTGAAGGTGCATTTCATTAGGTTCGTCTTGAGTTGGTGATGCCGCAGTCGTTTGAATACCTTTTTGAGGTCTTGTATGTGGGCGTCCTTTGTTTCAGATTTCACCACCAGGTCATCCACATAGTACTCGACCTCCTTGTGGGTCATGTTCTTGAAGATGGTCGTCATGACTCGCCGGTATGTTGCACCGGCATTCTTTAACCCGAAAGGCATCACAGTGTAGCAAAAGACACCTCTTGGGGTCAAGAATGCAGTGGCCTCCTCATCTTCAGGGGCCATCCTAATTTGATTATAACCAGAATACCCATCCATAAAGGAGAAGATTAGGCAATGAGCTGTGGATCAATCAACATCTCCGTGATCAGAAGGGGGAAGTCATCGTTGGGGCAGGCAATGTTCAAACCACAGAAGTCAATATTGACTCTGATTTAGCCATTCTTCTTCTTGACAGAGACAACGTTTGTCAGCCATTTTGGGTATTGACTTCACGTATGAATCCTGCTTGCCAGAGTTTATTCAACTCAACATCGATCTGCATCTCGAGGTTTGGTCTAGACCATCTTGATTTCTGCTTCATGGGTTAGATGGTTGGATCAACACCATGGCAATGGATAGTAATATGAGGGTCTAGACCAGTCATCTCATGATAATTCAAGGGGAAGATGTCTCTATTTTCTCGGAGGAGGGAGATGTAACTTTCTTTCTCCTCTGGGGACATTTTTGCTGAGATAAAAGTCAACCTTAGATCGGCCTCATCCCCTAGGATCTCTTCGAGCTCATCAGTTGTGGCCTGATCGCCTTCTTCCCACTCTTCTTGAGCTTCCTGGAGTTCCTCGATAGTAGACTCACCAGAATTTTCGTTGACCTTGAATGTAGAAGCCCATGATCCGGACATCTCGGCTTCTAGGAGGGGGACAGTGTGAGAGAGTACCGATCTCTAGCTAGTCCAGGCAATGGAAGGGTCAGCTTCGAATGGGGAGTCCATGACCTCGTGACTGGGATCACTTGGTGCTTGCCCTATGCTAGGTGACTGCTCATGCACTGGATCATGTGGTAGGCCTCGTGGGCGTAGGAACCTGAAGATGACGATTTTTGCTCCGGTTGACAGGGCATTAGCGGCTATCGAGAATCCAACTGCCTGGGTCAGTATCTGTCTGAGGCTCTCTTGTTGTGGCTTGATGAGGCTGGTGTCTCCGAACTCCGTCCAGGATAACCTCAGTTCCTGGCCCACACCCGTTGCTTCACCTAATGGAAACAACTCTTTCCTGCGCAAGAGGAGCCGACCAGCCGCTGATGCGATCGCAGTTCTGGCATGAGGTCTATCAAAACCTCAAAGCTAAACGCGATAGGGGTCTACATATTTTTACTCGGGAAGCAACCAAGACGGTCTGGGCAACTAGCTCTGACAACCCTCTTTGTCTGAATCCCTTTTACCCTCTTCATATGACAAAGCATGAAGAAGAAGGCTTTGAACCCTACATTGTGGTTAGTGTCGTAGAAGATGACCCGGCCACCCAACAACCACTGTCCCAAAATCGTTGAGAACCGATCCTCACACGGTCGGCATACAAGACTCGAGTCCAGTAGGGGCATGTTGACCGATCTGCCGCATGCGACCCGTCAAGTTCAAAAGCCCTAAACTGCAGCTAAGGCCGACCTCCCTGGAGAAACAATCAGTGTAATGGTCGTAAACTAGCCTGACGAAGGACTTGATATCCCATCAGCTCTCGTACCCAAGAAAAGCGTATGAGTAAATTCGAAGACATGGTGTGCACAATGATGGAGAAGATTGATCGCATAGATGTCGCGCAACAATCGGCTGACCATGAGGTCAATTTCCATCATTCACATGATGAACCTTCAAGGCAGCCCCTTCCCTCTGCCTCACAGGACAATTATTTCCTTCACTTAGTCTCATAGGCAGACATCGATGCTATGGTGACTCACAACCTAAAGAACAGACAAATCTCGCGAATAATGGATGCAACGCCTTCTCAAAATTCGTAACCTTCACACATTGACTAGGTGTAGTTTCCCTCGGATTACAAGAAAGGGAAGTTTCCCCTATTCAATGAAACCACTTCCTCGAACCAGCATATCGCTCACTACGAAGCAACGTGTCAAGAAACAGCGGCTGATGGGAGGCTCCTTCTCCACAGTTTGTTGAAACTCTTGATGGCCCTGCTTTCCAGTGGTATGCTTCACTTCCTCCAAACTAAGTGCAAACTTGGGGAAAATGGAGAAACTGTTCGACCAACGTTTCTATGAGGTCGAGAGAGAGGTTCAAACCATTGAGCTTCTCACCTTGACCCAAGACCTCGATGAGCCTATGGATCAATTCATATAAAGGTGAAGAGATTTGACCACTCGCCATCCCAATCCCATACCGGAGAAGGAAGTAGTTCAAACCTATGTGCGAAACATTCAACTTGAGATTGCTCTACATGTTGAGGCCTCCAATCCAACGTCAATGTCAAAGCTGATCTCTAAATCGGTCCCCATAGAAAGCCTGTCACACCACCATGGCGGGCCACGACAACAGTCTACAAGCTTAAGAAACAATCGGGGAAATGGTAGCTCTCGGACCAATACCCAAGGCAACCAACAGAAAGAAGTGATTAATGTACCTGTCACCATAAGCGACCCAATGAAGGCTCCCTCTTAGACTTTGGACCTATTGAAAGGGGTAAGCACAACAAAGACAGTGCCTCAGGCGGGCAAGCAACAACAGTCGTACAACTGAGTACCTCCACTTGCGAACCTTAATCGAGATGATTATTGGACCAAGCATAGGAACAAAGTCTACCCCTTTGAAAAGGAATGGGTCCCAGTACTACTCCGATTATTACTAGAACAGAACATGATCGAGCTCTCAAAGACGAAGTTCCCTGATCAGGCCGGACTCAATTCCCACGAATCACTGTGCTAATCATCAGAGGATAAACCACCCCACAGAGGAATGCGGCACGTTAAAAGACATTATCGAGGCCCTAATCCAGAAGGGTCAAATAAAACTTGAAGAGCTAAAGAAAGCATTCGGGGCAATAGAGGCCTCTCACGCAGTGACAGTCCAAGAGGAAGACGAAGCGCTTGATCTCCTTCGTGCCTTGTTCGTTTTGATGCTTGAAGAAGGCCTCATCACACCAAAACCGGCAAGGTAGCCTTAATGCCTCGCTCAGGGAACTGAGAAGCATTGGTGCCCGTACCATCAGATATGGGGTCATGACCTGAGCGAATGCTCCAGTTTCCATTATATAATCACAAAGAAAATACAGGGATGCTAAGAGTCTTACAATGTTCAAGAGAGAGGTCCCCAAACCACTGCTCCACTGGTACGAGAGGACCTCCTCACACAAGTCTTGGGCAATGATGACTCAAATCTTGCTAAACCCTATCTTCTTAATCATGGATAGTCCGACACGGGCGGAGTAGACTCAAGTCCTTAAGCGAGAAGAAGTTCATCAAGCTAGAGAAGTTCATAAACTAAGCAAGATGGACCAACTGCTGTCAATGAAAACCAAAAAGAGACAGGCACTAAGGGCTGGTCGCCGGAGAAACAAGACTGCGCAACCACCAATTGAGCAGGAATTTCTTAGGCCTCTTACCCCATTCCCAACTTTACTAGACTTTATCCCCGGCGCAATCATCCTAGCTTCCTCACCTCGTTAAGAGGATGTCCTCGAGCCATCTTCTTCGCAGAATACGTCCCATGAGGGTGACGATGTTAAAAGAACTCCCCAATGGTCTAAGAAGGAGAAAGACCAGAAAGACTTCCTAAACAAGTCCAACTCTGGTGATGACATAAAAAGCTGCCCAGACCAGTCCGATGAGGGGAACGACCTTAGAAGTCCCTCAGCTACTAACCCGTCTCCTTCTTATTCTTCTTTTTCTTCTTATTCTTCTTCTTTTATGTCTCATGTAGGTACAACTTTGAAATGTCCAGACTTCGAGGCTCTTGATAGAGAACTGGAAGGAACCAATATAAGCATGACGCATCGGACGCGGTTGAAGAAAACGCTAACTCAGGCAGCTGGATTCTTAACAGTTGCTGACGCCCTAGCTGCTCGAACCAAAGTGGAGTTGTCTTCTTCAAAGAAGCACAAGAAGTCAAAATCAAAGAAACCCCAGTGGCCTCTTGAGCATGACTTTGAGCAGAGGCTGGGAGAATCAAGAGGGCAGAGCTTCTATTCTTAAGAAGCTTGCCACATGGTACAGGTATATGAAGCATCAGTTAGCACATGGCAAACACTGTAAACACTCATGCAAAGACCGAGCGATTCATATGAGGGTGCACTAGCCCCATAATCACTAAATCTCAACCTCCTTTTAATTTTCAAATCAAAATCCTACAGCCTGATATGTTGTCCATGTTTGAGGTTGACCCTTCTGTCCCTCAGTGCGAGAAAGGCACAGAAATCATGACCTACCCTAGACCTCTACTCGAAGCAGAGATGTCAGGATCATGGGTCACTGCACTTGAGGTTAATGAGAAGATCTATGAAGCCAATGATGAGGAGTTGCAAGAGGCCCCGAAAGAATGGGAAGAAGGTGGCCAAGCCACAGCTGATGAACTCGAAGAGATAAATCTAGGGGATGAGGTTAATCCCAGACCCACTTTCATCTCTGCAAATATGTTGTCAGAAGAGATGGAGAAGTTTACTGCCTTCTTACGAGCAAACCAAGATGTCTTTGCTTGGCATTACCACGAAATTCGTGATTTAGATCCTCAAGTCGCAGTTCATCGTCTCCGCATCAATACCTCCGTCAAGCCCGTCAAGCAGAAATCAAGGAGGTTTAGACCTGACCTCGAAAGGCAAATAGATGCTGAGGTGACTAAACTCAGGCAAGCCAGCTTCATTTGAGAAGTCATGTACCCAAAATGGCTGTAAAATGTTGTTCTAGTCAAGAAGAAGAATGGCCAAATTAGGGTCTGCATCGACTTTCGTGACCTGAATACCGCCTGCCCCAAGGATGACTTCCCATTGTCATTCACAAAGATGCTAATTGATTTACGGCTCACTGATAAATATTCTCCTTCATGGATGGATACTCCGAGTATAATCAAATACATATGGCACCAGAAGATGAGGAAGCCACCACGTTCGTGACTCTAAAAGGGGTCTTCTAGTACACAATGATGCCTTTTAGATTGAAGAATGTTTACGCCACATATATGAGAGCAATGACGACCATCTTCAAAGACATGATGCACAAAGAGGTGGAATGCTATGTAGATGACTTGTTGGTAAAATCCGAAGAGAAAGACGCTCACATAGGAGACTTTAAAAAGGTGTTCAACGGATTACGACTCAAAATGAACCCACTGAAGTATGCTTTTAACGTGCGCTCAAGAATGTTCTTGGGGTTCATTGTTAAACAAAGAGGATTGGAAGTTGCGCCAGTCGAGATCAATGCGATCCAGGAAATGCCACCACCAACTACATTGTGAGAACTGCGATCTCTCTAAGGACAGCTGACCTATATCTGCAGGTACATCTTGAACCTCTAAGGTCGTTGTAAACCCTTTACACACCAGTTAAGAAGGATACCCCGTTCATTTGGGATGAAGCATGTCAGGCAGCCCTTGATGACATCAAACATTATTTACTCAGTCCTCCAGTGCTCTCAACACGGGTGTTAGGAAAACCCCTCATCCTGTACGTTGCTGCTCTCGTCGAGTCGCTTAGGGCATTGTTGACATAGAACAATGATGAAGGGAAAGAAACTGCATTGTAATATCTCAACCTCTGCAAAGGGCCAAGAAGAATTATCCCCTATTGAGAAGATGTGCCTGGCCCTAACTTTTGCAGTACAACAGCTCTGCCACTACTTGCTCCGTAATGAAGTAGGAATTATATCAAAAGAAGATCCAGTAAAGTTTCTCATGACAAGCTCATGCCTATCAGAACGTCTTGCTAAGTGGGCATTATTGTTGATGGAATTTGACATCACATATGTCCCACAAAGGCCATCAACAGCCAAGCCTTGGCTGATTTCCTTGGAGCACATCTTGTATCGACGAAATCTCCTTTATTAAGTGACCTCCCCGATGAAGAAGTATTATGTGCAGAGTTTGCTCCCATGTGGGAGATGTACTTCTACGGAGCCTTCCAATCTGACCAAGGATGCACCAAAGTGGTATTCTAGACTCCGAAAGGAGGAATATTGCCTCTTTATTTCTATCTCATTGAAGTTAGTTCCCATAACGAGGTAGAATATCAGGTCCTTATTATTGGATTAGAGATAGCTTTTGATCTAGACTTGGAGCAGCTCACGATCTATGGGACTCTGAGTTGGTCATTCGTCAGCTTAAAGGCATAAATGACATGAGAAAAGATACTCTCATGCCTTATCACGATACTGCGAAATCGTATATGGCCGAGTTTGACGATGTATCCTTGAGTCATACCCCCAGGAGGCTAAACTTGCAGGCCGATGCCCTCGCAAAATTTGGAGCTACAATTCAATTGTCTTAACTAGGGCCCACACCTGCTTGAATGGTAGAGTGGAGACATATTGAACTAAGAAACGAGGTTGATGTGGATGATGAGAGAAACCTCTTCCCCGAGTGCCCTCCTTATCCATTCGGAGCACTTCTATCAGCTAAAGAAGTTATCAAGACTGAACACAAAATGGCACAGAGTCAATGAGCTAAGGTTCAAAATCAAGAGTCGGAGTTCTTCGACCCAATATGCATGGAAATCGAGCAGGTAGAAGATTGGAGAGAGTTCATCACTAATTTTCTAAGCCAGGGTAGACTCCCAGAAGATCGTGCCGAGCACAATAGCATGCGTCGAATGTCTACCAAGTATACCCTCTCTTTAGGTTGTCATTTGACAGTATTCTTCGTAGATGTGTAGACGCACAAGAAGCAAATAAGGTCCTAGAAGAAGTACACTCAGGCATCTGTGGATTGCATCAGTCTGGCCCTAAGCTCTATGATCGGATACGCAGATTGGAGTTACTGTTGGCCTTTGATGATTGCTGACTCCTTAAACTATGCTAAGAAGTGTCAGGTGTGCCAAATACACTTGAGCCTCATTCATCAGCCTCTAGAGCCCTTACACCCTATAGTGGCATCATGGCCCTTCTCACAATGGGGTATGGAAATTATCGGGCCCATTGAATCACCTTCGATGATGGGTCATATTTTTATTCTCGCTGCAACAGACTATTTCTTGAAGTGGGATGAAGCAGTTCCCCTTAAGCAAGTTCTGGAGACCACCGTGGCTAACTTTGTGTGACATCACATCATATATCGGTTTAGAGTGCCAGACCGGACCGTGTCTGACAATGGCCCTCAGTTCAGAAGCCATCGCATTGATTGCTTGGTCAACCAGTTCGGTTTCGAGTGGAAGGACTCAACTATTAACCACCCTCGAGCCAACAGATTATCCAAAGCTTTCAATAAGTCCCTGTGCGACATTTTAAGGAAATCGGCATCGAAGACAAAGAAGACTTGGCATGAGAAGCTTCATGAATCCTTGTGGGCTGATCAGACTACCACATGAAATGCCACCGATTCCACTCCTTTTTCCCTAGTCTATGGGGGTGAGGCAGTTTTACCTCTTGAAATTCAAATCCCTTCACTTTGTGTCGTTGTACACCAAGGACTAACCGAAGATGATAGGGTCAAACTTCAGTATCAAGAATTGGATGCGCTTGATGAAAAGTGGTTGGAAGCTCAGCAGAATCTCGAACTCAACTAGGGGAGAATGAAGAGGGCCTTTGACAAGTTAGTCAAAGTCCGCTCATTCACTCGTGGGGATCTGGTTTTAACCATTAAGAGGCCGATTGTTATGCATGGGCGACGAAAAGGGAAGTTTGAACCCACGTGGGTAGATCCCTTTATAATCAAGAAAGTCTCTCCAAATGGAGCTTACATAGTCGTACATTCTGATGGAGCGGAGGCATTGCCCCCTATCAATGGGCGATACATAAAGAAATACTACCCATGATGCAGACTCAATGAGCCACATCAAAGAGTTAAAAAAGACAAGCAATACAGTTCAAATAAGGTTTAACTCTTTTATTGCATTAAAAGGAGTTACAAGCCAAAAATCACACTATTAAGGATGTTACAAATCCATCATGCAGTTTCACCACTCACAAAAGAAAATAACTGCGATAAAATGTATCTCTTTCATCCGAGGAAAATAAGATGGTTGATTCTATTGGAAGATATCATCATGGGGCTCCCGCTCAATAAAAGCCTAGCAAACAGTGGAAATCCCGACTGCCTCATAATAACCCCAGAACTGGTCAAGATATTCATGATGACACTCAAAAGTCTCCTGTCAAGTTTCGATACAATTCGACATGTCTAAGGCAGTGCAGACTGAGAAACAGTTCCGACAGAATTAGCCTCTGACACCCTAAAACGGACCCTATAACTAGAGTTACATTTTTGACGTCTCAATTTGCTGTGGGACCATCACCATTGGATCCGACACGGTTGGAAACCCCCAAGGGTCAAATTTCAGCTTATACAGACATCCCAAGAAAAAGTTATAAGAGAAATAGCGAAACAGGTGGAGCCCCACGCTATTCCGGTACGGCCACCTTGCAACTCAACACCATTAAAGGGACAGTCACGACTAGTGACTTTTAATGCTCATATCTTACTCTTTCAATGTCAGATCAAGTCAAAATTTTGTGAGCATATTCGTCTCATCAAGACGAGCATTTCGATATATGGCATGCTCCGTGATGACTCCCGAGCGCGAATAAAATCTTGAGAGAAATTACTGATCAGTGAAGAAAGTGCAGAAAAGTCAACAGTGTCTTGCCTCACTCGAGCGGCCAAATCATGCCGCTCGAGAGCCCGATCGATGTGATACTAGTTCCATCGCATGAGTAAGGTCTGCGGCCATCACTAGTCCGAACGTCGCATATGATGAATGGTCGAATTTCGTACATGAAGCCGACGAAGTGACTGCAAATTTCGTAACCAGAATTCCAGATTCTGGTCAAAATTCGAAACTTGCATGACCTTCGTTCGGGTAAAGAATCAAGCTGCGTTTGTTGCCCCGTGATCGTAATGGCATGCTCAATGTGATCCAGCTAAGAAATCATAGAAAACACCAAGGAACAAGCACACTATCAATCCAAAGTTTCAAGATTTAACCAAAATTCAAGTATCAAGATCGTGCCCCAAAAACACGATCTATGGCTCGTAGTTGATATCAAATCGATCGTCATGCTGAGCCCTACAAGAAAACAATCATATTTTGATCAAACGGGCATCAGGACGACCCCAGATCATCCTTCCAAGATCACGCAAGTTCTAAGGCAACACAAGGACTATTATGGAATTCCACAAATTGTTACGATGGGGCAAATCTCTCATTTTGCACCCTTTTTTTTATTTCTTTTAATTCAATTTAATCTTAATTTTCAGCAATTAGGGTTACTTTTGATCATCGACCCATGCTTGGGGCAAATTCTATATATACCACGTACCATCATTGTACGAAAAAAAAGCAAGACACACGCAGAATACACAAAGAGAGTTTTTACTAAATAAAGTTTCTCTTCTCATTTTTGGGTCACGTTTGGAGAGAGAGTAAGGTTAGAGAAGCCTTTGGATTGGTACCCCTAGGCTCAAAGTAAACTCTCTCTCTTCTTTTTTCTTTTCTTCTCCTCTCTCTCCCTCTCTTTCTTCTTCCTCTTTCTTCGTCTGAGCCCCTTCTCAGAGGCCACGCACAGGAGTGGCAATGCCATATGTGCCTCTCCTACAGTCTTACAAGCCATGCATGGCAATGGTAGCACCATGCATGAGCTTCTTTCTCCTTCTGCTTTTCGTTCCTTCCTCCCAGTGAGACTTGTAAACGACACTACACATCACCGTCGGCAGACATATTCTCGACGTCTCTGCGAGAAATGTGGGTAACAAAGCCTATTGCAGTCCGCGGGGGCTTTAACCTGCTGCATGACTATTGCACACGATGATGTCCATCGCTGTCCACAAAGGGTCACAGTAATAGCCATCGACACGTGCAAGCTCCTCCCGCTCCTCTCTACGCCCATTGCCGCGGGCTCCATGAGAGGTGATTACAGTGTGACTTATGAGAAGTTATCATCGTGCACCTCGTCAGGAGTTATCACCGTTCGTGAGGGACGTGCTGCCTCCTTGCATTGCCAATGGTGATGCTTATTTTCGTTCATGGGCTACTCTCGCATTCCATGTCTAGCACTGTATGGCTCATGGGAAGCTATCACTATAAGCCTCACCAGAGTCCATCGCTGCTCGCAAGGGACATGGTCTCTTCTCATGATGTCAAAGACGATGCCCATTGCCGTCTGGGTTCTTCCTCCCGCCGTCGTCTCATTCTCTTCTCTTTGTCCTCTTTTCTTCTCTGCATTCTTTCCTCTTCTCACTTGACTGAGGGTAGACTTAGCCAAGCACCGCCATATGGGCCTCAGTTTCAAGTAGTATTGCCGTCGTGCTGATCCTGAGAACCATGCCCATCTTGCTACCACTCCGAGCGGTAATTTTTCAACCGTCATGCTAGTCTTGCCCTTCCATCAACTTCCCTCCCCTATTCTATCTTTATTTGAACCTCCCGCTTCATCACTCCCTCATATGAACGTACAGTGCCCTAAGACAAGGATGGGTCTCTTCGACCCACCTATCTTGCAAATTAACCATAGAAGTGTTGTGCAGAAAACAAGAAGATTATAGGTCAAAGCAGGCAATTTTCAACTAGCTAAAGCAACTGGGGGGCTTTCCGACATGATCTAAGAGGGTTCCCACACGAGCCAACCTTAATAAGTCTCGAACTTACCTTAAATTCCTCTCTCATAGGTTGGTATATTTGCCATTGCTCTTGAGCAAGGTCCAGAGAGCAATCGCAAATCCCAGGTTCACTAGAAACCTGAGATATGCACCACCAGATCAACTCGGCCCAGAGGGTGAGATCGAGTCACCTAACCAGCTTGGCTACTCCACTGGGGACTTACTACCCCTTAGTTAGTTCGCTCTTGTTTGATCAGTATCCTCTTTTACTCTCTGCATTAATTTCAATGGCACCTGGGTTATTCATTTCATTCGAGTCGGGGACTTTCTTATCCCCACACTTGTGACCATTCCGGGGAAGTGAGCTGCTCAAGCCTCCTTCCCCACACTCCTTCTGAGTCAGGACTCACAGTCCGGCTCCTAGGTTCTTTGCTGGGCTGATGCGAGAGGGAACTTAAAGGTCCCTGCCTCCCCGCTTTCTCGCTCTGGTGGACTCTCCACCAAGGTCCCTTGCATCGATAACACATCTGCTACCACACACAGCATGCACCCTGCTACTGGCAAGTCTCTCACCATTCATATAGTTGAGGTATGCTGGAGGGCAACCCTTCCCAATCTCGCGAAAGGTAAGCAGGCTGCCATCGCTTCTTAGGGTCGTAGCAAGGCTAGCCCCCAAACTCCTTTACCACCCCAAACCTTTATACCTAGAGGCTCGGCACACCTAGGCGAAGACCCTACAACGTCCACCTCTCGCACACACTCAAGGGTTCGTGGTCCGCTCACTCGAGCCACACCTTGGGGCAAACCCCACATTGCCTTGAGCTCACATCTAGGGCTAAGCCATCTCAGGCCAAACCCTGCATGCGCCATGCATTTGCTTTCCACAACTAGGAGCAGCGTTAGCTCTATGCCAGCTCGATCACAGGAGGGTCGACCACTCCGTCCTCCCTCCCAACATACACCATTCCACTCTGTGAGATATGAGCTTCCGCCTCATCCCTCACAGACACAAACTCATGGGTCTTTACCTCCCAAGGTCCAACCACTTGACCTAGCTCGGTTCGATTGCCAAGTCACCCAGAGGGCTAACCATAAGGTGCACATACACCACCCTTGCAGGTGCCTCCCTAGCCCAGACTCTGGTGGAGTCATGAACTAGCTACTCCTATCGTCGCTCCTCCTTCACTTGGCAAGAACTTCGAGCCTTGGTACTCAAAGGTCTTCCATAAGACTACTATCTTGAGCCAGCCTTAGGTCACAGTCTGATGTCAGACAGGGGCCTCTAGCCTCCAAGGCAAAAACCCAGGCTTCCTTCTATCCTTGGACCCCACTCCTACCCCAGCTCATAGTGCGTGCTCAAAGAAGGTGGAGCAGTCTAGACCTCAAGCTCAGTTCTGAAGTGAAGTCCATAGCAGCCTCAGGATTAAGCAAAAGAGAGTCCTGACCAAAGAAGCCTCCATGGCAGTTTAGGTCACCACCTTGGTGACCTCCTGCCCCATAATCCTTTTTTCTCTCTACAAACTCTAGAACCCGAGAAAATCCAAGAGTATAGCTGGGTGATCACTGCATAGAATCCACGGTCTCAAGACCATAGAGAACCAGTTCTCACACGATCGGCATATAAGGATCGAGTCCAGTCAGGGCAAGCTGAGCCCCTGCAGATTGATTTTCCATGCCTGACTCTTCAACCTCGGCAGTTCATTGCTCCACCTATCTCCAATCTTCCAAAAGAAATGGTCAGTTTGATGGTGATCAATGATCCGGATGACGCCTAAGAAGAAACTATGAGCAGGTTCGAGGTAATGGTGCAATCCATCCTTCAAAAGATGGAACACTTAGAAGACTTCAGGTTCCCTTCTTCTCACCATGAGACAGATTCCCCGACCAGTGAGGACACAGTTCCCAGGCAAACTCCCCCACCGGCCTCCCAAGGCAGCTCTGCGTCCCGCGGGGTCCCCTAAACTGACATAGATGCCATAGTGGCTCATGGCCTCAAGAACAAGGTCCTAGGTATGCAAGAGCTCTACCAGAAGCCATACCCTTCGTACATTGACCATGTGTTGTTTCCCCCAAACTACTAAAAAGGGAAGGTCCCCCTACTCAATGGTACTACTTCTCTTCACCAGCATACTGCCCACTTCCAAGTAGCTTGTAGGGAGACGACAACTGATGGATGACTTCTCCTCCGTTAGTTCATCGAGACTCTCGAAGAGCCAGCCTTCCAGTAGTATGCTCAGCTGCCCCCAAACTCGGTACACACGTGGCAAGAAACGGAGAAGTTGTTTTATCAATGCTTCTATGAAGTCCAAAGGATCATGGAAACTATCGAGCTCCTCACATTGACTCAAGACCATGGTGAGCCGGTTGAAAACTTCATCACCCGATGGATGGAGTTAGAAAGTTTTCATGCCACTCCCATGAACGAAAAAGAAGTTGTTCAGACCTTTATACAGAACATGCTTCCTGAGATCGCCATGCATGTCGAGGCATCCAATCCACCCTCCATGTTAGAGCTCATCTCTAAGGCAATTCATATTGAGGGATTGTTCAAGCATCATGGCAGCTCTCGTCAGCAACCCTCCAACTCAAACTCTCGCTTCAATAGTTGGGGCAACCAAAAAGTAGTGATCAGCGCAGCCATCATTGTGACTAGCACTAAGAGCGCAACTCCTCAAACCCTGGACCTTTCCAAGGCATAAACGTTTTCGGCCTAGGGCAAGCAGCAGTCTTATAATGAGGTCCTGCCTCCTAAAAATAGTAAGCGAAAGGACTTCTGGATCCAACACCAGAATAAGGTTTATCCCTTTGACAAGGAGTGGACTCTTGCACTGCTTAGACTACTGATAGAACAGAACATGATCCAGTTGTCTGAGATCAGCACCGTTGAACCGACTGGGCAAGAGACAAATGAGAGGTATTGTGCCTATCACATGAGAGTAGGCCACCCTACACATGACTGCTCTAAGCTCAACGACACTATCGAAGTCCCAATAAACAAGGGTCAAATAAAGCTCGAAGAGTTAAAGAAGGCATTCGGGGCAACTGAAGCCTATCATATAGTGACAATCCAAGAGGGTGACGAGGCACCCGATATCCTACGCGCACTATTTTCTATAATACTAAAAGAGGGACACATCACACCAAAGTTGACAAGGCAACCCAAGTTCCTACCTCCAGGAACTGAGAACCTCTAGTGCGCTTATCACATCATATGAGGCCATGATGTGAGCGAATGCACCGACTTCCACTAACTCTTAGCGAAGAAGATGCAATAATGCTAGGAATCTCGTGGTAACTTAGAAGGGTGCCCTCAAGCCCCTCTCTCGCTAGTGCAAGAGGAACTCTCGACTCAAGCCCAGAAAAACATTGAGCAAGACCCTCTGCAGACCCTCTTCGAAGCAATGCTCCAACAGGGCCTCATCACTCCCAAGCCGGCCAGATAGCCTTTGCACCTTGCCCAGGGTAAAGAAATCCTCTGGTGCCCATATCACCAAGTATGGGACCACAAACTGAAGCAATGCTTTGGGTTTGAAGCAGTAGTCATGAAGAAAGTCTAGGAAGGCCACATCATCTGCGCCGTTCTCCTGGAGTACATCCAAGCTGTCACTCCCATTCGAGAGAAAGCCCGACTACAGGCCCTCCATAAGCATACATTGGACCCTTCAGAGTCTTCGACTTCTCAACTCTGAAAAGTATACCATGGGCGAAGTAGGCTTAAATCCCTGAAGCATGAGACAGTCCACCAAGTTAGGACAACTCAGCAGCCGAGTAGGGCAGTCGAAACACCCCCTCAGGGGTCCGAAAGGAGACCGTGTGCACCTAGGTCAACCTGTCGAAGGAATCATCTTCCACAACCACCAGTCGAGGAAGAATTTCTCAGGCCCCTTCCTCCACTATCGACCTTGTAGGGCTTCATCCCAAGTGCAGCTCACCTTGTCCTTTATCGGTGATGATGCTAAAAGCACCCCACAATGGTCAGAGCCGGGACAAGACCTAAAATACCCCCTTCACACGTCCAATTCTGACGACGACGTAAAAAGCTGCTCAGAGCATTCTAACTCCTCTTCTCTTCCCTCCTCTTATATTTTCTCCATAGGTGCAGCTCAACAGTGTCCAAACATCGATGCTCTAAAAAGAGATATTAAGGGCACCAGTCTTAGAAAGTCGCAGCAAGAGCACCTTAGAGAAATGCTAGCCCAGGTAGCTGAATTCTCGATAGTCGCTGATGCCCTGCCAACCCAAGCCAAAACCGAGCCATCATCAAGCTTCTCTTTCAAAGAAGCCTACCATATGGTGCAAATCTTGGAAGTACCATCCAGCATGGGGAAAACGAGTCTAAGATCGGGGAAGAAGCTACAGTGCACACCTCAAAAGCTCAAGGCCCTCAAATTTCTTGATCCTTCACTTTTCCCTAAACCTCAACCTCAAACCTCTACCTCCCTAATACAAATCCCCATTACTTCTCCATCAACCTAGACTGCGCCTGCTGAACAACAAAGTCGGCTAGTGCCACAAACGAAAACTCAACCGAAGCCTGTTCTGAAACCTACCCCACTTCCTACACTAGTGACTAGTTCAGGAACCCAGACGACTAATGAGGATAAAGTGAAATACGACATAATTGGGCACTTGAGAAAGCTTCTAGCCCTTCTAAGCATCTACGTTGCCCTTCTGCTGTCTAGAGACTACCGTATGGCTTTGGTTCAAGCTCTTTCTAACTCAGAGGTGTATGAGACTGAAGCGGAGCCCATTGAGGTTAACGCAGCCATCTTGAGTGGGTGCTTGGCAATCTCCTTTTCTAAAGATGACCTTCAATTGGGAGGCAAATTTCATAATGTCCCCTCTTTATGAATGGTGAACTCCATGCCTGCCCTATAAACAGAATCATGCTAGATGGAGGGTCATCAGTCAACCTGATCCCAAGAAGATTCCTCACTCGATTGGGGGTCTGACAATGTCACTCCGACCCATATCACCATGCAGGGGTTCAACAAGTCAGGGGAGAAGCCAATTGGCACAGTGCGCCTTCGCCTCAAGATTGGTGACCTGAACGATTACGCTCAGTTTCATGTAGTCGACCGATACCTCTTACAATGTCTTGCTTGGCAGCCCTTGGCCTCATGATCAGTGGGTGGTTTGTTCCATGCTCCACTAGTGCTTCAAATACAGCTGAGATTGGAGACAACACATGGTCTATGCTGACAAAAATCGTTCTATGTAGCTGAGAATCAGTATGTCGACACTAAGTATTATTTCACAAACCTTTCAGCATCAGAAAAGTCAAAGGATGATGATTGGAAGCCTGTGAGAGAGGCACGACCCTCGCTCATGATGATGTTGAATATCTGAGGTGAATGATCGAGGACATGTTCAAAGAAGAGGAAAGACAAGGCAAGATCCTCCCTTTGACTCCTATTTACCAAAGTATACCCTGCCACCTCTCTGAGGTCATGGTGTCATCCCTCAAAGAACAAACTTCCCCCTCTTGTTCTAAATCACCAAAATAAAATGACGAGTTAGAAGTAACACCTGAGCCCAAGAAAGCCCTAGAGGTAGACCTTCCAGCACCAAGGATCACCTATACTCTGGACCAGTGAAAGGTCCTGCATATCACCATTGCTCTTTTAGTAGTAGAATTGGCACATCAACATCCAAGGAAGGTACTCCAAATTTTATCCTCCTTGAACAAGGGGATCACCAGCAGCCATGAGAAGGTCCTACATCTCTCAAAGGCTCCCAAAGAGGTACAGGTGGACAAGAGTCAACCCTCTGGTTCTAAGGAACAAGACCCCATGACAAAGTTGAGAAGTGAGGTTCGTAGCCTCCAGAATCAGTTGGAGGTTATGTGTGTAGCTTCAAAACATTTGAAGGGGTTCGTCCCTGAGACTCCAACCTATAACAGGCTCAAAAGTGGGGCACCTTGAATTGAAGTCAGGGCTCCCCCAGACTAGAGCATTTACAGCAAACAAGCTCACTAGTTCATGAGAATCATGGATCATGATCCCCTGTCCAATCAAACACTAAGGGGTGAGGAAGCAACTGCTCCCCCATTCGAGGTCATTAAGGCTACAACAAGCTATCATAAATCAAAGCAAGGGTGGGATATTCTTTTCATCTCGCGCTAACAAGGGGCAGAAGCAGTAAAACAGAAAAAGAAAGAAGAGCAAAAGACATGTCGCACACAGAGAGAGACAAAGAGTGGTTCCATTCATAAATCAAGTGGCATTACCAGCTCCTTTTCTTTACAAAAAGAAGAAATGAAAAGAAAAAGAGAAAAAAGGCATCATCATAATCGATCAATTATTTCATTGTCAATCCCCTTGTATGTCGCAACCGATACCTTCGCTCGCTTGATTTCGCTCTTCAACCCTGCCACCAGCTCCGCCTCATGCTTCATCAAGGTGGTCACTTCTCCCAGGGAATACTTGAGGGCCAAAATGTTATCAACAAGCACCTTGTCCTTCGCTTCCCGAGCCGCAATCTCTTTCTCCAGCTTGTCATGTTTCTGCATCAGCTCTAATATCTTCACTCTCAGAGCCATCACTTTGCGGCGGTAGGTGACTACATCCTCAGCGAGGTCTGATCGTCAGAAGACTGCAGAATCCATTTGGTACGATTGGGTGTTTTCCAGTTCACGGTAGCGCAAAAGTGAAGACTCTAAAGGAGGTAACTGCAAGCTCTCCAGCCACTGTGCAGTTGCTTCTTCTCAAGAGGCCTTTGCCCTTCATTCCTCTAGCTCACTGGTAACGCTGTCAAAGTAAGGAAGGACTTCAGGTGCATTCCCTAAGGTGATTCCCCTCAACTATAGGATCGTTATTCCAAGGTCTTCAAGGGATAACTCCTTCAGCTTCTTGAGGCATGTCAGAAGCATCTAAAAAATGATGCCCGACAGCCCACTGAAAGTAAGCCTGGGCAATGCAGTATGAGCAATCATAAGAGGAGGATCCCCAACGGCAACCTCAGGCTGCTTTGGTACCTCAACAATGACTCTCTCGCTCAGATCTCCTGTCATGACCATGTCAGGCTCGACCTTTTCCGGCTAAGATGCCATAGCTTCACCCTCTGCAAGCTCCATAGCCTCACCCAAGGCACGGTTGACCTCCTCGCCTAGAGCTACTACCTCAAGCTCTGACTGCACCATGGCAACCTCCTCTCCTGGGGCAGCAATCTCTCCCTGTGTCCCCTCTTCTCGAACCGCCATCTCAACCTGGGCAGGTTCAACACCTTCCCCTTCTCCTTCTTCGCCCATGTCTTCCACTACAACCACATCAGCTACAAACTCTCTCCTTTACTGGCCTGGGCCACCTCCAGGCCCTCTAAGCGTGATCCTTGAGGGTGTTCTACCTTTGTGTCCCTTGTAGCTACATCACTAAAGGTGGCGACGTCATGCCGCTCGGGTGGTCCTTATTCAGTCCCTGAGGCTCCATCCTCTTTTATAACAACAACCTCTACCGGGGTTTCCCTTTCCTCGATAAGCACAACGACCTCCAGATTTCTTGAGGCCCTCTCTACCTCTGTCACCTCATCAAGGCCAGCCTCCTTAGCCCCATTCACCTCCATCGGGACTGGGCCAGCCCCTTCGGCCACGAATGTCACTTTCAGATCCAAAGCAATCTCGATTGGGACACTAGCCTCTAAGGCACTGGCTTGAGCCTCTAAAGGGCCAAGAGAAGGTTCAAGTGAAGGAGGGGGCGAATCCTCAAGAGCAGAACATGATGCAAAACTAGCAGGAGACACGCAGCCCTCTAACGCAGCTGAGGGTGAGGAGCCGTCTTCTGCCAAGTAGACCATAGGGATCTTATGCCCTTTGCATTTCGAAGCTCTGACTGCCTTCTTAGCTAGAGCGTGAGAAGCTGCTGGGGTAGCCCACTTCCTCTTTCCTTTTGCCTGCTCAGGTGCAGCAGTCTTCGAGGTGCCTGATTTGGATGAGCTGGAGGCTAGCTTGCTATGAGAGCTACTCCCTATCAACACACTCAAATCCTTGACCGGACGTCGTTCATGGACCTTGCGACCTTCCTTCCATTTGAAGTTGTCTGAGAGGTTGTCAAAAATGCTACTTGTCTTCTCCTCCATACTAAGAAACTGTGATAAAGACTCATCCATGGTAATCCGGCGAGGCCGCCCGATCACACGCCAGTCATGGGGGGAGCCGAGACTAAATATTTCACCAAGGGAAGGGGTCATTGCCATTTTTCGTTGCCTTGTATCTTGGCTCCAGTGGCTACTCTCCCCTTTCCAAGGGTGGTCCATGTCATAATGCCCCTTGTTCGTGATTCTCCACCAGTGCTCATGGGCTTCGGTTGCCCATACCGTCTTGCCAAAAGGGGGCAGTACGTACTTATTGACCTGGGTGGCCTCCAAGCATGTGGCTCCATCAGTGCGAATGTGCCTTAGGAGCCAAATCTCCTCGAGGGTTCCCAATTGGTCTTTCTTCCAATGAGCGGCCTTGCTATGTCATTTCTTGAAGAATATTGAGAACGAACAACCTTGATCTAGCCCATGCTATCGGGCAAACCAATGGGGGAAGTAGCCCTCAAGCTTCGCGCTATGGACAGTGTGGTGGGCTGGTGAGTTCACCATCTAAGTGATGGCCAAGCTCGTTAACAAATGCACGCTCTGTGAGGCCTCCAACTGGGAACACCACCTGGGTCATGAGGTGGTGGTCCATATAGAACAAGCTGGGCGCATGGCCTAAGGGATGGAAAATTGCCTTCTTCCCAACAATCTTTAGCAAACATGAGCACACGGAGTTCTCCAACTCTCTGGCTCTGAGACATGTGTCAAGAAAATAGGCCCCAAGCCAGCCATATACATAATGGACTGGGAAAGGAATCTTGAAATCCCCAAGGATTGCCTCACCCTCTACTATGCCATTCCTCCCTTCATCCCCTTGAAACTATCTTCCCCTGAAAATGGCCCCCAGGCAATGATAAATACTGCACAAATGAGCTGCGAGAGTGCGTACTCCTTCCCTCGCACCATGTCACAGGCCACATAGAAAGTGCGGGGATGAATGACGTCTGCCCCTCCTGGCAGGGAAAATTTACATAAGAAGAGTACCAAGTAAGCCGCCAAGAAGATGTGCTCATTCTCCTTCTGCATCTTGAAAACTAGTAGGGTTTCCTTCCCCTCTTTTCTCGACGACGGACCAGCTTCATCTGTATTGTCTCCACAGAAGAACGTTTTCCAATTAGCAGATGTAACTCACCCCTTCTTGGGTTCATCATAGAGTTGTTGGTAAATCTCGAACAATTCTTAAAGCCCTACCGGGGGGGCTTCTTGGTCTACCTTTTTCCCCTGCAAAAATGACTTAGTTCGGGGGAATAAATGCGTCATACATTGCACCAAGGAGTGGCAACCCACCAATGAAGTGTAGGTCCATCAGCGACATCCCCACCTCCCCATGACCATGCAGCCATGTGTTGCTAACATGGCTTCAAGTTTTCAACAACACTTTGACCGTGTTTGAGCAACAGTCATAGGAGCTCACCGAGCACTGGATGGCGGTCGGCAAGGAAGCCCGTATCAAAGTATTTCTACATTGCCTTAGCACCTTCATGGTCCATGAGGAGTACCCCTTCAAGTATTGGTGGTCCCCTTGTACCCACAGACTAGCAGAAGACCATTTCATGCCCAGGGTTTCTACCATTCGCTTGCCAAGAGTCGACAAGTTCATGTTAGAGGCTATGTTTTGGTGTAAGCAATTGAGAAGGCCTACCCCTTCCTCTACCCTCACACTGACGTCATTATCTTCCCTCGTCACCAACCGGATGGGGTCACTCACAAAGCTGATGCTCAAGGGCCATCTTGGTTTACATAAACTTTCCGTGAGTCTCTCACCAAGCTTTCGCCGGTGAAGACATTAGTGCCAAGCTCCCCTGCTCGCGGGAGGTTCTGCATGTCTAGAGTAGCACCTAAAGACTGGGACATCATATCAAGGGCTTCACTGCCAAAAGATGCTAAGCAGCCAAGAAGAATTGCACTCACGAAGGAGTATCACCGACTGGCCACTCAACGTGTAATATTATTGTCTCGCAACCAAGGGCGAGACTATCACCGCCTGCCTTCTGGGATGGTATCACAGTGCACAGAAGGTAGGGCTATTGCCGTCTTGTAACCAAGGGCAGGACTTTCATCGTCTACCCGCTGGGAAAGTATCACAGTGCGTAGAAGGCAGGGCTATCGCCATCTCGCAACCAGAAGAGGGTATCGTCGTGCCATAACCAGGGGACTACCAGAAGTGCCACCACTCCAACTCTTCACATGCGTCGCACGTGTGAGTACCACGTCCCATGAAAACCAGGCACGCTGCCTGATAATCGCGACATGGCCTTTCACAGCGCATGCAGAGGGTGACTGTTCGTCGTCCTATGACCCTTCGTCTCTTCGACCGTTAATTCCTTGCGACCCCTCGGATTCCCACTGGCGTTTCCCCTCTTCGTTGGGAGTTCACTCTTGGTCGCTGGGAAACCTTTGCATTAACTGAAATTAGCAAAAAACCACCAGAAACCCCATAAAACGTCTCTGCGACCCTGTGGGTTTTTGTTCCCTATTTTCATAGTTCAGCAACTCACCACAAACTCACTGAAATTACACTGAGTTTCCAATGATCCCACTGTTGGTCCTCCTTCTTTCCCCCTAATAGTCAGAGGACTGTTAGACTCCCCTGACTTCTCTGCAACCTCCCCTTCAGCCACGAGACTTCTGGAGATGCTTCTTGAACTTCGAAAAATCACCTCTGCGAATCTTGCTAAGACCTTGAGAAACCCTATCCCTTTGTTAGAAAGCCTCAACACTCTCTGAAAAATGTTTGCAAGCACCTCGCTAAGACGTTCAACCTACTGAAGCTGGCCGAAAAAGCTCCTGAAAGCCTATCTGCTGCAAGCTTTGATTGGAAAACTCTCATCGAAAGTCTCTTTCTAGATGGTTCAGGCTCTCCCTCTCTCTCTCTCGCTCTAAAACTGTTTGACTCTTTTGTAAAACAGTAAAATGGGGTTTTCCCCCTTTTATACTCTGTAATGCCTCAAACTTCCCTTGACAAATCTGAAAAGACGTTGCGGTCCTTATCTTCAGACGGCAATAGGACCAGGTCGGGGTGTGTCAAGCTCGAGACCCAAAAGGGCTATCACCGTGCGCTGTGTAAGATGCTATCGCCTGCTCCTTCGTCAGAGGCCATCACCTCGCACCTTCGTCAAAAGCTATCGCCACACACCTTCATCGTGGGCCATCACTGCGTGCCTTCATCAAGGGCCACGTCGCACGCCTTCGCCTAGAGGATATCGTCGCACCCTTCGTCAAATATCTAATGTCATGTGCCTCAATAAGTGGCTACACTATGGACGCAACATCTAGGCCTAATGCCGTGTGCGCCATCCAACACTTAGTGTTGCGATCATGCCACGACACTCCCATCTGGACCATCGTCCTGCCTCCTCAGGAAGTTCATTCCCTGTATCACAATCTCACTCCTCAGGGAGTCCAGTTTCTGGTGACGGCCCGGTTCCCCATGGAGTCACAGTCCTTCACCACACCATGGTCCACATTGCATGACCTAAAACTACATAGCCATGGTCAGCGCTGCCTGACCTGAAACTGTACAGCCATGGCCTACACTGCATGACCTTAAACTTCACAGCCATGGTCCACATTGCATGGCTTTAAACTGTACTGCCATGCTCCACACTGCATGACCTACAACTGCACAGCCATGGTTCGCCCTGTATTACCTTAATTTGCGCAACCATGGTCTGCACTGCATGACCTCAAACTGTATAGCCGTGGTTTGCACTGGATGACCCTAAATTGCACAGCCATGGTCTGCACTGCATGACCTTAAACTGTACAGCCATGGTTCGGGCTGCATGACCGTAAACTGCACAACCATGGTCCGTGCTACATGACCTTAAACTACATAGCCATGGTCCACGCTGCATGACCTTAAAATGCAAAGCCATGGTCGTCACTGCATGACCTTAAACTACACAGTCATAGTCTGCACTGCATGACCTTAAACTGCACAGCCATGGTCCACGCTACATGACCATGAACTGCATAGCCATGGTCCGCATTGCATGAACTTAAACTGCATAGCCATGGTCCGTAATGCATAACCTCAAGTTGCACAACCGTGGTTTGTACAACATGACCTTAAACTGCAAAGCTGTGGTTCGTGTTGCATAATCTAAAAATGCACAGCCATGGTCCACACTGCATGACCTTAAACTGCACCGCCATAGTTCGTGCAGCATGACCTTAAACTGCACAGCCATGGTCATCACTACATGACCATAAACGGCACAACCATGGTCCACGCTGCATGACCTTAAACTGCACAGCCACGGTCTGTACTACATGACCTTAAACTGCACAGCCACAGTCCGCACTGCATGACCTTATACTGCACAACCATGGTCCATGCTGCATGACCTTATACTTCACAATCATGGTCAGCGCTGCATGACCTTAAACTACACAGCTATGGTCCGCGCTGCATGTTCTTAAACTCACAAGCATGGTCCGTGCTGCATGACCTGAAACTGCACAGCCATGGTACGCGCTACATGACCTTAAACTACACAGTTATGATCTGTGTTGTATGACCTTAAACTGCACAACTGTGGTCCACGCTGCATGACCTTATACTGCATAGCCATGGTCCGCACTGCATGACCTTAAACTACACAGCCATGGTCTACACTGCATGACCTTAAACTTCACAGCTATGGTCCGCACTGCATGACCTTAAACTGCGTAGCCATGTTCCGCACTGCATGTCCTTAAATTGAACAGCCATGGTCTATGCTGCATAACCTTAAACTACACAAGCATGGTCCATACTACATGATCATAAATTGCACAGCCATGGTCTACGCTGCATGACCTTAAATTGGACAGCCATGGTCCGAGCTTTAAGACCTTAAAACTGTAACGCACGGTATGACAAATAGTCCATACGCATAACCTTAACTGTGGGAGGGACCACCTCTTCACTAGGTGTATTTCATCCACACCCTTAATGGAGTTAAGTGTATGACAAGAAAAAAGGGGGGTCGCACCTACCCCTTTAATCCTTAGTGGGTCTGCATCGCACCAACACTCCAGCGCGAGTCACACCCTATTACGACTTACTATCCCCAGGGAGTTAGGGCCATGTTTATCCTTTCAACCCTCAGTAGGGTTACACCTGTGCTCCGTCGTCATCTTCAGTAGAATTACGTGCATATCATTACTCATTATCCCCGTGGAGTCATAGTTACCCTCTTAATCCCCAGAGAAGTCTGCTCCTGCTTTCCACTCCTCGTAAGGCCACCATACTCATCTAAAGCTCTTTGCTTGTGTATAGCCTTAACTATCTTAATCCCTAGAGTTAGATTACTGTCCACAACCTATACAGCTTCACCTACATGGCAACCCACACATTCGTCCATACTGCATGACCTTAAAATGCACAGCAATGGTCCATGCTGCATGACCTTAAACTGCACAATAGTCTATCCTGCTTGACTTTAAACTGTACATCCATGGTCCTAGTCGCATGGCTTTAAACTACATAACCACGGTCCAAACTAATGACCTTAAACTATAGCAGAGGTCTAGTTGCACGACCTTAAACTGCATGGTCCTAGTTGCATCACTTTAAACTGCATAACCACAATCGAAGCTATATGACCTTAAACCATAGCGCATGTCCTAGCCGAATGACTTTATACTGCTTCGCACAAGTCCAGGAGGCATGACCTTAAACACGCCCCCACACATACGCACACCCCTTTTACGTCTTCCCTAACTGACCCATTTGTGCGTGCACACCACCTTCATTGCCTCCCAAATGAGTCCACATATGCGTCCACGCTCTTTACATGCATCTCCACGAACTGTTAGAAGATATTTTTCATCATCATGGGGCCCCTGCTCAATAAAAGCCTAGCAAGTACTGGAAATCCCGACAGTCTCAGAACTGCTCAAGATCTTCATGAGGTCTCTCAAAAGTCTCCTATAAATTTTCGTCGCATTCTGACATGTCCAAGGCAGTGGAGACTGAGAAATAGTTCTGGAGAGAATGACCTCTAGCACCCTAAAACGGACCCTATAACTAGAGCTACATTTTTGGTGTCTCAATTTTATGTGGGACCACCACCATTAGATCCGACATGGTAGGAAACCTCCAAAGGTCAAATTTTAGCTTGAATGGACACTCTAAGAAGACGTTATAGGCCAAATAGTGAAACTAGGGAGCCGCACACTATTCCCGTGAGGCCACCCCGCAAGTGCACACCATTGAAGGGACAGTCACGACTAGTGACTTTTGACGCTCATATCTCACTCGTCTGAAGCCAGACCAGCCTAAAATTTGTGAGCGTATTCTCCTATCAAAACGAGTGTTTTGATATGTGGCACTCCTCATGACGACCAAGCATGAAGAAAAGCTAGAGAGAAGTTGCTGATCCATGAAGAAAGTGCAAAAAAATTTGCAATGTCTTACCTCACTAGAGTGGACAAATCACGTCGCTCGCGGGCCCGATCGACGCGAGATTAATTCCATTGCATGCGTAAGGTCTTGGGCTATCTCTGACCCGAACCCCATACATGATGAACGATTGGATTATACATGAAGCTGATGAAGTGATTGCAAATTCTGCTTCCAGAATTCCAGATTTCGACAAAAATTCCAAAGTTGCAAAATCTTCATCGCGTACAGAATTGAGTTGTGTTTGTTCCCCCACAATCGTGATGGAATGCTCAGTGTACTCCAGCGAAGAAATCACAGAAAGACATCAAGGAATGAGAACACAATCGATCCAAAGTTTCAAGATTCATTCAAATTTCAAATCACATGATCGTACCCTAAAAACACAATCCATGGCTCGAAGTTGTTATCAAATCGATCACCATGCCAAGCCCTACAAGAAAAAATCATCTTTCGATCAACTGGGCATCAAAATGACCCCATATCATCCATGCAAGATCATGCAAGTTCTAGGGTAATATAGGGACTGTTATGAAATTCCACAAATTGTTAGGAAGGGGCAAATTTATCATTTTACACCCTATTTTTTAATTTATTTTAATTTAATTTAATCTTAATTTTCAACAATTAAGGGTACTTTTGATCATGCACCCAAGTTTGGGGTAAAATTCTATATATACATCATACCATTCTTGTACCTAAAGTACTCAATCCGTCATAAAAAGAGAGTTTTTACTTAATACCGTTTCACTTTCTTCTCATTGTTGTGTCATGCTTGGAGAGAGAGTGTAAGGTGGGAGAAACTTTTGGATCGGTACCCTTAGGCTTGAGGTAAATTTTCTTTCTTCTTTTTCTTTTCTTCTCTCTCTTCCTCCCTTTCTTCTTCCTCTTCTCCATCAGAGCTCTTCTTAGAGGCCATGCACGGTAGTGGAAGTGTCGTGCATGCCCCTCCTGCAGTCTCACAGGTCGCTCATGGCGATAGCAGCAGCATGTACGAGTTTCCTTCTCTCTCTGTTTTATTCTCTATCACCCTGCGAGACTCGCAGACGGTGTTGCACATCACCGTTTGCAGACATATCCTCGATGTCTTAGTGAGGAACGCGGATAGTGGAGCGTATTGCCGTCCGCAAGGGCTTCACCCTATTGTGTGACTATTGCAGGTGACGATTCTCATCATCGTCCATAAAGGTCGCGGCAATACCCATTGTTGCTCGTAAGCTTTGTCCACACCTTTCATGCACCCATGGCCGTGCGTCTCATGAGAGGCAACTGCCACATGACCCATAAGAAGTTATCGCCAGAAGCTATCGCCATCCGCAAGGGACGTGTTATCTTCTCAAGTTGCCAACGGCGATGCTTATTGTCGTCCGCGGGCTTCTCTCGTATTCTACCTCTAGCGTCGTGTGTCTTAGGGGAGCTATCGCCATGAGCCTCACTAGAAGCCATCGCCGCCCACAATGGGCACGATGTCTTCTGCCAACGGAGATGCCCATTGTCGTCTGGGTTCTTCCCCCTCTGCCGTCTCGCTCTCTCTCTTTCCTTCTCTTCACTCTTTTCTCTCCTCACTTAATTGAGGGTGGACTTAACCTAGCACCACCATATCAGCCTAAGTTTCAAGTAATATTGCTGTTGTGCTGGTCTTGAGTACCACACTCATCTTGCTACCACTCCGAGTCTGTTACTGTTCGACTATCAAGCTAGTCTCGTCCCTTCATCAAGTTTTCTTCACTTTTCGACCTTCGTTCGAACGTTCCACCTCATCACTCTAACCCCTCACATTCCTTGCCACAGGGATGTGTAATGCCCTAAGACAAGGGTGGGTCTCTTCAACCCACTTGTCTTCCAAATTAACCATAGTAGTATTGTGTAGAAAAACAAGGAGATTACATGTCAAGAAAGGTAATTTCAAAACAACTAAAGAAGTTGGGGGGGTTTCCGACGTGATCTAAGAGCGCACCCACCCGAGCTAGCCCGAGTAAGTCCTAAACCCACCTTTAACTCCTCTCTCCTCGCTTAGTATACCTGCCCTTGCTCTTGAGCAATCTTCTGAGAGAGCGATCTCGAATCTCAGGTTCACTAGAAACCTGAGATACGTGCTGCCTAATCATCTAAATCCAAAGGGTGAGATCGAGGCACCTAACCATGCACATCTTCCCTAACCGACCCATTCGTGTGTGCACACCACTTTCAATGCCTCCCCTGTGAGTCCACATACGTGCACACGCCCTTTACATGCATCTCCACCCACGTCTTCCCTAACCGACCCATTCGTATGCGCACACCACCTTCATTGCCTCCCCAGTGATTCGGTATACACGCACACACCTTTACGTGCATCTTCACGCACGCCTTCCCTAACCAACCCATTCGTGTGCCCGCACTATCTTCATTACCGCTATTTATCATTCCCCAGTGAATTCATTCACCATTCCCTAGTGAGCCCTACCCATGCTCACAAAATGGTTAATCATATCAGCTCCATACTCGCCGTCAGTTAGTGGGTCACCTTCGTTCGTCCACTGTTCATATGTCATCCATCTTTCATAGGTAGCCTCGTGCCATCTCCACAAAGTGAGTTGAAACCATCACCATACTCACTCCATGGCCTCTACAGACTAGCATTCATCACCACTACGGTCCAGCTGTATGACCAAAAACTATAGTATACGTCCTAGCTGCATGACGTTAAAAAGGGCTTGTAGGTCCCGAAGGAATGACCCTAAATATGTCTTCACAAAATACGGCCATGGTGTACACCTGAATAAGGGAACACCATGAGTAAAAATAACAGACAGACATGGTCACGAAACCATGAGTAAAAGAGTTCCATAAAACCAAAAACCAGGCACGGTGAAAACCCTAAAAAGGGCACCGTGAGAAAAAGCAGATGAAAAGGGTGGACATGGCCATCAGGTCATGGGTCAAAGAGCCCCAAAACAGAAGAAGTCAATGAAAACCGTCGTTACAGTGCCACTTCTCTTATTCAAGTGAAAACTCGCAAAAGGGTACTTGGACCGAGAAAACAAGTTGACGCACTGCCACAGCCTCAGCCAAAACTCAATTTCCAAATAGTCACAAAATTTCCAAATAGTCATAATCCTGGCTACTGAGGTCTACCTAAAATCCTCAAAATCCAGCATCCAATCACAACACAAAATGGCTCATCTGGGAGTGAGAGCTATAGAAGATCTCCCACACATCAATAACACAAAATGGCTCATCCGAGAGTAAGAGCCACAGAAGATCTCCCACACATCAACAACACCAAATGGCTAATCCAGGAGTGAGAGCCACAAAAGATCTCCCACACTTCAATTCCAAAATGCTAAGAACAATCACGAAGGCAAGAAACTGACGAAGCCAGGGCCTAACTTCCAGAGACTTTAGGATTATTCGTTGTCATGAGATCGCCTCGCCTAAAACCTTCCTTAGCCAACACGCCTAAAGCTTTGAGACTTGCTCCTGACTTGACTTGCCAGGATGGGTCCCACGAGGATGCCTCGCCACAAAGACACCTTGATCATCAAAAGCAAACCTGGTGTAGTAGCAAACAATGCCGACCAAAGGTTCATAACATTCAGCCTTCCAATGAGGTCCTTACAAAATCCACAAGCTATTAGAATCACAATAGTCCCTCGAGGTGAGGAATTCAACAGGAACCCTCAAATTTCCTAAATGATTGCACTTCTTTATTATTTTGAAGCACAACATTCGGCGGGGCATGCTGTTGGAAGATATTTTCCATCATCATACCACTCAATAAAAGCCTAACAAACAGTGGAAATCCTGACAGTCTCAAAATAGCTCTAAAACTGGTCAAGATGTTCATAAAAAATCTCAAAAGTCTCCTGCGAAGTTTTGTCGCAATCCGACAAGTTTAAGGCAGTGCAGACTGAGAAACAGTTCCAGCAGAATCATCCTCTAGCACCCTAAAACAAACCCTATAACTAGAGCTACATTTTTAGTATCTAAATTTATTGTGGTACCACAGCCATTGGATCCGACGCAGTTCAAAACTCGCAAGCGTCAACGGACATCCTAATAAAATGTTATAGGTGAAAGAGCAAAACAATAGGAGCCGTAGACTAATCTCGTGCGGCCAACCTGCAACTAAACACCATTAAAGGGACAGTCACAATTAGTGACTTTCGATGCTCATATCTCACTTGTCTAAGGTTGGATCAAGCCCAAATTTTGTGAGCATATTCGTCTCATCAAGACGAGTGTTTCGATATTTAGCGCCCCCCGTGACGACACTCAAGCACGAAGCAACGCTAGAGAGAAGTTATTGATCCATGAAGAAAGTGTAGGAAAATCAGCAACATAGTGACTCGCTCGAGCGACCAAATCAAGCCGCTCAGGAGCCTAATCGACGTGAGGCTAGTTTCATCGCGTGCTTAAGGTCCGCGACCATCACTGGTTTGAAGCTCGCGTATGATGAACTGACGGATATCGCACATGAAGCCGATGAAGTGACTGCAAATTCTGTCACCAGAATTCCAAATTCCGACCAAAATTACGAACTCACAAAACTTTCGTTCGGGAACGGAATGGAGCTACGTTTGTTGCCCTGCTATCGTAGCCACTTGCTCAGTGTGATTCAGTGAAGAAATCACAGAAAAACACCAAGGAACGAGCACACTATCGATCCAAATCTTCAAGATTTAACCCAAATTCAAGTCACATGATCGTGCCTCAAAAACACGATCCATGTCTCGAAGTTGGTATCAAATCGATCGTCATGCTGAGCCCTACAAGAAAAAAATCATCTTTATATCAAACGAGCATCAGGACAACCCCAAATCATCCATGCAAGATCATGCAAGTTCTAAAGCAACATAGGGACTCTTCTGGAATTCAACAAATTGTTAGGAAGGGGCAAATCTATCATTTTGCACTAAATTTTCTAATTTATTTTAATTCAATTTAAGATTAATTTCTATCAATTAGGGTTACTTTTGATCATCCACCCATGTTTGGGGTAAATTCTATATATACCACGTACCATCATTGTATGAAAAAAAACAAAGACACACACACAAAATACACTAAGAGAGTTTTTACTGAATAAAGTTTTTCTTTCTTCTCATTGTTGGGTCACATTTGGCGAGAGAGAGTAAGGTGAGAGGAACTTTTAGACCAGTTCCCTTAAGCTCATGGTAAACCATCTCTCTTCTTTTTTTTTCTCTCTCCCTCTCTTTCTTCTTCCTCTTTTTACATCTGAGCCCCTTCTTAGAGGCCACGCACGGTAGTGGTAGTGTCATGCATGCCTCTCCTATAGTCTTACAGGGCGTGCATAGTGATGCCAGTGCCATGTGTGAGCTTCTTTCTCCATCTGCTTTTATTCATTCCTCCCACAAGGAACGCAGGTAGCAAAGCATATTGCCATATGTGGGGGCTTCACCCTACCGCGTGACTATTGCAGGCAGCGATGTTCATTGTCGTTCGCAAAGGGTTACGGCAATAGCCATCACCATGTGCAGGCTCCTCTTACAACGGAGCCTGGTATCTAATGACCCTGGTATCTAAGCACATTCTTGAGACTCGTCCTCTTGCAACGGATCTAATTCCCAACTCGACCCTTCACGTCCAGGTGACCCTTCATCTCCAAGATACTGCTCGCCTCCCCGCAACCTCTCGGTTTCCCACTGAAAAACTCCGCCTCTCATCCTGAAAACTGACTGAGAAACCTTTCCTCTTCCTGCGCCCTGTTGGAAGACCACCAAAAACCCCCTGCTATGACTTCTGCCCTTTTTCCCCTTCTGCAGAACCCCCAAAATCACTGTTGGAGACTCTGAAGCTCCCATACAAACGCCCTAGTTTCCTCGCTACCATAGCCAGAAAACTGCTTCCCTACTCCAAACTCCGGCATGAAAAAACCCTTTGCTCCCTGTGTACCTCTGTCGATAGTCTCTCTTTTACCTGGAGTCCTCTTCTTCTCCCTGGCAAATTCTTGCAAACTTCACAAAAGACCTTGCATGCTCGCCAAAAATTCGTGCTAGAGTCTCTTCTCAGCTGTCTCACTGTGAAACTTGTCATTTTTACCTTCGGTGAAAACCAGTAAAAGTGGGGTTTACTCCCTTTATATAGGCAGAGTTTCCTTAAAGTGCCCCCCCGCAAATCAGGAATGGCAGGCAAGTCCTTGAAGATCAAGTGGTGAAGGGTCGAATCCGGTCGAATTCTGACCCGAGACTCGAATAAAGTTTAACGTCACCCATGGAATCCCATGTGTCAAAAGCGAAGACTGGGTCGGGCTCGGGCTAGAGACCCGAACACAAGTCAGTGCCGGCTATGTAATCTCAAGCCATCACTGGCTGTGTAATCTCAACCCATCGTCGGCTATGTAATCTCAACCCATCGCCAGCTATGTAATCTTAACCCAACGTCAGTAGTGTTCTCAATGGTTCAGCGTCAGCTGTGCTTTAAGCTACCCAATGTTGGCTGTGTTCTTGAAAGCCTAGCGTCTACTGCACCCCACGCCGACTGCACACAACGTTGGCTATACTCTCGAAACGCTTATCACCACGTATGTTGTTGTCGTCAGTACTGGCGCAGCATATGTCAATGCCGCAACTGCCCATGACCAATGCTATATGCTCCTCATGCTAATGTCGTGCATGTGTCAATACTTGGTTTTCCTCGTGCACATCTCACCACTATCCCCAATGGAGTTGTGAGTATGCCATTGCCATTGATCCTCAGTGGAGTTTCACCCAAGTTGTTGCACCCAAGTCGTGACTGGTCATCCTCCATGTAGTCAAGAACAGGCTATTGTCCCTCATCCTCAGTAGGGCTATCATTTTATCCCCAATAGAGTTACGATCATTCTTACTCCTTTTATCCCCTCTGGGTCAGTCTCATACCAAGCTTCTTATCCCCAGGAGTCGATATACCTTCTATGGAGTCATACTTGTCCCCTAATTCCTAGTAAAGTCTGCTTCCCATCTAAAAACCCTGTTATCATTTTATCCCCACGGAGTTAAATTACTATTCATAAACCTATTCCCCACGGAGCTTCACCTATATGGCAACTCACACAATGGTTCATGTTGTACAACTTTAAACTGCACAGTCCAGGTCCAAACTATATGACATTAAACTGTAGCAAAGGTTTAGTTGCACGACCATAAACTGCATGGTCCGTACTGCATGACTTTAAATTGCACAGCTTAGGTCCAAGCTATATGACCTTAAACCATAGTGCACGTCCTGGCTGCATGACATTAAAAGGCTTAGCACCATGGTCCAAACGATATGACCTAAACTGTAGCGAAGGTCTAGTTGCACAACCTTAAATTGCATGGTCTTAGTTGCATGACTTAAAACTGAATAACCACGGTCCAAGCTATATGACCCTAACCATAGTCAACATCCTGACGCATGAGGTTAAACTACTTTGCACAGGTCTTAGAGGCATGACCCTAAAACTCCCTCACACACATGCGCACGCCATTTACGTGTATCTTCATACACGTCTTCCATAACCTACTTGTTAATGTGCGTGCACCACCTTCATCAACTCCCTAGTAAATCCACCTTCCTTCATTACCATTCCCCAATGAATTTTACCCATGCTCACAAAACAGCAAAACATCCTGCCATCCATACTCACCGTCAGTTAGTGGGTCACCACTTTTTCACCTACCATTCATACGTCATCCATCTTTCATACGTAGCCTCGTTCCATCTCCTCAAAGTGAGCTAAAAGCACCACCATACTCACTTCATGACCTCCACAGACTGCCATTCATCACCACCATGGTCCAGTAGCATGACCTTAAACTGTAGTGCACATCCTGACTGTATGACGTTAAACTGCTTGGCAAAGGTCCCGAAGACATGACCTTAAACACGCTTTCACAAAAAAGAAAAAAAGAAAAAAAAAGAGAATAACGGGCATGGTGTATAACTAGACAAGGGAACGACACGAGTAAAAATGAAAGACAGACATTGTCATGAAACCATGAGTAAAAGAGTTCTATAAATAAAATCCCGAGCATGGTGAAAACCCCAAAAAAGGGCACCGTGAGTAAAAATTGAAAAAGAAGGGTGGACATGGCCGAAAGGTCAAGAGTAAAAGAGCCCCAAACAAAAAGGAAGTTGGTGAAAACCATATCTATGGCACCGCTTGCCAAATCCAAGTGAAAATCTGCAAAGGATGCTTGAACCAATAGACAGGTTGATGCAGCACTCGGCTTCAGCCCACAATCAAAAGAAAAATCCCTGGCGTCACAATACCAGGACCCAAAAAATAAGAGCCTCAAGGAAAGATTCTGAAAGCTTGAGTCCATTTGCAAAAAAAAAAAAGGACTCGAAGGACAGAAGACTAGCCAAGAAAGCAAGACCAGTCTCGTGAAAAAGAGCACTATTCCCACTAGGTCGCTAACACACTTCAAAGATGTTGAAGAAGCCCCAAGAAAGCCAAGTCAGCCATGACTATGAACATGTTATGTAGCAATTAGGATCAAATCCTTAGGGGTCACCTCGGACAAAGAAGAGAGGTATCTTGATTGTTGAAACTACTAGCAGTGGGCAGGGGTTATACCCAAAGCTGGTCACCTCGATAAACTGAGGTACCCGGCCCGCCAAGGAATATCTGGTGCACAACAGAGATGGATGCCAACCAAAGGCCCTTCTGCAGACCATCCAGAACAAACAAAATCCTCAAAATGTGGATCAACACCAAAGGATACAAAAAACCCAAACTAAATGGGACAAATTCCCTTCAGCACGACACTCAACTGCAAGATGGGCCTGATTCTAGCCAATGAGGTCCATACAAAATTCTCAGCTTCAGAATCACAAACAGTTCATGCGAGGGTGAGGACTTTTATAGGATCCCTCAAAAAAGTCTCTTCTCCCCCTAAAGTCTCCACGGATGGACCTGTACATCGCATCCAAATGTCTGAGCATCCTAATTACAGCATTATGTGAATCTTCTCGGCGTTCACATGGTCCTGCTGCTAGGAAGAAAAAGTTAATAAAGCTGAAGGAAATTTTCCTAATGTTGTCCTTCTCACTTCTCTTGAACCACAACAATCGGTGGGACAAGCTGTGTGAACACATTTTTTAGCACCTTGAGTCTCGATGCAGAATAAAAGAGAAGACAGTCAACAAAGCCTTAACATATAGTGGAATTCCCAACAGTCTCAAAATTACCCCAGAATGATTCAAAATCTTCAGAAGCACTCCAAAAGGACACCTGTTAAGTTTCGTCTCAATCCGACATGTTTAAGGCAGGGCAAACAAAGAAACAATTTCAAAAAGATCAACCTCTCACACCCTAAAATGGACCTCATAACTAGAACTATATTTTTAGTACATCAAACCGCTATGGGACCACTGCCATTGGATCCGACATGGTTGAAAATCCCTATGGGTCAAGTTTCAGCTTAATTGGACATTCCAGGACAAAGTTATGAGTTAAACATTAAAAAGGGGTAGGCTGCATGCTGCTCTCGTGCGGCCTCCCTACACCAATCTCCACTAAAGGAGGCTGGTGTGCATAGTCCCGAGCAGCAACCTCAATGACCCTTTTCTCACTCGTTCTAAGATGGATAGCTCTCAAATTTGGTGAGCATGCTCGTCTAATCAAGACGAGCGTTTTGATATGTGGCACGACCCATGACGACACCTGAGCAAGGAGAAAAACTACGGAGAAGTTAATGACTTGTGAAGATAGTTTGGGAAAATTCAACAACAGCATGCCTCGCTCGAAAGGCCTTATCACGACGCTCGCATACTCCATCAACGCAAAACTAATTGCATTATGTACGTAAGTTCTGAGGTTATGACTGGTCCGATCCTCGCATATGATGAATGGTTGGATTCGACACATGAAGGTGTCAAATTTTCTATAGAATACGACCACCAGATTTCCAGATTCTGGCCAAAAACTCAAGACGACAAAATCTTTGTCCGGGCATGAAATCAAACTACGTTCATTGCAACGTGATCATGGCAGCATGCTCAATGTGATTTATTAAAGAAATCATAAAAAAACATCAAGAAACAAGTACATTATTGATCGGTAGTTTTCAAGATCTATGCAAATTTCAAGTCACATGATCGTGCCATAAAAACGTGACCATGGCTGGAAGTTAGTATCTCTTTCTCTCTCCTCCACTCATATCTCTTTCTTTCTCCTCCTCTCATCTCTCTTTTTCTCTCCTCCTCTGATCTCTCTCTTTTGCTCTCTTCTTCTCATCTATATTTCTCTCCCCTCCTCTCATCTCTCTCTCTCCTCTCATCTATATCTCTCTTCCTTTTTCTTGTCTGATCTTCTTTGTCCACTTTCCTTCTCTCTCTTTTGTTTTTCCTTTCTTTCTTCTTCACGTTTCTTTTCTCTCCTTGTTCTTTCTCTTTCCTCTCTCTACTCATGTATGGCAGAGCCTGTCGCCTGACATGATACATTCCCGTTTCTAGGACCTAAATAGTAAGTCAGGCGTTAACCCGAGTGCCGGCCGGGCCTCTGTCAAAGTTCATCTTATTCACCTCTGTCATGGACGACGGAAGTTCGTCGCCGTTCATGTTTTCTCTCTTTTCACTTCTCTATCATGGACAGCAGAAGCTCATTACCGTCCATGTCTTCTCTCTCTTCTGATTCCTCTATCATGGATGGTAGAAGCTCACCGCTGTCCATGTTTTCTCTCTCTTCACATCTCTGTCATGGACAGCGGAAGCTCATCGTTGTCCATGTCTTTTCTCTCTTCTCTCTTTTATCATGGATGGTGGAAGTTGATCGTCGTCCATGTTTTCTCTCTCTACACTTCTCTGTCATGGATGACGGAAGCTCATCGCCATCCACGTCTTTGCTTTCTTCTCTCCTCTATCATGGACAGTAGAAGTTTATCACCATCCATATTTTCTCTCTCTTCACTTCTCTATCATGGACGGTAGAAGCTCATCGCCATCCATGTCTTCTCTCTCTTCTGATTCCTCTAGCATGGACGGCGGAAGCGCATCGCCATCCATATTTTGTCTCTCTTAACTTCTCTATCATGAACAACGGACGTTCATCATCGTCCATGTCCTCTCTTTTCTCCTTCATCATGGACGGCAGATGCTCATCGTCGTTCATGTCCTCTCTCTCTTCTCAATCCTATGTCATGGACAGCAGAAGTTCATCGCTGCCCATGTTCCCCTCTCTCTTTTCTTTCCCTTTGTTCTTTCTTCTTCCCCCTTTCCTCTTTTTCCTTACTGTTCATTTCTTCTTCTTTTTCTCTCTCTCTTTTGCTTTTCTTTCTTTTTCTCACATGCACAATATCGGTACTACTATGCCTGCCTTTCCCTCTCTCTTACTTTTCTCTCTTCTCTTCTTTCTCTCTCATTTGATCAAGGGAGGTTAGGTCAAAAATTGCCTTGGTAGTCTCATCATCTAACAGTACTGTCACTATGCCGATTTTTGTTGTAGTGCCCCCCTTATTGCCACTATAAGCTAGCCATTGTGTCAAGCCGGTCAATGATCGTGCTGTCGTCTAGTAGTATTGTCGTTGTGCCGGTCTAGTTATCGTGCTTGCCTTGCTATTACGATAGGTCACTCACTTGCTGGTCTAGCTATTATGTTAGTCCAACCACCTAGTCAAATCCTTATCTTCCCCATTCTTCTATTCTATATCTTTCTTCTTCCTTCATCTATTTTGTTCCCCTATTTCTTCTTTTGGATGTGCATGACTATGTGCATTGCCCCAAAGTAAGGAGGGGTAACTTGACTAATTTGTCTCATAAATTAACCATGTGTGTGTGATTCTAGTAACAGGAGAGTGTAGGCCAATGGAGGTGATTCCGAACCTGTTTTACGACTAGAGGTCTTTCTTTGTGATCTAAGTGGGCACCCACTAGTGCTAGCCCGAGTACGTCCCGAACCCACTTTAAATTCCTCTCTTATCGGTTGGTATACCTACCCTCACTTCTGAGCGAGGTTCCCAAGAGAGCGATCTCAAAGTCTTAGGTTCCCTTGAAACACGAGCCGTGTGTCACCAGATCTTCCAGATCTGGAGGGTGAGAACGACACACCTAACTAGTGTGCAACAAGTCTTTCAGGTCTTTCCCCTCCTTAGACCATTGGGGAGTGCTTTTAACGTCATCACCCTCATTGGACGTGCCTCGAGTAGAAGATGGCTCAAGGGTGTCCTTCTGATGGGATGATGATAGAAGGATGATTGCATTGGGGATGAAGTTCTGTAAGGTCAGCAATGGGGGAAGAGGTATGAGAAATTCTTGCTCACCTGGCAGTTGAGCAGTCTTGTTTCTCCAGCGAGCAGCCCTTGGTGCCTGTCTTCTCCTGGTTTTCATTGGAAGTGCTTTATTCTTCTCGCTAGGTTTATGAACAGCCCTAGCCTGATGAACTACTTCTCACCTTAAGGACTTGAGTCTACTCCGGCCGTGGTGGACTATCCATGGCTGGGAAGTTGGGGGTTCAACTAGATCTTAATCATCATTACTCGAGTCTCGTGTCGGGAGGCCCTCTTGTGCCGGTGGAGCAGTGACTTAGGGATCTCTTTCTGAAATGTTACAAGGCTCTTGGCATCCCTGTATTTTCTTCACGATTATATCACGGTAACTAGAGCATTCACTCAAGTCGTGGCCCCATATCTGGTGGTATGGGCACCAATGATTATTGGTTCCCTGAGCAAGCCGTCAAGGCTGCCTTTCCAATTTTGGTGTGATGAGGCCATCTTGAAGCATCATAATGAATAAGGCATGAAGGAGATTGGGCGCTTCGTCTTCCTCTTGAACTATCACAGCATGGGAAGTTTCTGCTGCCATGATTGCCTTCTTTAGCTCTTCAAGCTTTATCTGATCCTTATGGATTCGGGCTTCGATGATGTCTTTTAACGTGTAGCAATCCTCTGTGGGGTCGTTTTGTTTATAGCATAGAATCGATCGATCTAATGATGTCGATCTCTTAGATCTGACACTTTGAACTGATAAAAAATAAATGAAAAAGCAATGGTAGAGAAAGTGGGATCAATGGAATTCAGATCTGAGATCGGATTGGCCAAAGGATGAGCAGATCTGTTCTCAGATCTGTGGCAGAGCCAGCATGATCCAATGCATTTCAAAACATAATTTTCAATCAGAATGAATCAAAGCCAGATCAAAATAAAATAAATACAATAAAAGAAAGAGGAAATGAAGAAGAAGAAATACCAAGCCGGGCCAGATGGCCCGAGCTTCCCGAGCCTTCGAGGGCTCGCCCATATCAGAACCGGTTCCTTTTGCCCTTGTGGTCCAGATGTCGATGAACAAGTCTCTGGTAGTAGTAGGGTGGTTGTGCCCTAGAAATGGTTTAGATTTAAAGTTGTTGTGCCCTAGGTCTAGGTTTAGTCAGGCTTAAGATGAGTGTTACTGTTTTCTCAAGGAAGGTCTCTCTACTCTCATAGGGTTTCTCTTTCATCCTGAAGTTTCTAAAAGTCTCGTCCCCCTCAACTCTGTCATTTTTCATTCTTTTATGGTCACCTAAAGTGAGTTCATCTGAACGAGGGATTTGTTGGGGCAGAGTTATCCCGTAACCAACAAACCCCTTGGTCAAATCGATCTTTTCCTTTTTTTTAAATTCGGATTTGACTGACACGGATAGCATCATGCAGCCAAACTACCCACAAGATAACCATAAAAACATGAAAAGTGATAAAAATTTGTTTGGGGAAAAATAGGTTTGGGCGGCATAGGTTGTGTCACCCGGGTCGTGCCGCCCAAGGCTGAGCGGCATGAGTCATGTCGCCTGGGCGGCACGCCCCGTGTCGCCCAAACCAAAACTCGTCCAAATTGAACATTTTCTTTTCAGGTGTGTTCCTTAGCCTCTTGTGAAGCTACCAGAAAACATTTGCAAAACCGATTTTTTTATTATTTATAATGATTTTTTTGATAAAATAGGGCATTTACAGGACGACTTGGGCAGCATGCCCTATGTCACTGTGGCGGCACGCCCCGTGTTTCCCAAACCAAAACTTGTCCAAACTGAGGTTTTTCAATTTGGGTGTCTTTGTAAGCCTCTTTTGAAGCTCTCAAAGAAAATTTAGGTCAAAACATATTTTTTTACATTTTTAATGAGTTTTTCTGTAAAACAGCACGTTTACTGGATTTCGGGTCAAAACAGGCATCTGCTAAGTTTTGGGCTGATAGAATGGTCTCGGGTCCAAGGGTAAGTTGTGTGACCTATGGATTTTACATTCACTAAGTCAATTTGACCCTAAGGGTCTAAGAAAACCACAGAACTTGCCAGATTTAAAGCGGGTGTCTACAATTGTCCCTCTTTGGCACTCCCTGTCCTTCGAGGGACAAGAGAGTGGCAAAGAAGTAGACAAGCTATCGCTCCCTATCCTTCGAGGTGCAAGCGAACCCGCAGTCCCTATCCTTCGAGGGACAGGTGAGTAGCAATAGTAGACTCTATGATGCTCCCTGTTCTTCGAGGGGTAAGAGAAGGTCAAAGATGAATGTCATCTCGATGTCACGTGGGCAGATAGCACACCAACTATCCCTCAAAGCCATTGCACTCCCATGCTCACCCACCTAGGGCATTTTCATCTTAGGGTTTTTGGCGTGAGGTGTCCACGAGTTACACAAACTTGAAACTCGAGGTGGATTTTACAGCCATGCCACTTGACCTCAGGGTTTTCTCAATTTGAAAATTTTAACCCTGGCAATTTCTTTGATTTCCTTAGGGGTTTCCAAAGGCTATCTATAAGAAAAGGATTTTTATAAGACAAGACTTTTCTGATCAATTCCAAATAGAGAGGCAAGGAAGCAACACAGTAATCGTAGCAACGCAGTGTTCATCGTATACGGATGTCCAACCTCCTTCATTTTAAAATATTTTTCAGAAATTTTGAAAGTATGAGGAGAATAGAACCCGGAGCAGGGATAGGCTACAATGTTAACAAAGAAATTAATGTTTCTGAAATCACAAGACATATAGTGAAAATTTTGAAAAGAGAAAGATATTTTGAAAAACAAGGTTGGTTAGCAGTTTTAACTCCTGCAACCATAGAGCCCTTTAAGAAGTTTAGCATCATGTAGCGATGGATAATACACCCGACCTTTTATGTAATATGGGGATAGACAGTACCTGTCTCGGCTCTTTTACATCGCACGAGTTTGACGTTGAAGTGGATGTACCCAACCTTTTACGTCATACAACGCTAGACGTTTAAACAGGGTAGTCGTGCCCTGAACACATTGAACAAGGTGATTGTGCCCTGAACACAATGAACAAGGTGGTTGTGCCCTAAACACATTGAACAGGGTGGTTGTGCCCTGAACACATCCGACATTTTATGTCATACGAGGCTAAATGTTACCTGTCTCGGGTCTTTAACGTCGCAAGAGTTTGACGTTGAACTGGATGACCCGACCTTTTACATCATATGGGGCTAGACATTACCTATCTCGGCTCTTTTACATCGCACAAGTTTGACGTATTAGCTCGATTTTTTAATGTTGCACGAGTTTGACGTGTTAGCTCGGCTTTTTAACGTCGCACGAGTTTGACGTTAGCTCGGCTTTTTAACGTTGAACGAGTTTGATGTATTAGCTCGGTTTTTTAACGTCGCACGAGTTTGACGTGTTAGCTCGATTTTTTAGTGTCACATGAGTTTGACATGTTAGCTCGTTTTTTTAACGTCGCACGAGTTTGACGTGTTAGCTCAGCTTTTTAAGGTCGCACGAGTTTGATGTGTTAGCTCGGCTTTTTAATGTCGCACGACTTTCATGTGCTAGCTCGATTTTTTAAAGTCGCACGAGTTTGACGTGCTAGCATGGCTATTTAATGTCACACAAGTTTGACGTGTTACCTTGGCTTTTTTAATGTCGCACGAGTTTGACGTGTTAGCTAGGCTTTTTAACGTCACATGAGTTTGACATGTTAGCTCGGTATTTTAATGTCGCACCAGTTTGACGTGTTATCTCAGTTTTTAACGTCGCACGAGTTTGACATATTAGCTCATTTTTTTAAAGTTGCAGGAGTTTGACATGTCAGCTCGGCTTTATAACGTCGCAGGAGTTCGACGTGTTAGCTCGGCTTTTTAACATCGCACGAGTTTAATGATCTAAATCCTGGTTGGCAGTTTAGGCGCCACCGTGGAGCAAAAGATTTTGAAGCTAGTTGGCAGTTTAGGCTCATGCCATCGAGGAGCAAAATATTTTGGAATCGGTTGACAGTTTATGCTCATGCTAGCAAGGAGCACATGGAATTTTTGAATTTTTTATTTTTTTATTTTTTTATTATTATGTTTTGGTTGGGCGACACCAGGTATGTCGGCCATAAATATGTTTTTTGATTTTTTTTAATTAAGTGTTGCTGCCCCTGTTGTGAGGTCTTTCTTAACTTTACCCCTATTGTGGGGAGTTTGGAAAAAAAAAAAATTTATTGCTCTTGTTGGGGGTCTTTGCTAAGCTTGCCCTTGTAAGTATGCAATCGAAGCATAGTAGAACACTTTCTTTGCACATACTTTTCAAAATGAATATTTACAAACTCAGCCCCCTTAGTTGTAGGGTTTTTGTCTTGAATTTCTAACTATTGGGTCGTTGTACACACACACAAGGATGAGCTTGGCCCATTTTGCCTCAAGGGATCCAGTCGAGGGAAAAATGCTCTCAGACTAGCCAATATCGTCAATGGCGAAGTTCACCTATATATGATATGTGGTAGTTGGTAGTTATAAACAACCATGGAGTGCCTGGCTAGTTTCAAGCCTTCATAACAGGCATAGGAAGTTGGCTTCAAGAATGAGGCCAGATCGACTGACAGTTTAACGTCTTGTAGTGATGGAGGAAGTCCCTTCTAAAAAGAGAAAGCTTTTGAAAATGGATGATTTTAACAATCAAATTGAAGAACATTTTTAAAAGGGATGGGCCTTACAGTTTTGCCACCTGTGGCTTCTTCAGTGGTTATTTTCTTTATTATTTTTTACCTAAAGATGATGAAAGGATTCCCTTACGTGATCGTGAGAACTCAAAAATCACAAAGTTGTCTTTTACCTTTGGAACTTTCATCATTGGCTTCGCGGATCCATGAAGAGTCCTCTGGATTCTTGCTGGGCTTTCCTCTTGGAGGGTCACGACATTTTCCAGGTTCGTCGAAATCACATCGATTTTCCATTCATGTCACCCTCCTACATCTTTTTGAGTTGGTTCTGTTGGGAGCCTGTAGGGTTTAGGAGGAGTCTTCATCCTCAAGGTCTGCTTGTGTAGTATTATTGAAACTTGAAAGTACTTGTTTGTACTTGAGTGCTTTGTATCGAAAGGTCCTTCTTAGGGATCTTTTATTCCTTTTATCCGTGATGCCTTTTCAGGTTTTCACGACATCCATTTTTTTATGTTTTTATCCTTTTTATTTTTTTATTTTTCTTATTTTTCTTTGTGAAGCGTTTTCAAGCTTTCACCACGCTTTTGAGCTCGTTACGGGTAGTATTTTCTGAGATACATCGCATTAATGGGGTCATTCAGTTCTACCCCCTCCTGATTTTTTATTTTGTAAGAATTGCCTGCATGCAATCGGGTAAACACGAATGGCCCCTCCCAATTAGGTTTGAGCTTGCCTAAAGGGTGTGGATTTGTAAAAGTGTGGAAGATTTTCTTGAGTACCATCTCCCCCGCTTTGAATTGTCGAGGAACAACTTTCCTTTGGTACGCCCTCTCGATTTTATGTTGGTAAGCAATGATATTTTGGTAGCTCCTTCGGGGTATAACACATCTTTTAGCAGGGACAGAACATCGTAGAACCATGGTTTTGCCTTAACCAGCGCATCTGAAGCCACGAGAGACACCTCCCCATCATTCTCATTTTCTTGCTCTATTTCTTTTTCGATCCTTGGTGGGGAAGGGACATGTTTGTTCCTGATGTAGAATGGAAATGTGGTGATTTCTAGAGGAATATCAACCATTGAAGCAAGGGTTGCAAGGGTATCAGTGAATCAATTATTTTTCCTAGATACCTGCTGAAAGGTGATTTTCTTAAAATATGGAATCATCTATTCCACCTTTTCTTGATAGGGTTTTAGCTTTTCTTCTTTCACCTTCCAAATCCCTTGAACTTGGTTTATGATGAGTAAGGAGTCACCAATCACTCGTATTTGCTGGTGTTTCATTCTCATGGCATTCTCAAGCCCGGTTGTCAAGGCTTCGTATTCAGCAACGTTATTGGTATATGGGAAATTCAATCTGATGGCTGTTGGCATTAAAATCTTCTTGGGTGAGCATAGTATGACTCCTATACCTGACCTACATTCATTCTTTGCACCGTCGAAGTATAGCTCCCAAATCAAGTCCTCAATTGTGAAGAGGTTCTCATCAGGAAGATCCGTGTTAATGGGAATATTGTCTGGCAGTTCGTGTTTAGCTAAGTGGTTATCAATGGCTTGTCCTTTGACCTATTTTTGAGTGACATACTCGATCTCGAACTCGCTCAATAGCATTCTCCACTTCGCCAAATGTCCGTTGAGGACTGACCTCTTTAATAGTGCGAGGTAACCCCCCATATCCTTTCACCTCTACAAACCTCTAGACCTAGAGGCTCGGCACACCGAGGCAGAGACCCTGTGGCCTCCACCCCTTGCACACACTCAAGGGCTCGTGGTCCACCCACTCGAGCAACACCTTTGGGCAACCTTCACGTCGCCTTGAGCTCGCATCTAGGGCTAGGCCTTCTCATTAAGGTTATGCCTTCTCGGGTCAACCCTGCATGCGTCATGCATTTGCTTTCCACAACTCGAGGTAGCGCTAGCGTTATGCCACCTCGGGCACATGAGGGTCAACTGTCTCGTCCCCCCTCTTAGCACACACAACTCCACTCTGTGAGAGATGAGCTTTCGCCTCATCCCTAACAAATACAAGCTCGTGAGTCTTGATCTCCTCAAGTTAGACTCGTTGACTAAGCTCGGGCTGAACCTTAGGTCACGCAGACGGCTAACCCGAAAGGTGCACATGCACCACTCGTGCAGGTTCCTTCCCGATCCCAACTTAGATGGAGTCATGAACCAACTCCTTCCCCTGCCACTCTTCCGACACCAGGAAAACACCTCGAGCCTTTGTACTCACAGGTTTTTTCTGAGAGTACCATCTTGAGCCAGCCTCAAGTCAGCTGTGCACATGGGCCCCACAAAAGAACTCCGGGCAATACCCTGATGTCAGACAGAGGCCTCTATCCTCCAAGGAAGAAACCCAAGTTGCCTTATGTCCTTGGACCCCACTATAACTCATAGACATGGCCCTTACATGTTCAAAGAAGGCAGGGCAATCCAGGTCTTAGGCTCGTTTCTGGAATGAAGTCCACAACCGTCTCAGGGTTAGCAAAAGAGAGTTCTTCAGATCCTGACCACATAAGCCTCCAAGGCAGTCGAGGTCACCGCCCTTGGTGACCTCTTTCCTCATAATCCCTTCTTCCCTCTCCAAACTCCAGAACTTGAGCGAGTCCAAGAGTATTGTTGGGTCGTCACTACTCAGAAGCCACGGTCCCAAGACCGTCGAGAACAGATTCTCACAAGATCGGCATACAAGGCTCGAGTCCAGTCGGGGCAAGCTGAGGCCCTGCAGACTGACTTGCAACCCACGACTCGCTGACCCCCAGCTTGGCTCTGACCTCCCAGAAGAGATGGTCAGTGTCATGGTGATCAATGACCCGGAAGGAGCCCACGAGGACAGAATGACCAGGTTCGAAGTAATGATGCAATCCATCCTTCGAAAGATGGAACACCTATAAGCCTCCAGGCCCACTACGTCTCATCATGATACCTATTCCCTGATTAGTAAGGACATAGTTTCTAGGTAAACTCCCCCACCGGTCTCCCAAGACAGCTCACCCTATAGCGGGATCTCCCGAACTGACATAGATGCCATGGTGGCTCATAGCCTCAAGAATAAGGTCCAAGACATGCAGGAGGTGCCTCTCTACCAGAAGTCATACCCTTCGTATATTGACCAAGTACCCTTCCCTCTGAATCATCAAAAGGGTAAGCTCCCCCTATTCAATGGTTCTACGTCTCCACACTAGCATACTGCTCACTTCCAGGCAGCGTGTCAAGAGACAACAACTGACGGGCGACTCCTCCTCCACCAGTTAGTCGAGACTTTTGAATGGCCAGCCTTCCAGTGGTATGCTCGGCTGCCTCCCAACTCGGTGCATACGTGGCAGGAAATGGAGCAGTTGCTCTACCAACGCTTCTATGAAGTCCAAAGGAACATGGAGACCATCGAACTCCTCACCCTTATGCAAGACTCAGGTGAGCCGGTTGACAAGTTCATCACCTAATGGAGAGAGTTGGCAACCTTCCATTCCACTCTCATGACTAAGAAGGAAACGGTCCAGACCTGCATACAGAACATGCTTCTTGAGATTGCACTGCATGTCGAGGCACCCAATTCACCCTTCATGTCAGAGCTCATCTAAGGAAGTTCTTATTGAGGGTTTGTTTAAACACCATGGAAACCCTCGTCAGCAGCCCTCGGCCTCAAACACTCGCTCCAATAGTCTAGGTAACCAAAAGGCAGTAATCAACATGGTAGTCATTGTGACTAACACTAAGGGAGCGACCCCTCAAACCCTAAACCTCTCTAAGGCGTAGATGCCTCAGGCCGGTGGTAAGCAGCAGTCTTACAACAGTGTTCCGCCTCTTAAAAATACTAAGCAAAATGACTTCTCCATCCAGCACCAAAATAAAGTTTACCCCTTCGACAAGGAGTGGATGCCTGCATTGCTCTGTCTATTGCTAGAATAAAACATGATACAGTTGTTGGAGGCCAATACTGCAGAATCGGTTGGCAGGAGGCAAATGGGAGGTATTACGCCTATCAGAGGAGGGTATGCCACCTCACATATGATTGTTATAAGCTCAATGACACTATCGAAGCCCTTATCAACAAGGGTTAGATAATGCTCGAAGAGTTGAAGAAAGCATTCGAGGCAACTGAGGCTTCTCACATAATGACAATCCAGGAGGGTGACGACGCACCCACTATCCTCTGTTCATTTTTCTCCATAATGCTTGAAGAATGCCTCGTCACTCCCAAGCCGACAAGATAGCCCAAGTTCTTGCCTCCGGGAGTCGAGAACGTCTGGTGTGCATATCATCAGATACGTGGTCATGACGTTAGCGAGTGCACTAGTTTCCATAATCTCTTAGCAGAGAAGATAGCAGTGTCAAGAAGTTCAAGGCAACCCAGGAGGACACCCTCAAGTCCCTCTTCTGCCTGTGCAAGAAAGCGTCCCGACTCAAGTCCAGCAAAATACTAAGCAAGACCATTTGCAGACCCTCTTCGAGGACATTCTCTAATAGGGTCTTGTCACTCCCAACCCGCCAAGCAGCTGAGGCATCTTTCCTAAGCCACGAAAAAGCTCTGGTGCCCATATCACCAAGTATGGGGCAAAAAACACAACGAGTGCTCTGTGTTCGAAGCTATAGTGGCAAAGAAAGTCCAACATGGCCACATCGTTTGTGCGGTTCTCTCAGAACGTGTTTAGGCCGTCGCACCCATTCAAGAGGAAGTCACACTACGAGCCCTCATGAACAAACATCGGAATCTTCAGAGCCCTCGACCTCTCAGCCCTGGAAAGTCTACCATGGTCGAAGTAGGATCAAATCCCTGAAGCGCAAGGCAGTCCACCAAGCTAAGACTACTCACCAGCAAGAAAGCAAGAAAGGGCTTTCCAAACACCTCCTCAAGGATTCAGAAGGAGACAACGAGCACCCAGGTCATCTCACCAAAGGAATGGTCTTTCTAAGCTGTCAGTCAAGGAAGAATTTATTAGGCCTCTTTCCCCACTGCCGACCTTGCAAGACTTCATCCCAAGCCCAACTCACCTTGTCCATTCGTCCAATGAAGCAGACATCCTTGAGACATCAACAACTCAGGATTCTTTCAGTATGGGTGACGATGCTGAAAGCACCCTAAGATGGTCAAAGCTGGGGCAAGACCTAAAATATCCCCTGCAAATGTCCAATTCTGGGGAAGACGTAAAAACCTGCCCGAAACGTTATAATTCTTCTTCTCGGCCCTCCACTTCTCTTTTCTCCAAAGTTGTAGCTCGACAGTGCCCAGACTTTGACACTCTAAACAAAGAGTTCAGAGACACCAGCCTCACCACGCCACAGCAAGAGTGCCTCAGAGAGATACTGGCTCAGGTGGCAGGATTCTCGACAGTCGTCAACGCCCTGTCAACCTGAGCCAAGATCGAGTCATCTTCACGCTCTTGTTCCAAAGAAGCCTGCTACATGATCCAATTGCATGAAGCGCCCAGCTCTAGGCAAGCACCAAGTAATCCCAATCATGAGATCATGGACTCCCATTCGAAAATGACCCTTTTTTCACCTGGACCAGCCAGAGACCCACACTGTGCCCCTTCTAAAAGCTGAGATGTCAGGATCATGGCTTTCCACATGCGAGGTCAATGAGAATCCTTGTGAGTCCCTTGACGAGGAACTCCAGGAAGCTCTAGAAGAGTGGGAAGAAGGCGGTTAGCCCACAGCTGATGAGCTTGAAGAGATTAACCTAAGGGATGAGGCCGACCTGAGGCCAACTTTCATATCAGCAAAAATGTCCCCAAAAGAGAAAGAAAGTTACATTTCCCACCTCCGAGCAAATCAGGACGTCTTTGCTAGGCATTATCATGAGATGTCTGGTCTAGACCCTAAGATTGTTGTCCATCACCTTGGTATCGATCCAATCATCAAACCCATGAAGAAAAAATCAAGAAGATTTAGACTCGACCTTGAGATGCAGATCGATGCTGAGGTGAACAAGCTCAGGTAAGCTGGATTTACGTGAGGTCAAAAACCCAAGATTGCTGACGAATGTTGTCCCAGTCAAAAAGAAGAATGGCCAAATCCAAGTCTGTATCGACTTTTACGACTTGAACAAAGCTTGACCCAAGGATGACTTCCCCCTGTCGTTCACCGAGATGCTGGTCGACTCTACAACTCATTGCCAAATCTTCTCCTTTATGGATGGATATTCTGGTTAAAATCAAATCAGGATGGCATCAGAAGATGAGGAGGCCACTGCGTTCTTGACCCAGAAAGGTGTCTTTTGCTACACTGATGCCTTTCGGGTTAAAGAATGTTGGTGCCACGTACTAATGAGCCATGACGACCATCTTCAAGGACATGATTCACAAGGAGGTCGAGTTCTATGTGGATGACTTGGTGGTCTGAAACAAAATCCACGCACATACAAGACCTTAAAAAGGTGTTTGGGCCGTTGCAATGTCACCAGCTTAAGATGAACCCCTTGAAATGCGTCTTTGGCGTACACTCGGGAGATTTCTTAGAGCTCATCATGAGGTACCGTGGACTGGAGATCGAGCCAGTCAAAGCAGATCAGGACATGCCACCTTCTACAACTCTTCATGAACTGTGGTCCCTACAAGGATAGCTCACCTACATTCGTAGATTCATCTCAAACATTTCAAGGCGATGCAGACCCTTTTCATACCTCTTGAAGAAGGACACTCCTTTCATATGGGATGAGGAGTGCCAAGCTGTGTTCGATGACATCAAGCAGTACATGTTGAATCCACTCATACTCTCTATGCCTGTGTTAGGAAAGTCTCTCATCCTATACGTGACCGCCCTTGATGAGTCACTCGGGGCACTCCTAACACAGAACAATAATGGAGGGACAGAGACAAAGCTCCATTATCTTAGCCACAGAATGCAAGGATTCGAGAAGAATTACCTTCTCATCGAAAAGATGTCCCTAGCCTTAATCTTTGCGGTACAGAAGCTCTGCCATTACCTGCTCGGTCACAAGGTTAAGTTAATCTCCAAGGCAGATCCAGTCAAGTTCCTTATGACTCGGCCACGCTTGTTAGGACGTTTGGCTTAGTGGGCATTATTGTTGATGGAGTTTGACATCGTGTATGTACCGCAGAAGGCAGTTAAAGGTCAAGCCCTAGCAGATTTCTTCACAACTCACCCAGTCCCTTCAAAATCCCCCCTATCAAGCGACCTCCCAGATGAAGAATTTTTTTGTATGGTGCAAACTCAGTCGTGGGAAATGTGACAAAGCATTCCAGTCTGATAGAGGGGGCGCCGGAGTTGTGTTCTTAACTCCCGATGGTGGAATGATCCCTCTAACCTTCTCACTTGCAGGGGTCGTTTCTTATAACGAAGCCGAGTATCAAGCCCTCATAATCAGACTGAAAATTTCCCAAGAGCTAGACCTAGAGCACCTGAATATCTTCGATGACTGTGAGCTGGTCATCCGACAGCTTAAGGGGATTTACAACGTAAGGAAGGATAATCTCAAGCCTTATCATGACATGATCTAATCATACATGGCCCAGTTTGATGAGTTCTCCCAGAGTCATATCCCTAGAATGCTAAACTCATAGGCTAATGCACTCTTAAAGCTCGGTGCCACCCTTCAGTTGTCTTCACCAGGACCCATTCCAGTCTGGGTAATCAAATGGAGATGATTTGTGAACCGAAGTTGATGCAGATGAAGAGAGGGATATCTTCCTTGAATGCCCACCTTACCCATTCGGGGCACTCCTCGCAGCTAAGGATGTTATTAAGGCAGAGCAAGAAACATTCCAATATAAAGAATCCAAGGTTAGGGAGCATGAGCCTGGATTCTTCGACCCAATGTTTGTAGAGGTTGAACAAGTAGAAGACTGGAGGGAGCCTATCATGGACTTCATAAAGCATGTAAGGCTACCTCAGAATCGGGTGGAACGCAACAACATATGACGAATGTCCACCAAGTACACCCTTCTCGACGGGGATGTCCTCTTTCATTGATCATTTGACGAAATTATCCTCAGATGCGTCGACGCATAAGAAGCAAGTAAAGTTCTCGAGGAAGTGCACTCCGGCATCTGTGGGCTGCATCAGCCTGGCCTCAAGCTCTACGAGCTTATACAGAGACTCGGCTATTACTGGCCTTACGTGTTTGCTGACACCTCAAACTATGCCAAAAGATGTCAAGTGTGCCAGATCCACTCAAGCCTCATTCATCAACCCCCGGAGCCTCACCACCCTCCAGTGACATCGTGGCCCTTTTCCCAATGGGGTATGGACAGTGTAGGACCCATCGATCCCCCTTCTGCCTTAGGTCATACCTTCATTTTGACAGCAATAAACTACTTTTCTAAGTGGGCTGAAGCGATTCCTCTCAAGCAGGTTCTAGGGACCGCGGTAGCCAATTTCATCCGTCATCACATCATCTACTGATTCGGAGTTCCAGACCAAATAATCTCTGATAATGGCCCCCAATTTAGAAGTCATCATATTGATCACCTCGCCAACCAGTTCGGCTTCGAGTGGAAATACTAGACTATATACTACCCTCGAGCCAACGTTTCGATGAGTCGTTCAACAAAACTCTGTGCGGGGTGCTCCAGAAGTCAGTTCCGAAGTCAAAGAATAATTGACATGAGAAGCTACTTGAAGCCTTGTGGGCTTATCACACCACCACTCGAAATGCTATAAACTCCACTCCTTATTTCTTGGTCTATGTAGGTGAGGCGGTCTTACCCCTTGAGGTTTAAATATCAGGGACTGACTGCAGATGAGAGGGTCAAGCTCTGTTACCAAGAGTTGGATTCCCTTGAGAAAAAGAGGCTAGAGGCCCGATAGAACCTCGAACTCAATCAAGGAAGAATGAAGAGAACCTTTGACAAGTCTGTCAAGGTTCGCTCATTCACTCAAAGGAATCTAGTCTTAGCAATCAAGAGACCGATTGTCATGCATGGGCGTCACAAAGGAAAAATCGAGCCTAAGTGGGAAGGTCCGTTCATAGTCCAAAAGGTCACACCAAACGAGGCCTATGTACTGGCAAACTCAAATGGAGGAGAGGCAATGCCCCCTATCAATGGACGATACCTAAAGAAGTAATATTCTCGATGTATCCCCAAAATGCAGTGTACGCAGTAAGGTCAAGAAGGAAATGGAAGAGAGGAACATTAAGCCAGTTCAAAAGAAGTTCATTTCTTTCATTGCATTAAAAAGAGTTATAAGTTACAATCAAAAGCCCATTACTAGGGAAGTTACAAAGCTCTTGCATTTGAGGATAAGAGCTCTCCTCACAATCAAAAGCTCTCCTCGCAATCAAAATTTCTCCTCACAAAGAAGAAGCATACCCATCAAAGAATGCTCTCCTCATGAAGAAAAAGCAAACCACTAGGAGAAGTTAGCTTCAGTGCCACAAAAGAGGATGGTTACATGCTAAAAGAAGGAGCCAACCATTTTCGAGTCAACTTCAATTCATCTGATGAGGCATGGCTAGCTTCTAAGGGATCGGCCCACGATGGAACAACATGGACTTCACAACTGTTCTGGAGGATTTGGCTTTCAACATATCACAGCAGCATAGCCTTCTCATTTGCCATCACTCTTGACCCCCGCGAGACATCGCTGACCATGGTCATCGCCATGCGTGACTCAACACCATGCCCAGCCAACATTGTGCTCAACACAATGCCGCATTCTACCATCACCATGGGAAAGCCAACGCCGCTCGAGACCATCATGCCCTTGAACGTGGCTCTCACTGTATGTGGCCTAGGGATGTGTGAAGGCAACTCCACATATGACTTAATGTCACACATGCCCTTATTGTACCATTGTTCCCACCATCCCCAATTCCCAAAGGCAGTAACCCTTGTGCTTCCTCGATTTCCCCAACTACCTGCTCATAGCGATCATCCACCTTCTCATGACCTTTCATCTCCTCCGCAAACCTTCAGGTTTAGCCGGGAACACTCCTTCGATTGTCGGAAAACCCCGTCAAACCCTGTTCTTCCCCAACCGGCATTACATTTCCCTGACAAAAGTACTTGGCCACCACCAGAAAAGCCCTACCCTGCCTTCCACGCGTTACCAGAATTGGTAGAAAACCACCAGAATCCCCCCAGAGCTTCCCTGTGACCTCGCGATTTCCCTTCTTCCTGCCTCTACACTTCAGCAATTCGCCACAAGCTCATCAGAAATCTACTGAGTTCCTGGTGAGCCCACAATTCTTCTCCCTTCTTCTCCCCTAATAACCAGAGGATTGACAAGAGTCCTCTGAACTCTCTACAACCTCCCCTTCAACCACAGAACGATCAGAGAAGCGCTCAAATCCCAATAGGGCACCTCTGTAAGTCTGTTAATGCCCCGAGAAACCATGTTTCTTACTCTGAAAGCCTCGGCACTTCCCGAAAGATTCGCAATCACAACACGAAGCTTTGTGACATCCTGAAGCTCACCAAAAACCTAGCAGCCTGTCTCTGCAAATTTTAGTCGAGAAGTTCTCGCCAAAAAACCTTCGCCAAAAGCTTTGGCCCTCTCTCTCTAAAAACCCTTCTATCGTTTAACCCCTCGATAAAATAGTAAGGAGGGGTTTTCCTCCTTTTTATATCCAACAGTGCCGCGAACAGCCCCCGGTAAGCACTAAATGACACTCCAGTCCCCAGTTCCCGATGGTAATAAGACCAGGACAGGGCAGATCAAGCTCGAGATCTGAAAGGGTTTATCGCCACTCGCTTCACTTCAAAGGCTATCGCCGCGCGCATCATCAGGGGGTTATTGCCATGCGCCTCATCGAGAATTTCGTCGACCACTTCGTCAGTAGGCTATCACCTCACGCCTTGTCAAAAGAGTTATCACAGCATGTTTTGTCAAGGGCTACTGTCGCACGCTTCACCAAGGGGCATAATGCCTCGTGCGCCATCCACAACTTAGTGCCACGCACATGCCATGGCACTCCTATCTAGACCATTGTTCCATACTCTTAGCAAGTTCATTCCCTGCACCACAACCTCACTCCTCAGGGAGTCCAGCCTCCAGTGATGGCTCTGTTCCCCATGAAGTCACATTCCCTCACCACACCACGGTCTAAATGCACGACTCTAAACTGCATGGTCCAAAATATATGACCTTAAACTGTAACGGTGGTCTAGTTGCAGGACCTTAAACTGCATAGTCCTTGTCTCATGACTCAAAACTGTACGACCACTGTCCGTACTGCATGACCTTAAGCTACATAGCCATGCTCCGAACTATATGACCCTAAACTGTAGCAGTGGTCTAGTTGCTCGACCTTAAACTGCATCGTCCTCGTCGCACGACTCAAAACTGTACGACCACGGTCTAAATGCACGAGCCTAAACTACATGGTCCAAACTATATGACCTTAAACTGAAGCGGTAGACTAGTTACATGACCTTAAACTGCAAAGTCCTTATCTCATGACTCAAAATTGTATGACCACGGTTCATGCTGCATGATCTTAAACTGCATAGCCACAGTCCGAACTATATGACCCTAAATTGTAGAGGTGGTCTAGTTGCACGACCTTCAATTGCATAGTCCTCATCGCACGACTAAAAACTGTACAACCATAGTCCAGATACATAACCCTAAACTGTACGGTCCAAATCATATGACCTTAAACTCTAGCTGTGGTCTAGTTCCATAACCTTCAACTGAATAGTCCTTGTCTCATGACTTAAAATTGTACGACCACAGTCCCTACTGCATGACCTTAAACTACATAGCCACGGTCCAAACTATATGACTCTAAACTATAGCGGTGGTCTAGTTGCACGACCTTAAACTACATAGTCCTCGTCGCACGACTTAAAACTATACGACCATGGTCCAACAATGTCACCTTAAACCATAGTGCACGTCCTGGCCGCATGATGTTAAAAGGCTTAGCAATGTGGTCCAAACTATACGACCTTAAACTGTAGTGAAGGTCTAGTTGCATGACCTTAAACTACATGGTCCTAGCCGCATGACTTTAAACTGCATAGTTATGGTCCGAACTATAAGACCCTAAAACTGTGACGCACAACACGATAAATGGTCCATATGAACAACTCCAATCAAGAGATAGACCACCTCCTCGCTAAAAGGGTATGTCATAAACATCCCCGGTGGAGTTAGATGTATGCAAGAGTCATGCCTACCCCTTTAACCCTTAAGGTATTTCACACCAACATCCCAGTGAGTCACATTTTACTACGATCCACTATCCCCAGGTTGTTTAGGGCCATTCTTATCCTCACAACCCTCATGAGGTTCATCTGTGCTCTGGCATGTCATCCTAACCAGAGTCACATGCATGTCATTGCTCATATCCCCGAGAGGTCACTTGGCCCTCCTAATCCCCAATGAGGTCACGTCCATCTGCCACTCCTCTAGTCCTGCCATCTCTATCTAAACCTCTCTACTTTTGTATAGCCTTAACTATCTTTATCCTCAGGGAGTCAGATTGTTATCCACAACCCATCCCCCATGTAGCATTACCTACATGACAACTCACACACTGGTCTGTGTTGCATGACTTTAAACTGCACAGCCATGGTCCATGCTACATGACCTTAACTTGCACAGCCCTGGTCCTTGCTGCATGACCTTAAACTACACAGACTTGGTCCAAACTATATGACCTTAAACTGTAGCAGAGGTCTCATTGCATGACCTTAAACTGTATGGTCCTAGTAGCATGACTTTAAATTGCGTAACTATAGTCCAAGCTATATGACCTTAAACCATAGTGCACATCCTGACTGCATGACGTTAGACTGCTTTGCCCAAGTCCAGGAGGCAAGACCTTAAAGACAGCCCCACATACGTGCAAACGCCCTTTACATGCATCTTCAAGCATGTCCTCCTAACCGACCCGTTCATATGCGTAAACCACCTCCATTTCCTCCCCAGTGAGTCTACATATATGCACACACCCTTTACGTGCATCTTCATGCTCGCCTTCCCTAGCCGTCTCATTCGTGTGCTCGCTCACCATCATTACCATATTTTCCCTTAGTTAGTCTTACCCATGCTCACCAAACAGCGAACCCTTCCGCATGCCATACTTGTCGTCAGCTAGTGGGTCACCATTGTTCACCCACCATCCATTCATCATCAACTCTTAACAAGGAAACTTCATGCCATCTTTTCAAGTGAGTCAAAGTCATCACCAAGTTCACTCTATGGCCTCCACAAACTGCCATTCATCCCCACTACGGTTCAGCTGTGTGACCCTAAACTATAGTGCACATCTTGACCGCATGACGTTTAAATACGCCTTCACATGAAAAAATGGGCATGGTGTACACCTGGACAAGGGAAGGCCATGAGTAAAAATGACAGACGGGCATGGTCACGAAACCAATAGTAACAGAGTTTTGTGGAAAACAAAATCCAGGCACAGTGAAAACCCCAAAACGGCATCGTGAGAAAAATGGATGAAAAGGGTGGACATGACCACAGGTCATATGTAAAAGAGCCCAAAAATAATAGAAGTTAGTGAAAACGATCTTCACGGTGCCACTTCCCCTATTCATGTGAAAACCCACAAAAGGGTGCTTAGACAACCAAGATAACTGACGCACGACCACCACCTCAGTCAACATTCCATTTCCAAACAGTCACAATCCTGGCTAATGAGGTCTCCTAAAATCCTCAAAACTAGCATTCAATCGCAATACCAGATTGATCGCCAAGGAGTGAGAGCCACATAAGATCTCCCACACTTCATGATGGCTCGCCAAGGTGTGAGAGCCACATAAGATCCCCTGCACTTCAATGACATGGCTCGCCAGGGAGTGAGAGCTGCATAAGATCTCCCAACAATCACAAGAAAATGGCTTGCCAGGGAGTGAGAGTTGCATAAGATCTTCCAACAATCACAACAACATGGCTCATCAGGGAGTGAGAGCCACATAAGATCTCCCAACAATCACAACAACATGGCTCATCAGGGAGTAGAGCCGCAAAAGATCTCCCTAGTTCAACAACAACAGGAGTCCTTGAGGGTGAGGATGATGACCAAAAGATCCCTTCGGAAATGCTATGGACCATCATGAAGGCAAGAAAGTGATGAAGCCAAGGTCTAACCTGCCACAAGCTTCAAGGTATGCCGCGCCAAAATCCCCTAGCCTATATGGGACCAGACTTTCAGGATGGGTTAGAAGCCCTTGACAAGACCCCACTAGACGAGACCTACAGAGATACCCTGAGCATCAAAAGCAAACCTGGTGTAGCAACGAACAATGTCGACCAAAGGTTCATAGCATTTGGCCTTCGAAAAAGGCCTGGTTCTATCCGAGGAGGCCCCTACAAAAGCCTCACGCTTCAGAATCATAAATAGTCCCTTGAGGGTGAGGACTTCGACAAGATCCCTCAGGCCTGGTGCTGTCCAAGGAGGTCCTTACAAAGGCCTCACACTTTAAAATCACAAATAGTCCCTTGAGGGTGAGGACTTCAACAAGATCCCTCAAACTTCCTGAATGATTGCACTTCTTGATTATCTAAAAGAACAACATTCGGTAGGGCATGTTGTTGAAAGATATTTTTCATCAACATGGGCCCCCACTCAATAAAGCCTAGCAAACAGAGGAAATTCTAGCAGTCTCATAATAGCCCTAGAATTGACCAAGATCTTCATGAGGTCTCTCAAAAGTCTCCTGCCAAGTTTTGTCAAATTTCAACTTGTCTAAGGTAGTGGAGGCTGAAAAACAGTTTCGACAGAATCGGTCTCTAACACCCTGAAATGACCCCTATAATTAGAGCTACATTTTTTGTGTCTCAAATTGTTGTGGGACAACCACCATTGTATTCGACACTGTTGAAAACCCCCAAGAGAAAAATTTTAGCCCTAATAGACAATCCAGGAAGAAGTTATAGGCAAAAGAGTTAAACAGGAGGGGCCACACACTATTCCCGTGCGGCCAGCTTCAACTCTATGCCATGGAAGGAGTAGTCATGAATAGTGACTTCCGACGCTCATATCTTGCACGTCCCAAGTCGGATCGTGCTCAAATTTCGTGAGCATGTTCATCTAGTCAAGTGAGCGATTCGATATGTGGCGCGCTCGTGATGATACCCGAGCACGAAGAAAAGTTAGAGAGAAGTTGTTGATCCATGAAGAAAGTGCTAGAAACTCAGCAGTATCGTGCCCTTTTCAAGCTGCTAGGTCATGCCGCTTGCAATCCCCATCGAAGTGAGACCAATTTCGTTGCGAGCATGAGGTCTCGGGCTATCACTGACCTGAACCCCATACATGATGAACAGTCGGATTCTGCACACTAAGCCAACGAAGTGATTGCAAATTCCATCATCGAAATTCCAGATTCCGGACAAAATTCCAAAGTTGCAAAATCTTTGTTCGGGCACAGAATTGAGCTATGTTTGTTGTCTCGTGATCGTAATGGCATGCTCAGTGTAATTTAGTTAAGAAATCATCAAAAAACATCAAGGAAAGAGTATACTATCAATCCGAAGTTTAAAGATCCATTCAAATTTCAAGTCACATGATTGTGTACTAAAAACACAATCCATGGCTTGAAGTTGGTATCAAATCGATCGCCATGCCGAGCCCTACAATAAAAAAGACATCGTTCGATCACCCGAGCATTAGAACAACCCCGGATCATTCATGCAAAATCACGTAAGTTCTAAGGCAACACAAGGACTATTATGAAATTCCACGAATTATTAGGAAAGGGAAAATCTATCATTTTGCACCCTTTTTTCTAATTTCATTTAATTCAATTTAATCTTAATTTCCACTAATTAGGGTTACTTTTGATCATCCACCAATGTTTGGGGCAAATTCTATATATACGTACCAGCATTGTAAGCACAAGAGGACTAAACCTTTTGCAAAAGAGAGAGTTTTTACTTAATACAGTTTCTCTTTCTTCTCATTGTTGGGTCACATTTGAGAGAGAGAGTGAGGTGTGAGAAACTTTTGATCGGCACCCCTAGGTTCGAGGTAAATCTTCTTTCTTTCTTCTTTTCTTCTTCACTCTCTCTTCTTTTCTCTCTTCTCCCTCTTCTCCTTTTGAGTTCCTCGCAGAGGTCATGCACGGCAGTGGCAGTGCCGTGCATGCCTCCTCTGAGGTCTCACAAGTCGCGCATGGCGATGGTAGCACCATACGTGAGTCTCCTTCTCCTTTTGTTCTTCTATCTCTTTCTTCCAGTGAGGCTTGTAGATGGCACTGCCCATCACCGTCCACAGATGTAGCTTTGATGTCTCAGTGAAGAACTAAGACAGGGAAACTCGTTGCCACCCGAAGGGGTGCTCCCTTGTTGCGCGTCTATCGTAGACGGTAATACCCATCACCGCCCGCTAGAGTCCTCAGCAACATTTATCGCCATCCGCGAGCTTCCTTCGCATGTTTGGTGCTTATTGTCGTCCTTCCTGTGCCCCACGCCTATCACCATGTGCCTCGTGAGAATCACCGTCAACGCTTTTCATAAATGACTATCACCGCGCGCTTCATCAAAGACTATTGCCGCCCACGCATGAGCGTGTTGTCTCCATATGTTGCCAACGGAGATGCCTAGCATCATCCGTAGTTCATTTCTTACTCTCTAACCATGAGCAGTAGTGTCAAGCGCCGCCCATGGACCATGGCACTGCTACTCCACGGTCGTGAGTGGCAAAGCCTAGTGCCATCAGGACCCCATCTCTCTTCTGTCTCGTGTCTTCTTTTCATTCTCTTTTCTCTTTTCACTTGACTGAGGGTAGACTTAGCTTAGCACTGCCATATCGATCTCGATTTCGAGTAGTATTGCCGCCATGCTGGTCTTGAGAAGTATGTTCATCTAGCTATCACTCCGAGTCGATAACTTCCTAGTTGTCATGCTAGTCTCGCCTGTTTGTCAAGTTTTCTTCCAATTTCTATCTTTATTTGAACCTTATGCTTCATCGCTCTCTCATATGAACGTACGTTGCCCTAAGACAAGGGTGGGTCTCTTTAACCCACTTGTCTTGCAAATTAATCATAAAAGTGTTGTGCAGAAAATAAGAGGATTGAGGGTCAAGGGAAGCGATTCCAAAGAAGCTAAAATAGCTGAGGGGATTTCTTCACGATCTAAGAGAGCACCCACCCAAGCGAGCCTGATTAAGTCTCGAACTAACCTTAAATTCCTCTCTCATCAGTTGGTATACCTTCCCTAGCTCTCTAATAAGGTTTTGAGCGAGCAATCTCAAATCTCAGGGTCGCTAGAAACCTGAGATACATGCCCTAGATCATCTAGATCTGGAAGGTGAGATCGAGGCACCTAACCAACCATCAATTGTGTTTGAAGATATTTTTCAACACCTTGGGTCCCTGATGCAAAATAAAAGAGAAGTCAATCATTAAAGCCTTGACATACAGTAGAATTCCTGATAGTCTCATAATTGCCTCAAAACAGGTTAGAATCTTCCTAAGCACTCCAAAAGGCCACCTGTCAAGTTTCGTTGCAATCTGACATGTTCAAGGAAATGCAGATAAAGAAATAATTTTGAAAAATCAACCTCCAATACCCTGAGACGGACTCGATTACTAGAACTTTATTTTTGGTGCGTCAAATAGTTGTGGGAACACCACCATTGGAAACGACACGGTCAAAAACCGCTATGGGTCAAGTTTCGACTTAAACGGACATCCCAAGACAAAGTTATAGGTGAAACACTAAAAAGGGGTAGGACGCACGCCATTCCCGTGCGGCCTCCCTGCACCAATCTCCATTAAGGGAGACTGGTTCGCGCCGTCACGAGTAGCAACTTCAAAGACCCATATCTCACTTGTTACTACTCGAATCTTGCTCAAATTCTGTGAGTGTGTTTGTCTTCTCAAGACAAGCGTTTTAATATGTGGCACGCTCCGTGACGATACCCGAACAAGGAGAAAAACTAGAGAGAAGTTGGTGATTCGTGAAGACATTTGCAGAAAATTCAGCAGCACACACCTTGCTCGAGAGACCATATCACAACGCTCTCATACCCGATTGAGGCGAAACCAATTGTATTACGTACATAAAGTCTAAGGATTTGTCTGGTCCAAACCCCGCGTATGATGAACGGTTGGATTCGACACATGAAAGAGTCAAAGTTGCTGCAGATTTCAGAAGCCGGATTTCAAGATCCTGCTAAAAACTGAAGATGACGAAATCTTTGTTCGGGCACAAAATCTAGCTACATATCTTGCAACACGATCGTGACAGCATTCTCAATGCAATTCAGCGAAGAAACCAAAGAAAAAAATCAAGAAACAAGCACATTATCGATCGAAAGTTTTCAAGATCTATACAAATTTTGAATCGCATGATCGTGGCCTAAAAATTTGATTCATGGCTCGAAGTTGGTATCAAATCAATCGTCATGCCGAGCCCAACGAGAAAGCAATCATCTTTCGATAAAACAGGCATCAGAGTAACCTTGAATCATCCATGGAAGATCTAGCATGTTTTAGGGCGGCAGTAGGGACGATTTTGAAATTTCATGTATTGTTGGGCAGGGGCAAAACTGTCATTTTGCACCCATTTTTAGATTTATTTTAATTCAATTAAATTACAAATATCTTCAATTAGGCTAGTGTTTGGGCATCCACCCATGTTTGGGCCCAATTCTATAAATACATGTTAAACCTAAGGATCTCTCAATTTTCAATTTCATGAATAAAATTTGAGAGTTTCTCATTAGAACTGTGGGCGCGTCTTGGAGAGAGAGAGAGAGGAGAGAGAAAAAAAGTCCGATACACGTTGATGAAGGTAACTTTCTCTCTCCTCCTCTCATATCTCTCTTTCTCCTCCTCTCTTCTCTTGTCTCTCTTTCTCTTCTCGTTTATCTCTTTCTCTCATCATCTCATCTCTCTTTCTCTCTCCTCTTCTCATCTATCTCTTTTTTCTTTTCCTCTCTTCGTTCATCTCTCTTTCTATCTCCTCTTTTTGTTTATCTCCTTCTCTCCTCTTGTCGTCTATTTCTTTCTCTCTCCTCTCTTCGCTCTCTTTATCTTTCCTCTCTCTTTCCTGATCTTCTTTACTCATTTTCTTTCTCTCTTTTATCTTTCCTCTCTTTCGTAATATCTCCATTCCTTCTTTCTCCACGTTCTCTTCTTTCACTCTCTTCCCCATTCATGCACGATGGAGCCTATCGCTAAGTATGATGTCCACCTACTGCTGAAATATAAACAATGAGTTGGGCGTTAACCCGAGTGACAGGTCGGGCCTTTGTCCAAGTTCCCCTTTCTCTTTCCCTCTATCATGGACAGGGGAACCTCATCGCCCTTCATGTTTTATTCTGTTTTCTCTTTCCTCTGTCAGTGGACAGTGGAACCTCATAACCGTCCATGTTTTCTTCTAATTTCCCTCCCTTATGTCACAGATGGCAGAACTTCATAATCGTCCATGTTTTCTTCTACTTTCCCTCCTCTATGTCCTGGATGATGGAACCTCATCGTCATCCATATTTTCTTTTAGTTTCTCTATCCTTTATCATGAACGGTAAAACCTCATCGTTGTCCATGTTATCTTTCTACTCTCTCTCCTCTGTCATGTATAGTAGAACCTCATTGTCGTGCATGTTTTCTCCTCACTTTCTCTCTCCTCTCTAATGGATGGTGAAACCCCATCGTTGTCCATGTTTTCTTCTCATCTCTTCTCTGTCATAGATGGGGGAACCTCATCGTTGTCCATGTTTTCTGTTACTTTCTCTCTCATTTGTAATGGATGACAGAACCTCATCGTCGTCTATGTTCTCTTTCTCCTCACTCTCCTCTATCATGGATGGTGAAACCTCATCACTGTCCATGTTTTCTTCTCTCTCCTCTCTCATGGACAGTGGAACCCCATCGTTGTCCATGTCTTTTATTTTCTCTCTCTTATGTGTTGTCTATGTTTTCTTTTATTTTCTCTCTCCTCTCTCATGAACGATGGAACCCCATCATGGTCCATGTCTTCTTCTCTTCCTCCTCTGTCATGGATGGAAAATCTCATCATCGTTCATGTTTCTTCTTCTTTTCTCTCTCTCAATTATGGACGATGGTACCCATCATCGTCCATGTCTTCTTCTTCTCTCTCCTCTGTCATGAATGGCATAACCCCATCGCCGTCCATGCTTTCTTCTCGCTTCTCACCCCTTGGTCATGGACTATGGAACCCCATCACCATCCATGCATTCTTCTTTCGTCTCACCCCTCGGTCATGGATGGTGGAACCCCATCGCTGTCCAGGCTTTCTTCTCTCTTCTCACTCCTCAGTCATGGAAACCAAAACCCCATCACTGTCCATGCTTCTATCTTTCTTCTCTCTCATCTGTCATGAACGGTGGGACCTCATCGTTGTCCATGCTCTCTTTCCTTTCTCCCTCCTCTATCATGGACAGCGGAACTCATAGTCGTCCATGTTTCTCTCTTGCCTTCCTTCTTCTTTCTCTCTCTCTCTCTTCTTACTTCTTACTTCTCTCCTTTTCTATTTTCTTTTCTCCTTGTTTATAGTGCAAAATCTGAGAGCTCGATTTTGAAAACCCGGGCACAGTGAAAACCAAAAGGGCACCGTGAGTAAAAATAGAAGAATAAGGATGGACATGGCCGAAAGGTCATGGGTAAAAGAGCCCCAAATAAAAGGAAGTTGGTAAATACCGTTTCTACGACGCCACTTCCCAAGTCCAAGTGAAAATCCGTAAAGGATGCTTGGACCGATAAGCAGATTGATACAGTGTTCACCTCTATAAGCGGCTTCAGCCACTATGCAAGAAGAAAAATCCTGGTATCAGAATACCCTGATACCAAGGTCCAAAAAGATGAGCATCAAGGAAATATTCTGACAGCCCGAGTCCATTCACAGAAAAGACTCAAAAGACAGAAGACTCGCCAAAAAGACAAGACAAGTCTCATGAAGAAGAGCATCATTCCCACGAGGTCACTAACTCACTCCAAGATGCTAAAGGTGCCCCTAGAAAGCTAAGTCAGCAAGACCTTGGACCTGTTATGCAGCAACAGGATTGAGCCCTCAAGGATCGCCTCAGACAAAGAAGAGAGGTATCTTGAGTGTTGAAACTGCTAGCAGTAAGCAGGGTTGTGCCCACAGCTAGTCACCTCGATAAACTGAGGTCCCCTGCCCACCAAGAAAAATCGGGTGCGAAAATAGACGACCGTCAATATAAGGCCCTGCAACAAACCATCCAGAACAAACAACAAAACAAATAAACCCAAACTAAATGGGAAAAATGCCCTTAAGCATGGCACTCGACCGCCAGACGGGCCTAATTCTGACTAATGAGGTCCGTACAAAATCCTCAGCTGTCATAATCACAAACAGTCTACGCGAGGGTGAGGACTTTGATAGGATCCCTCGAAAGTCTCTTCTCCCCTTAAGTCTCCACGTATGGACCTGTACAGTGCATCCAAACGTTTGAACATCCTAGTTACAGCATTGCATGGATCTCCTCGACGTTCACGTGGTCTTATGGCTAGGAAGAAAGAAGTAATAAAGCCGAAGGAAATTTTTTGAATATTGTCCTTCTCTCTTCTCTAGAAGCACAACATTTAACGGGGCAAGCTGTTTGAAGACATTTTTCAGCACCTTGGGTCCCCTATGGGAAATAAAAGAGAAGCTGGTCAATAAAGCCGTGACGTACAGTGGAATTCTTGACAGGGTTAGAATCTTCCCAAGCACTCTAAAAAGCCACCTGTCAAGTTTCATCGCAATTAGACATGTCTAAGGCAATGCAGACAAAGAAACAATTTCAGAAATATCAGCCTTTAACACCCTGAAATGGACCCTGTAACCAGAACTCTATTTTTGGTACGTCAAACAGTTGTGGGACCACCGTTATTGGATCCGGTACAGTCGAAAACCCTTACGAGTCAAGTTTCGACTTAAACAGACATCCCAAGGCAAAGTTATGGGTGGAACATTAAAAAGAGGTAGGACGCACGTTATTCCCGTGCGGCCTCCCTGCACCAATCTCCATTAAAGGAGAGTGGTTCGCACAGTCACGAACAACAACTTTGAAAACCCATATCTCACTCGTTGCGTGTCGGATCGTGCTCAAATTTTACGAGTGTGTTCATCTTGTCAAGACGAGCGTTTTGATATGTTGCACACGCCGTGACGATACCCGAGCAAGGAGAAAAACTTGAGAGAAGTTGGCAATTCGTGAAGACAATTGCAGAAAATTCAGCAACAATATGCTTCGCTCAAGCGGCCATATCACGGCGCTCGCATACTCAATCGACGCGAAACCAATTGGATTATGTACGTAAGGTCCGAGGCTATGTTTGGTCTGAACGCTGCGTATGACGAACGGTTGGATTCGGGACATGAAGGCGTCAAAGTTGTTGCAGATTCCGGATGTCGAATTTCAAGATCTGGCAAAAAATCCAAGATGACAAAATCTTTTTTCGAGCACAAAATTGAACTGCATTTGTTGCAACGCTATCGTGACAGCATGCTCAGTGCAATTCAACAAAGAAACCAAAGAAAAACATCAAGAAACAAGCACACTATCGATAGGAAGTTTTCAAGATCTATACAAATTTCAAGTCGCATGATCGTGGCCTAAAAACGCGATCCGTGGCTCAAAGTTGATATCAAATCAATCGTCATGCCGAGTCCAACGAGAAAGTAATCATCTTTCGACCAAAAAGGTGCCGGAGCAACCCCCAATCATCCATAGAAGACCACGCATGTTCCAAGGCAACAGTAGGGACTGTTTTGAAATTTTATGTATTGTTGAGCAGGGGCAAAACTGTCTTTTTGCATCCATTTTTAGATTTTATTTTAATTCAATTAAATTTTAATTATCGTCAATTAGGCTAGATTTTGAGCATCCACCCATATTTGGGCCAAATTCTATAAATACATGCGAAACCTAATTGTAAAAGGATCCCTCAGTTTTCAATCTCATGAATAAAATTTGAGAGTTTCGCATTAGAATTATGGGCACATCTTGGAGAGAGAGATGAGAGAAGAAAAAATATGGTACCTTTTAGTGAAGGTAACTTTCTCTCTCCTCTCATCTCTCTCTTTCTCCTCCTCTCTTCTCTCGCCTATCTCTTTCTCTTCTCTCTTCTCTCTTCTCATCTATCGCTTTCTCTCCTCCTCTCTTCTCTCGTCTATCTCTTTCTCTCTCCTCTTCTCGTCTATCTCTTTCTCTCTCCTCTCTTCTCTCTCTCTCTTTCCTCTATCTTTCTTGATCTTCTTTACTCATTTTCCTTCTCTCTCTTCTATATTTCCTTTCTCTTTTCTGTATTTCCTAAGCTCTCTATTCCTTCTTTCTCCATGTTCTCTTCTTTCTCTCTCTTCTCCATTCATGTACGGCGGAGCCTATCGCCAGGTATGATATCCTCCTACTTCTAGAATATAAACAATGAGTCGGGCCTTAACCCGAGTGGCGAGCTGGGCCTCTGTCCAAGTTCTCCTGTCTCTTTCCTCTGTCATGGACGACGAAACCTCATCGCCGTCTATGTTTTCTTCTATTTTCTCTTTCCTATGTCATGGATGGTGGAACCTCATCACCGTCCATGTTTTCTTCTACTTTCTCTCCCCTATGTCATGGACGCGTAACCTCATCGTCTGCCATGTTTTCTTGTACTTTCTCTCTCCTCTGTCATGGACGGTGAAAACTCATCGTCGTCCATGTTCTCTTTCTCCTCTGTCATGGACGGTGAAAACTCATCGTCGTCCATGTTCTCTTTCTCCTCTCTTTTCTCTATCATAAACGGTAGAATCTCATCGCCGTCCAAATTTTCTTCTCTCTTTCTCTCTCCTCTCTCATGGACGATGTAACCCCATTACCGTCTATATTTTCTTCTCCTCTCTCCTCTGTCATGGATGACAAAACCTCATCACTATTCATATTTTCTTCTACTTTCTTTCTCCTCTATCATGGACAGCGGAACCTCATCGCCGTCCATGTTCTCTTTCTCCTCTCTCTCCTCTATCATGGACGGTGAAACCTCATCACCGTCCATATTTTCTTGTCGTTCTCTCTCCTCTGTCATGGATGGCACCATCATCGTCTATATCTTTTATTTTCTCTCTCCTATGTCATGGACAGCAGAACCTCATCGCCATCTATAGTTTCTTCTATTTCTCTCTCCTCTCTCATGGATGACAGAACCCTATCGTCGTCTATGTCTTATTCTTCTCTCTCTCTTCTGTCATGGACGGCGGAGTCCCATCGTCGTCTATGTTTCTTATCCCTTTCTCTCCTTGGTTATGGACAGCGGAACCCCATCGTTGTCCATATCTTCTTCTTCTCTCTCTCCTCTATCATGAACAGCGAAACCCCATCGTCGTCCATGCTTTCTTCTATTTTCTCACCCCTCAGTCATCGACAGCAGAACCTCATCGCCGTCCATGTTTTCCTCTTTCTTCTCACTCCTCAGTCATAGATGACGGAACCCCATTTCCATCCATGTTCCTGTCTTTATTCTCTCTCCTCTGTCATGAACGACATGACCTCATCGTCGTTCATGCTTTCTTTCCTTTCTCCCTCCTCTGTTATGGAATGTGGAACCTCATCGTCGTCTATGTTTCTCTCCTCCCTTCCTTTTTCTTTCTCTCTCTTCTTACTTTTTACTTCTCTCCTTTTCTATATTCGCTTCTCCCTCTCTTTCAGCTCTCTTCTTTCTTCTTCCTCTCTTATTTAACCAATGACAGTTAAGATAAGCATTGTCATGGTAGTCCGGTCGTCTAGCAATATTGCCGTTGTGCCTGTCTGAGTAACCGTGTCCGACTTACTGCCACAAAGCTAGCCATCGTGTCAAGACTGGCCGGTGATCATTCTGTCGTCGAGCGGTATTGTCGCCGTAGCGGTCTGAATTACTGTACCCATCTTGCTACCACGTCGGGTCAATCACTTGCTGCTTAGTCTAACCACTTGGTCAAATTCTCCTCTTCCCCTTTCCTCTATTCTATCTATTTCTTCTCCTCTTATCACCCCTAATCTTCATCTCATTCCTTCCCTTTCTTCTTTTGAATGTGCATGCCCGTGTGCATTCTCCCAAAGACAAAGGTGGGGTCCCTTGGCTCACTTGTCTTGAAAAATTGACCATTTGTCTGTGATTGCAGAAATAGGAGAGTACAGGCCAAGGGAGACAATTCCGAACCAATCGTAAGACTAGGGGCTTTGCGACATGTTCTAAGTGGGCACCCACGCGAGTCAACCCGAGTGAGTCATGGACCCTGGTGAGGTGTGTCCCGTCTCACATTAAAATTCATCTCTCATCGGTTGGTATACCTGCCCTTGTTTCCTAACAAGGTTCCTGAGAGAGCGGTCTCAAGTCCCAGGTTTCCCTAAAACCCGAGACACGTGCCGCCAGGTCATCCCGACCTGGAGGGCTAAATCGAGGCACCTAACCACATTGGTGTAGCAAGCTTTCTCGATCACCATGGAGGCTTCGAAATAAATGGATGAAGATTATGGATATTAGCGTTCAGTTGAAAGTATCATTCCATCATGTTTATAGAGAGGCGAATGAAATCGCCTAGCAAATAGAGGTGTTCAATTGGGTTGGATGCTTACTTTTGAGACCTTAAATTTTTAAGTAATTGTTGTAATTACGTAATGTTGTCTTTGACGTATTAATGAAATCTTTGTAATTTTGTCAAAAAAAAAAAGAGAACATGTAAAAAGGGAAAAATTATAATGAGAGAAAGAAAGTGTGCAAGCAATCCATCAAGGCAAATAATTATCGAAATAAAAAGTTCTTTTTTATGCCACAATTTTGCTCATTTACACGTGACACAGCCCATCAATATGTAAAGCATCTATATATAGATATATATCTATATATATATATAAAAGAAATGATCCTAAAGGACCCTCCCCCACCCATGTGTGTAGGACCTCGAAGGCTCACCATTAAATTTAGGAGGGTCTTATAGGATCATTATTATATATATATATATATATATATATATATATATATATATATATCAAGCATCTACAAAATGTTTATAGATGAAGTTCTATAGTACTTCACCAACACTTCATCACCGTCGAAAGTTCATCACACGGTCACAATTATCCGATAGTATTTAAATTTTTATAATTATTGTACTAATCAAATTTATCTAAAATTTGGGACATGTGTACATATAACCAAATCGCACTAAAATAAAATATTACAAAAATAATAGTCATAAAATAAAATGACAAACCCCTAGAACTTTAATGGGGTATTATACGTAATTTTTGTCATTCAAATTATTTGTTTTATATTTTATTCATGTGCATCTCACTAAGGCACACAGACCTAATTTTAGTTCATTATGATTTGTAAAAAAATATTAAAATTAAAACACTATCAAACATTTATGATCATGTGATAAACTTTGAACGGTGATAAAGTCGTTGGTGAAGTACTGTAGAACTTCACCTATAGATGTTTTGTTGTGTTTTCCATAAATATATATATATATATATATATAGGGAAAAGATCTTGTCAGCCCAAGCGTGTACTGCTGCAGTAAACGCCAACGGCCAGACTGAATCTAAGCCGATCTGATGATCCCGAATGTTTAGTAGTGTTTGAATTTTAATTATTTTTTTTTTACAAATCAGATTGATTTGAAATTTGGAGCGTGTGTATATAAAAAATAGTTGAATCTGTGAAAATATAAAAAAAATATTTTACATGAAAAAAATTAACCAAAATACCCTTGTAAAGTTTCAAAGGTATTTTGATCATTTGTTTTGGCGGATTATTATTATTTTTTATTAAGTGTGCCTTGATGAGAAAAATATACATCTAAAATTTCAAGTGACTTGAATATATAAAAAAAAAATTAAAATTCAAACACAAAAAGAGATCATGACCGTCAGATCGATCTAGATTCAATTTGGGCCATTCGCATTTAATGTAGCGATCAACTAGTGGGCGTACAGAATCCACTCATATATATATATGGAAAATGATCCTGTAAGCCAGTGGGCTCACAAGTAAAAAAGAGCCCAAGGCTAAATCTGAACCGATCTGACGATCTCGGATGCCCGATAGTGTTTGAATTTTAATTGTTTTTTTTACAAATCCAAATCACTTGAAATTTAATCATGTGTTCATTAAAAATTGGTAAATCTTTGAAAAATATCAAAAAACTATTTTACATGAAACAAATTAACCAAAAATACCCCCATAAAATTTCTAGGGTATTTTGATCTTTTTTTTATTATATTTTTATTTCTTATTAGGTGCAGCTTGATGAGAAAAACACAAGTCTAAAATTTCAAATAATTTGTATTTATAGAAAAAAATTAAAATTCAAACACTACCGAATATCCGTGATTGTCAGATCGGCCCATATTCAATCTGGGCCGTTGAGCTCATTTTTTCTTGTGAGCCCACTGGCTCACAGGATCATTTCATATATATATATATAAAGAGAGAGAGAGAGAGAGAGAGCGAGAGAGAGAGAGAGCAATGATTTCATGCAACGGTTGCTTAATAATATAATGCAACAATATTCAAAAACTATTTTAGGGCCATTTGTTTGATCCAAATTTTGAAATGTACATTTTTCATTCTAATGAAAAATCACAACAAAAAAAAATTGAAAATGAAATCTAGAAAGTACTTTTTTAGCCCAATTAATATAAATTGTCCATTTTGATAAAGGTTAAGATATTGAAATTCACCAAATGAATGGTCTATAAATTTGTTGTTAGAGTGAACACATTTTGACCATATCTAGGCTTTAAATCAAACTTTTTTTTTTTTTGGGATTGATTATTGAGATGAAGAGAATGTGTGTGTAAAATTATACGTCATACAAATACCACAAACATGGTTTTTTAAAAGTGTGGTTGCATTATACTATGATACAACCGTTGCATGAGATCACTGCCTATATATATATATATAGGACTAGATTATGTACGCCTACTCACTGACAGCTACAGTAATCGCCAATTATCCAAATTAAATCTGAACCGATCTGACGGTCACGATTGTCCAATAGTAATTGAATTTTAATTTTTTCTACAAATCCAAATCACTTGACATTTTAGACGTGCGTTCTTCCCACCGAATAAAATAAATAAATAAATAAATAATTCATGAAAACAAAATTGACCAAAATACCCCCAAAACTTTTAGAAGGTATTTTGGTTGAATTTATTTCATGTAAAATATTTTTTTAAAATTTTTGAAAAACACATGCCTAAAATTTCAAATGATTTGGATTTCTAAAAAAAATTAAAATTCAAACACTACCAGACATCCGTAATCGTCAGATCAGCCCAGATTTAATCTAAACCGTAAGAGTTTATTGTAGCAATATGCTCATGGACGTACATAATCTTTTATATATATATATATATATATATATATATATATATATATATATATATATATATATATATATATATATATATATCTTAGAAAGAATAAAAAGAACAAAAAGTAAATTAAAAAAGACGTGTTTAGAAGTAGTCAAAAAAAATACAAGAATTTATAGACTCACTGAAGATATAGCCTCTAATAGAGCAGAATGAAAGACCAGAATTCATGTAGCCGACCCCAATTAATTGAAAAAAAGCTAAAATGATGATTATATATGTCTATATATATATTCTAAACTTCACAACCCTTCAAATTTTAAAGTTCTTACAAAAGTTCAAGATAGAGAGAATTGTGAAGGGTGGACTTATTAATTTTGTTCTTTATTTTTTAAAAATAGTTACTTTTATGGAACAAATTTGTAAATATTACTACAAGACAAATAATACTTTTGTCATCTAATAAAATTTCAGGACACTATCTTCTAAAATGCCAATGCACTTTTGTGAAAATTTCAAATTACACTATCAACTCTCATATCAAAATGCCATGGGCATGCATTAAATATAAAAGAATGCCAATTAATAATGACGGAAATGAAAGAATCATAGGTATGATTGTTCTGATCCGTACAAATTCGATGAAATTTCTTAGAAACCAAAATCCATGATCAGATTCAAGTAAAAGGGCAGAGTGATAACAAACTGGCAATGTTATGCAGTGAAATGATATTTTTTATGTATGAACAGCATCTGGCAAAACATCTTTGAAAAGAAAATATTTTTGGGAGTGGCACCTTTTTTTTTCTGTTATTTATATTCAAGTTTAAGAAAGTGAACTCTCCTTCATTTCCCTTCATTTCTTACGAGCCAATGCTGCAGCCAGTCCACCAACGACGACTCCAACAGCAGTGGCCGCAATGCCTATGCCAATTACGCCATCTGTGCACATGTAATTTTCAGTGAGCCAAATCTGATGGGTGTTACCCAAGATAAACAACGAACAAAAGGCACATAATGCATTGAAAAGACATGGATAAAAGATACAAGAACTCACAATACTGATTACACAAATAATGCTCCTCTTTGTTACAAATAGCATACTGAGCTACAGGTGATGCACAGGTAATGCATCCAGTAAGAGCATACGTGGAGGCGTGTCTGTGTGTGTGCATAGAGAGAGAGAGAGAGAGGGGTACATTGCAGGCAGTCAGGCATCCAGTAAGGGCATAAATTGAGGTACGTGCATGTGCACACAGAGAGAGAGACTTCTGCATCCCACCATAGAGAGTGAGAGAACTCAGAGAAGTGAGAGGGGAGATCAAGACTCTATGAGTGGAAAGATGCAAGACATCAGGAATAATGAAATGGTGTGTTTTAAACCCCTCGCCCATTAACATCCAATTTTTCCATAAAAGAGATTTTCTAGAAAAGAAGTATGGCAAGACGACATTTAAGTGACAAAAACTAACATACTTACTGGATACATTCATGATAATGATTATGAAATGCATTTATGTGACACAGCACTGTGTTTAAGAAAGAATGTAAACAACAAGCCACTTTTTTGTAAATTTAGGTTAAAGGAATTGTAGGATGCACATTAATGGAAAGCAAAGAAGGTTTTGGTTTCACTTAGCCCCACAAACCAATCTCCACATTGCATAAATGTTACAAATATATCACATCCATACCTTTAGCAATCTGATCTTCGACAATCTTTTTCAATGCCAAGGCCTGTCTGAAATCAGGAGCAATCTGTACCAGACCATTGGACATACAGGTCAAGAAAATCCAATGCTAAATTGCTAACTTTTCAGTTAATAAACACAAGGGGAAAAAAAAAAAAAAAACCTCAGTAGGACAAAGAAAAAGAATAAGTGGATTCTCATAAATGTTAAATGCAGCATGTCACGAAATGGAATTCTGAAAGACAGAAAAGGGATTACCCAGCAATATGTTTACATATAATGCAAATGCTGAAAGAGTTTCTTTCATTTGTTTTTTCTTTTGGTTTGTCGATAGAATCATGGATGATGTGAAAGCTAAATATAAGTCTTTAGTAGAACAAACCTCCAATGATCTCTCCAGAAGTTGCCTGCTCCTAGAGTAGTCGCCACTTCTGTAATGGCCCACTGCAAGAAGATAGAGCTTCTCTCTCTTTTCAAGTGGGCTAGTTGCATTATCCAAGGCAGCTGCCAATATAAAATAATTTCAGAAACAATAAACAAACTTCTGCCAATGAAGAAACCATTTTTGAAGGGTTATTTATGCATTTTTTTATGAGCATTAGACTGTGCTTCCAAATAACAGGAAGAAAAGAAAACCAACTCTAAGGGTAATGGGTGTATATTAGAAATGTTAGTGATGAGAACCCTCAGACCTTCCAGCATCGCAATTCCACGTTGCACATCTTCAGGATGCTTTGAATGAACAAGAGCCCAAGATAGCCTCATTATGCTTTCGCTCTTCACACTGGCTCCTTCCTCCACAACTTCTCTCTCGCATCCCTGTGAAACAGTATATAGAACACATGAAGCGGAATCAATTCTATACATTGATTCAAAGGCATCAAAACTTTATGTGACATTGTTGACTCAAGATATTATAGCAGCAACAGTTGTGTCAGTACCACTTAAACTAACAAACAATCTGATTGAGTAGAATACTAATAAGCTTTGAGAATATTAAAGATTAAACTAGCTTAACCTTTCAACAGTGAAACCAATAGAAAGTGAAATATTGGTATAAACATCCCCTCCAACAAATAAGGAGTACATATAAATCCATGCAGTTATGCCAAAATTCCTAAGTTATCCTAATCGACTAGGCCCTTGAATAATTGATATTCACAAGACTCCCCTCTGAGCAACATATAAGAATCCTTCTCAACGAAGGTGCTTGTAGATTAAACCATCATTTAGCCTCAACCATACAATTGCAACAATTTGTCACAAAGAACCAAGAGAAAATTCACTTCGGATATGAAATCTTCAAAAGACATACTGACAAGCCACAATGATGTGAGAAATGAGAATTGCAAGCTATGTAGGCAAAGGTGTTTCGAGTGTGAAAATAGCAAAGTATAAGCACTTTCAATGTTGTGTATATATGAGGACATACATATTCCACGTAATGGAATCACATGCATGTCATTGCACAACGGAGAAGATAACAAAAAGGGAAAAAGAGGATGTGTTAAAGTCAAACTGAAAGAAGACTGAGAGAAGCTTCCCATGCTCTGGAAAAATTTTGGCCCCAAAAAGTAATAGCCATAGATACTTGACTTCTTACACCTAAATCTCAGCACAGTTGGATAATGAAAAGTTGAGTTTAAGCCTCCTAGGATAAATGGAGTGAGGAAAGCAGTGTTCAAAAGAAGTGAAGTGAGGTCCATGGCAAACATAGTTAGCAAATAGAATAACTTTTTAGGTCCTACATGTGTACGAACTTCGGTTTTTTTTTTTTTTTTTTTTTTGTTATTAATTGACAATCCCCAAATATATGAAATGGTTTTCTAAGACTCAAAGATGTATCTGTAATAGGTATCAGTAAACATAATTATCACCTGGCAGAAAGAAAGAAAGGCCATCCCGATATATGAAACAGAAAGAGAAAAGCCATCCATCATTACTAGGCTCCATTTATTCATGATCGAGTAACATAAAAGAGCCTCGAGGCAAATGTCCCCAGTTGATCGATGAATGATCCCAGATGAAATTGTCGTAAGAAGCCCTAAACTCCATGTGTTAAGGAGTGAAGGTTGGCATTGAACTTCTACTAGTTGAGGACTAAATGTTAGGCAACAAGATTGTCACAAAAAAGGTTTAAAGAAAATGCTGGGCAGTCCTTAGAGAGAGAGAGGGGGGGGGTGGTCACCCAGAGTTTGAAATAAACATATATATGCATATATGTGCTATACAAACGCACATTTATGCCTATATGTGTTGAATATGTATTCATACATTTATATGTAATCTAGTTAACTTTTTTATACAAAATATACGTGCATGAATGTTGACAAAGTTCAAATCATTGAAAATTTAGCTTCTTTGAGGGCTCGTTTGGTTCCCTGGATTTTTCAATCCTGTGGAAAAAAGTGTATCCTAGAATTGGTACTTACTAGAATTGGCATTTCTTGGAATATTGTATGCTATTTGGATAGCATCTGGTAGAGACCAGGAAAATGCAAATTCACTATTTGGATTGCCTGGAATATATTTTTCATGGAAATTCCAAATTTTTTATGAGTTATTATTATTCCAAAAAATTAACCAGCGACGAAGTTGGTAGCTATCTTGTAACACTATGGAACAGGTATTATTCCACACATACAAAAACTATCATCTATAGGCTTGACCAGTCAAATATGTGTGGCAATTTGAATCCATTGTACACATTACTATTTGAGCTTATTGATTTTAATTATCATCTATACTGTATGCAAGGCGACTATTCTGCTTAAGTTAATCTTGTCTATTTACAAAAGAGATTGGCAAAACCAATCCATATGCCTCAACAAAAAACTGAACAAAATTCTAGGTTTAATTCACAGTCATCATAACAATTGCCAATGGTTGTTGAAATTTTCCCTGCTACTTCAGATCTATCCCCACCAATCAGGTTGATGGCAGGTTAAACAGAAATCAAATATAGTCGAAAATATTTTTATTCCATTCAAATAGGCAAAAGAAGCTCTTTTCCAGGGCCAAAAGATTTCTAAGCCAAATATCATATGAATGAGGTATGGCAGAACAAATATCCATGGAATTCAGACATCAAAATTCAAGAAAACTAACTATAATAATCAATAACACAAGAAATAAGTGGAGGACACCAAATCCTAAGCCAACAAGAAATATTAATTTCAAACACAAACAAAAGTAACACCAACATGAACACTAGTACAAGCCAATACATGTACATTTAAGAAAGAGTTGAAGCGCCTTTCTATGCAAACTGCATTCTACATTCAAGAAGATACAAAAACCAAGCACTGATCCCACAGGCACACCAGGCCATGGAGAGGGGAAGCACATGTGGGGATTCGCATCAACTCCTCCCCTGATTCCATCTCCAAAGTACTGATCCCTGTGCTCATGTTCTCACCGGAGCAAACAACAACTGCTTCTCTCTCTCTACTTTTTATTCAACAACACCACCCATCATCGTCCACTTTCTCTCTCCACCTGCTTTACCAATGACTATTTGATAGTGAGCAACAGCTCGCGTCCACTCTAACTTTGCCTTTCTTTCTTCACAGCAAATGAAGGCGTCTTAGTTATTTCTTTTATGGAGGCAATGTCATGCAAAAAAGAGAAACAAGAGAGAAAGAGCATGATCTTTGGAAGAGAGAAGCAGGGGGGGGGAGGGAAGCGTTCTTCAGGCAAGGGCGTCTAGGGTTTCAGGGGCAAGGAGTTGCAGAGAGGGGCTTCAGAGAGGGGCGAGGTGTTGCGAGCATGGGTTAGGGTTGGAAAGAGGAAAGGACTTCAAAATGGAATTCCAATCTGACTTACTAACATTTTTTAAGTCCATTATTTCCTACAAATATGAATTCCACCTATTTTGGTGGAGTTCAGATTTCCATTTTTTAGCCTTAAAATGTGGGAAAGTCAATTCTCAGGATTTTTCAATTCCTCCCTCAAAGAGCATCCAAACACATTTTTTGGACATTTTTCCTAGAAAAGTGACTCCCTAAAATCAGAATCTGAGGAACCAAACAGACCCTGAATAACTAGAATAGACAAGAAAATAAAAAGTACAAAGTATATTAGTGATTAGTGTCCATACACCATACTCTGCAGTTCACACTTCATATTGTTACCTTTACAGACTCCAAGTCTCCAATGAGACCAAATGACCAATACCAAATGACATCGTACAAAAGATGCCATATAAATGAAAAGAAAGAGAAGATTTTTAAGTATTCAATGTTTTGGATGTTTTATCCTTAATTTTTTGGCTGTCTAACAAGCTCAAAATTACCCCAAAGTCTTCTAAGAACCTCATTTGAACCCCAAAATTGATTGCAATACAATATGGTACAGTTTAGGTGGATTCTATGAACTTCTCAAATTTTTCTTGTTTACAAAAAATAGCAAAATCCATCAATTTTAGGTGTTTCTAAGGCATAGGAAGAGTTGCTTTGAGGGGTTAGAATACCCCCTCTAGAAGGACAAAATGTCCCAAAATGGACCCCCCAAAAAAAGAAAAAAAAAAAAGATTATGCCATTTTAACATAGGTTCCAGGGTGTGCCCACGCAGAACTGGACATTGGGGCCCACCTAGGAGGGCACCAAGGAACTTCAGCACAGGAAGGCACGCCCAAAGCCTAGGCATGCAGCCTATGGCCTCTTAGGCATCTAGGCGGCGCTGGGCAGGCCCTTTTTTAAAACAATGGTCACAGATGGGCCTTGAAACTTTAAAAAAATTAGAATGGATGAGGATACTCTCCTTAATCTTTAGATGATCCTGAGGATCTATCATACACAAACTTGAGTATGAACATAGAGCAACTAAACCATGATCTAGCTTTATGAACAATATATCACCATTCTTTAAAGTTGAAAGAAACCATACAAATTTCTAGTTATGTCTACAAAGACCTTATTACACCAGCTTATCTGACAAAAATATATAAAATAAAAAATTTCTACGACAAACAGTGTTTCAAAAAGCGGATCGCTCAATGCCTAGGCGGCCGTCTAGGCGGTCCAAAAGGTTAGGCGGCAAAACTAGGTGGTGGTCCTTGGGCGGCCGCCTAGGCGGTATGGCACCCACCTAAGCGGGCCACCTAGGGGCAGGGGCAGAAATGACTCTTTTTTTTTTTTCTATTAAGTTTTTTTGAAAAATAAAAGCTTTTAAGAGTGGGTTTTAGGTTCATTTGAAACCTAAACCCACAAGAACCCATTTTAGAGAGAGAAAACGCTCAAAAAAACTAGATTTTGTGAATTTCATTGGATCGCAGTGTTCCTCAAAGTTACGGAAAATGGAGTCAAACATCACCCAAGTAGATTAGATTTAGTTTTAGAGTTTTTTAATTTTATTAGATGGTGTTTTTTAATATTTTAGCACCATAAAACATCTCAGAGGTGGAAGTTTGGAGTTCGAGCAATCAAAGTAAGTGCAAAAACTTATTTTTTAGATTGCTTGTTTTATTTTGAATATGGATATAACCCGAATCCAATGGCAAAAATTGCATTAGATGCAATTATTGTGAAAAATATACAAAAAAGGGCATAAACCGGTTTAAGAAACATCTTGCGGATATTAAAGGGGAAGTTGCCCCTTGTAAAAATGTTCCTGAAGCTATAGATATTAAACAACATATGAGTTCTATAAAACAAAAACAGGAACAAAATCCTTCTCATTTGAATAGATCTTGCCTAGGCAGGCACCCAAAGCCTACGCCCCACCCAGGGGCAGAAATGCAGCTCCTTGAGGGTATTTTTGGATCATTTTTTAATACTAAAGGGAAAAAATTCTAGGTTTTACTTTCATTTGAAACCTAAAACCCATTTGAGACTATTTTAGAGAGAAAAAATCCGAAAAAAAAAAAATCTACTGGCCTCTAGGTTTTGGTCACCCGCCTAGGCACTGGGCGGCCTGGACCCCCCCGACCGTCTAGATGCCGTCTAACGCTTTTTGAAACACTGATAAGGAGTAATTTTTGTGAAAAAAGATACCAATGGGGGTATTAACCGATTCAAAAAACACCTTGCCGGTATCAAAGGGAATGTTACTTCTTGTAAAAAAGTTCCTGAAGCTATTCGGGATGAGATTAGACAATTTTTGAATTTAGAAAAACCAGAAAAGGATGAAAATGAGCCTTGTTCTATGGAAATATTTTCTCTAAGTTCTTCTAGAAGTGGTGATCAGGGTTGGAAGTACCGTTATAACCTGAATCTGAATGACAAAAATCATATTAAATGTAATTATTGTGAAAATGATACTAATTGGGATATTTACCGGTTCAAGAAACACCTTGACGTTATTAAGGGGGATGTTGACCCGTGTAAAAATGTTCCTGAGGCTACCAGGGAAGAGATTATACAATATTTGAGTTCAGAGAAGCTCAAAAAGATAGAAAATAGTAGAGCAGCCAAGACTCTTAGGGCCTCATCTGCACATAGTAAGGGCGAGGAAGATGCAAATTTAGAAGAAATAGAGGAGGAAAAACGTTATATTGAAGAGGGAGATGACTCTGATGATGATGACCTCGAATCTAATGCATATGATGACGCTTACCCTACTCCTTCTGATGATGATGATGATGACTAAAGAATAAAGAGTTGAAGATGCTTGAGTGCTTGACACATAAAATTCTAGTTAAATATTAGGCATTCTTTAGATTTTTCTTAATCCTCAAGCATTTTCATAATTTATATTCTCTTCCATCAGCGTTGAAGCAATGCGCCTCAAGACCAGACCCATTGTTCTCTGGTTGATGTTTGATCAGGTCCTAGCAATATGGATTTTGTGGGATTTTTTCAATTATTTTCATTTGTTTTCAATTGTTGTAAGAGTAATGTTAATACATAATGATGAATAATCGCCAGAGTTCTTTTAATTAATGAAGGGTGTAGATAACTGCAACCTTAATTGTACACAAACCCCAGCAAAGCATGTGGTAAGTAATAAAACTCAAAATTCTTTCTGGGATATATCCTTGGAAAAAGTATATATAAGGGTGAGGCCCCAAACAATCAAATTAAGGCACACCTCAAAAATTCATTAGAAAAGGTTGTTTTGATGCTGAAAAACCCTTCATTCGATCATCTTGACCTCAAGATGTATGGAAATGAGAAAAAAATAGATTTCAAGTCTTAGAAATAGTGCATCTCGTAGTGTATTATCTAGACCGCCAATTTTCAAAGATATTCAATTGTTCATAGATCTGTTCGATCTATACTATTTTTCAACTCTAAATTTTATAATTACAGATGAAAATAAATTTTCAGGCCATCATAAAGAACATGTCTCGGGACTATTTAAAGGTGCACCCTACTTTGATTGTTTAGGGTATCTTTTGTTGAAAAAAAAAACAGAGAGAGACAGACCAGTAATCAATATGAACCTCAGCAAGACCAAACATGCTGAACAATCCAACAAAAGCGTACAAAAAAATTGACACCATTGATTTAGGGAAGAAACTCATCAAAGCAAAGTAGTTCCTTTTTTATAGCAACCAACTCAATAATTTCAAATTTTTCAAGTAACAATACACAGCCATATTACCAGCGTTTACCATTAAACAAGTTCCACAGCTGCGAAAATTCCTTTAGAAATTTTTACCGAACTGTCCATTTTCTCTCTTTGTTTGTATGAAATAAAAGTGTACATTTGCTCCTAACAATAGATCAATTCTTCATCTCTTCATTCTGGTAAGAAAACACAAAGAACTTTCACTAGAAAACATACATGCTCTGCACGAATAAAAAGGAAAGTTTCAACCTCATCTTAAATTTTAATTGAACAATTTAAAGATAAAGCCATCAAAATCTTCAAAATCTTCAAATAAATTAGAGGGAGAAAGAGAGAATCAAGATACAACAATCAATAATTGGAAAGCTTCAACTTTCAACCGAGAATTCAATTGCAAAATTCAAAATCCATAACCATTAAGATCTATGGAAAATTACGTACACAGAGAAACATAAAGAGAGAGACATCATGCAAATATAATCAAATAGAACAAGAGAGAAATAAAATAACCCATGAAAACCCAAAACTCATAATCCAAAAAATGAAACTAGACAGATATCACCTATTAAAACCGAACTATCAAACATATGAGAAAACAAGAAAACCCTAATGAGTAAGCTTCAATTTCTGCGCAGAGAACTCACCGCAATGATATCACGATCTGTAACTGGGAGTTCATCTCCACTTGAAAAGAAGGAACCAACCGACTCAAAGAATTTCCCAATCTTTGCATCCATCTCTTCTCTCTCTGCAACTTCAATGAGGCGATCAATAACAAACAATAATAATAACTGGAATCCTATTTCCTATTTCTAGGGTTTTTGTTGGGGTTTGAAAATGGAAGGAGAAATGAGAAGTGATTCAGGGTAGTGTGATTCCTTTAGGACCAAGTTTTCTTTCCTTGCGTCCTCCCCATATGAACTCCATGGAAGCGGTACTATTACTACGCTGTTTCTTTCGTGGCCAATGTGTGTATGGTACTGCCGAGGGAGCTCACTATACATTTAATCCCGCGGGGACTACATTACAATGAGGTCATCATTGCTTACAATTTCATATTTTTTAGAGGTTGGATTTGGAAAATTGTTTAATGCAGGCTGGACTGCATTTTTGTATTTTCCTCATGCATGAGAATTCCTCACGGCGTCTATGAGGTGGCTGATTCGCTCATTATTTCTAATGATATAATTGTTTCTATGTAATTTTTTTCCATTAATAAAATTTTGAACATTTGTCACCATTATTATGGTAGCATAGAGTAATTTCTCTCATTAATGCTTGCCTTTCCTACCAAATCACCATTAGTATGGTAGCAGAGGCTAAATTTTCTCATTAGTGCTTGGATGGATTGGTTCTAATTCTCTTTCACCCTCTTGTGCCTTTCCTATCAAATCACCATTATTATGGTAGTAGAGACCTTCTAGAGTTTGTCAAGGAACTCAAAGAACTTTCTTTTTTGGATAGTTCAGTGAGGATAGGGTCTCTTATCAAAAGTAGATATGGAACTCAAGATGTCATGTTGTGGTAAGTCACAATCATACTATCTAGCCTTGAGTCTTTTTTAGAGATAAATTTGATTATTTTTAACACACTATTAAAGATTTACTTGCGATAAATAAACGTTAAAAAGTAACCCTTCCAATGATAAATAGGATGATTTGACCCATAATGATTTTGTAAAGTAGCGTGACCAACGCACACAGCTTATCTCTTTTCTTTCTCTTTTCCTCCTCTTTAAATAAAGTCTATCCTAAAAAATCTAAAGAAAACAAACATAAATAATAGTTAGTTCTATAAAGGAGTTGGCAAATGGTTAGAATTTAAATAGTAGATCAAAATATGAAATTTTAAGAGAAATTATATATATATATATATATCTTCATGTCCCCTATTTTTAAGTTTCATATCTCTATGAACCCAATATTTAAATCTTATGTTTTTATATCTTCTAACTCCTTAGACTAACTTTTCTCACTTTAATCTGATTTTTCTAACCCAAATAAATTATAAAATAACAAACATTTTTAAACCTATATTTTCTCTCTCATCCCTCAAACTTATCGCTCTTTCTCTCTCCCCAAGCCCCTTCTCTCTCTCCCCCAAGCCCCTTCTCTCTCTCCCCCATGTAGTACCCCAACTCTCTCTCTCCCCAGTCAGTCCCTAAGCCCCTTCTCTCTCTCCCCCGTAAGTCCCCAAGCCCCTTCTCTTTCTTCCCCCCTTATGGCCCTCTCTCTCTCTCTCTGTATGGCCCCCTCTCTTTCCATATTACCCCCGCTCTTTATTTGTCTCTTTCCCTTGTGTTTCCCCAAACCGCTCTCTTTCTCTCTCTCCCCCAATGTCACGACCCCGCTCCCCGACCCCTGCCCCCCGCCATCCCATACCAGAAAGTGACAAAGCGCGGAATCGCGAACACAGAAGTTGCGGATGTCACTCAAGTGGGAGTGGCTCAACGCATAATTTAATTTGGAATCACAGCAAACCATGAAATAAAGCAAAAACTCATACAAAACAAAATCCAAAACTGAGTAAAATAACGTCATTTATATACCTATTCAGACTCCAAAATTTCCTGTTACAACAAGTTAAAGGCACAACAGGCCTGATCACGAAAATTCCAGAATCCTTCAAAATACAATTTCACACATCCACCAGACACCTACCATCAAAAGAGTCAGCAACTGGAACTTTCAAAACGATTGCCACCACCGTCCAGCTGTCCACACTAGGGTATCAGATCTCACTCTACACAGAGGAAAAAAAGAGTAATATGAGCTAAAGGCTTAGTAAGCAAATTCAGCACCCTTGCATTCCAACCTAAATGCACTCCTAAAGGATAACAGACCCACAACTATCACAGTTCATGTAAGATCACATAATACAATCATACATTAATATATACAGACATAGTGAGCAGAAAATTTCAGATCTCAAGGCTTTCCATATTTTATGAACTAAATGGTCATACATACATATATCACTATCACACAGTCAGAAGCTTGGCTAGGGCATCCAGTTCAGACAGATAGAAATTAATAGGGCGTACTCTCGAAGTAGAACTCACATTGACCAGGCTATGCCAGTCCTGTAACTTGTGACTTCTACCCTCATTCAGGAAGGAGGACAATGACAAGTGGGGGCCTCACTTCGTAATGTCCTCACTCACGTACGCAGTCCCCAGCGCGCTTTGAGTTTACCATAGGCTGAGGCCTTGCAAGACACGACCCTCCTTTGATGCCGTCAGGCGAGAGGGCGTTGCACTACCATTGGAGGACCCAATATGTAGTGCTCATAATAAAGTGGGGGGCGCGACCCTCCAGTTATTTACAGTTACATCTCGACTCCTCTCCTATCATAGGAGTTGAGGTATAGTATATACCCCACTACCAATGGAGGACCCATTGAGTACCAATCAATTATCAGAATTACAGTACCCAATGGAGAGCCCATTGCGTAGTAGCCAGAATCAAAACCAGAATCATAAGCAAAATCAGATAACATAGATATAGTATCCACTACCAATGGAAGACCCATTGCGTAGTGGCCAGAATCAGAATTATATAGGTATCAGACCTAATACAAGCATGCTTAAATATTCACTCATTTCAAGAGGTTAAGAACATTCATGGTACCATAAGTATGCCATTTCAGTATCATCTTACAAAAGAATCAACCATATTCAACATATCAAAGCATAGCAGACGTATGATCTACTCAATGACTAGGAATTCATTATAATTCTTATCATAAATATGCATGTGCAAGGTGAGACACAACATCCAACTTATGAGGGAAATTTACTTCTTTTCAATTGCTCTTTCAGATTGAGTATGAGCCTCCCTCAATCACAGAAAGTATGAAGTGTAATTGAGCATGACCAATTCAGGGCTAATATAGAGTCTTGAGATTCTCAAATGTCATATTAGGGTATGTTTCATAATCTGGGATATAAACATCAATTTTATACAGAATTTCAATATAATTCCAAAACAAACTTTCAAGTTAACATTCTTAGCTTTCATGTGATAGTAATTTGAGATTATTTTGACCTCATTTGGTCCGTCAAAAGCATAAAGTGACAAAAGCAATAGTTTTGGAAATTTATGAGTTTGGTCCTCATAATTTGATGTATAACTCTTGATTTAGAAATAATTTCAAAATTCTTTGAACATGTGAATTCAAAAGGACACATAGACCTTTCAAATAAAAGTGGTACAGTCCTGGAAAATCATGGCTTATTCTAGCATGCTATCATACATTCTCAAGCTTGTATTCAAACAAAAACTATGAAAGCATGGATGCTATAATCCACTTACCTGTGCCAAGAGACCTCCAGGTTTACCCAAGTTTCTAATGGTGGTTGAATAGAAAGCCTTAAAATTCTAAGGCCAAGGAAGGTGGCGTGAGGGAGAGGGAGAGAGAGAGGGAGAAAGGGTGTAGCATTTGGAGTGAGGTTGGGGCTTAACATGGGTAGGGAGAGGAGGGGTGGCAGCATTCCACAACTAAGTGGCAAACAAGGGGGGGAGGGGGGGCACGGGGTGAACAAAGAAGATGAAAGAGAAGGAAAAGAGGTAGTCCCTTGAACTACCCTATTTAATTGTGCATTGTGATAACACATTACGTACGGTTTCCACGCACGGTGTTTCTCCTGTGTCGTCCACTCGCCTGTGAAAAGCAATATGCTGAAAAAATTCGGGCCCCAACATCATCCCCCCCTTTAGAGGATTTTGTCCCCAAAATCATAATTCTGTTAATCGACTAAATAGGGAAACTTATCCCGAATATCATTCTCCCGTTCCCAGATTGACTCATCTCGGGAATGGTATTGCAACAAAAGATGGACGAGAGGAATTTCTTTATTGCATAGTATCTGCACTCTCCTATCTAGAATCTTAATTGGCTACTCAACATACATTCAATCCTCCCAGATGGGAATTAGCTCATATTTCAAGACATGGGATGGATCTTGCTGAAACCTTCTTGACAAAGATATCAGCCTGGTGGCAACACAAAGCCGATAAGCCATACTTCCAACCCTCTCCAAAATTTCAAAAGGCCCAATAAACTGTGGGCTCAACTTTCCCTTCTTTCCAAATCTCAAAACACCCTTAGTCGGTGATACCTTCAAGAAAACTCGATCATTTACTTCAAAGTAGAGGTCTCTTCTTCGATTGTCGTCGTAACTCTTTTGCCCACTTTGAGCAGTCTTAAGTCTTTCCTGAATCAAGGCAATTTTTTCTGAGGTAACTTGAACAATTTCTGGCCCTAACGGCCTTCTCTCACCTACCTCATGCCAACAAATAGAGGATCTACATTTCCTCCCATGCAAAGCTTCAAAAGGCGTCATCTGAATACTGGATTGGAAGCTGTTATTATAAGCAAATTCGATCAGAGGCAGATGATCCTCCCAGCTTCCTTTGAAGTCAGTAATACAAGCTCTCAACATGTCTTCCAGAGTTTGAATTGTTCTTTCTGATTGTCCATCAGTCTGAGGGTGAAAAGCAGTGCTAAAAGTAAGTATCCTCCCTAGGGATGATTGCACACTGTTCCAAAATCTTGAAGTAAATCTGGTGTCCTTGTCGGACACGATGCTGACAGGTGTTCCATGTAACCTCACAATCTCTTTAATGTACAAATGGGCAAGTCTATCCAAGGTATAAGTCGTGCGGACCGGTAAGAAATGGGCTGCTTTAGTCAACCGGTCCACAATGACCCAAATACTATCATGCCCGGCACCTGTCCTAGGTAACAAAATCCACGGTGATGTGCTCCCACTTCCAATCGGGTACTGGAGACAAACTGTGCCACTTGGAGACATCTCAAGCACTTGCTGACATCTCAAGCACTTGGAGACAAACTGTGCCACTTCTCTCTTCATATTATTCCACCAGAAAGTTTTCTTCAGGTCTTGATATATCTTGGTTGTAACAATCCTAAAATTTCAAAAAAAAAAAAAGGGGCGAAAAGATGCTTTTAAATAGGTGATGGTCTGTTTGAGTATGATGGTCTTTGGGGACCATCACTATTTTCAAAAACTTTTACTTAGTTTAAAACTTTTGCTGCTGCTTTTGTTTGCAGCCTTTGCAGTTGCTGCTTGCAGCTGGCAACGTCCTTTAGCGGACGTGGTCTTTGTATGTTGAAAACAGACGCTTAACGCGACACCTCAGGTATGAGGTAGAGCGTAATAAAATATTATAATAATACGTTATAAGAATTTAAATAGGGGATGTGAGCACTCCCACCCTAGAAAATTTTGAGATCTCTCTCTCTCTGGTCGAAACACAGTGAACTCCTCTCTCGAACCGAATTTTTTATCGGAAGCTCCCTCTCAAACATTTGTGGGTAAGTGACATCGTCTTTCTGAAAAATAGTCTATTTTTAATAAATAGTGATATTTCTGTCTAGGATCTTTATTTTATTAGTTTATGTATAAGTGACATCATTGTCTCGAAAAATAATCCATTCTTTTTAAAAATAAAATGAAATAATTATTTCTGCTTATTATCATGAATTTTAGGCACGATAAATTTTATGCGCACACGACCTCATTATCTTGAAAAATAATCTTTTTAATAAAAATTGTGATATTTTATCTATGTTAGAAATTTTGAATGCTGTAAATTAGAAAAATAAATTTATTTATTTTTCTTGTCTATTGTTAGAAATAAATGTGATATTTCTGCTGTTAGTAAAATTGTGATATTTCTTTCTACTGTTTTGAATATTTAGACATTGAAAAATTCATGTGCAAATGATTGCCTTATTATTTAAAAAATGACATTTTTGCAATTGATTATAGTATTGTTGTGAAATGTTTATTTGTGGATTGATATCCCATAAATTGTGATAATTTTGTATTCTTGAATTTCTATAAGAGTGTTTCTATACATATTAAATTGGAAATTATGCTAGAATGCCTTTACAAACTGCTACCTTTCTAAATTTGAGCCCAAAATATTTGATTGGTTATTTTTGAAATGTTATAGAGAGTGATTGTTATTAATGGTTTAAGTGAAATTCATATTAATGATTTCAGTGATATGTTGAGTACATGATATTGCTGCTTTCGAATGTTTAAAGAGATTTAGAAATAATTTAAGTATGCAAGTGGACTCATCCGGTTCACCGGTGAGGTATAAGTGGACCTATCTGGGATGCCGGTAGGGATTAAGTGGACTCATCCGGTACGCCGGTGAGGTATAAGTGGACCTGCAGGGATTAAGTGGACCTATCTGGGACGCCGATAGGGATTAAGTGGACCCATCAGGACGCTGATGGGGTATATAGGTGACCTACTTGGGACGCCAGTAGGGTACTTTGTGAAATCCTTTGAATTATGTACGGCCGTTAAAAGTGTTTTAAGCATTTCAATTACTCGGATTATACTTAATTATGCATTTATTGAAAGTGAAACTGTTGATGCATTTTTGTTAATAGATCTCCTTTAAGAAAATATTGATATCTTTCAATCGTGATTATTTTTAGGAATATGATGATCACTTACTGAGTAGCCAAACTCATCATACTATGGTAAACATTTTTCAGGATAACTGCGGATTCATTTTGAGTGCTAGTCAAGATCAACCTTGGAAGATACTGTTGTTGTGCTAGCTTTCTTTATTTACTTTATAAGACCTCGCCACTGTAAATTTGTCCTATCAATAGATGTATATATGTTTTATCTGTCACATCTCAGGAATAACAGTATTGTAAATTCTTGGGGTGTGACAATTATGGTATCAGAGCAATAGGTTTAAGATCCTTAGGAAATTTAAAAAGAATGTACTTAAAATCACATTTATTGTGTGTACAGATCGAGATAAAGTCAAGATCCAGAATAGCTAAAGCCAATACGGAAGGAATTCACAAAGCCTTGGAAAATATGGTTGCTCTAATGCAGTATCAGATGGAAAACAACAATCCACCCAGGCAGTCAGTTACAGGAAATGGTGGGAGCAATATCGAACAATTTAAGAAATTAAACCCACCTTCTTTTAAGGGTGCTGTAAACCCACTGGAAGCCGAGGGATGGATTATGCTATTGAAAAAAATATTCAAGGTTATGGAATGTCCTGATGACAGGAAGGTGGCCTTGGCAGTTTTTATGTTAGAAGGTGACGCACAACGCTGGTGGCGAATGGCAAAAGGAGTATTGGTCAAAGAAAATAAAGCCTTGACTTGGGAAGTATTTCTAGAGGCATTTAATGAAAAGTATTTCCCAGATTTTATTCAAGACCAAAAAGAAATGGAATTTCTAGAATTAATCCAAGGAAATAGGACAATAGCACAGTACGAGGCCAAGTTTACTGAATTAACCAGGTTTGCACCACATATGATTAACAATGAGGCAAGAAAGGTGAAGAAATTTGAAAGGGGTCTCAGGCCAGCTATTAGAAGCAGAATATCAGTCTTGAAATTAAGAACTTATGCTGAAATAGTGGATCGTGCCCAAATTGTCGAAAAAGATTTTGAAGATTACCAAAAGACGAAAAATCAGAACAGTCATGTTAAACCTACATCATCTAATCGACAACAGTTTGAGAGGCCAAACAAGAAGCCAAGGCCCTCGCCATTTCAAAACCCAATAGAACGATGTAGAAAATGTGGGAACAATCATGGATCAAGCCCTTGTTATTGGAATACCGGAGCCTGTTTTAAATATGGAAAATTGGGACACCAGATTAAACAATGTCCTAGCTTACAGACACAACAGCTTCAAAAACAGGGAGAGATAGCTCCAAAGCCTCAGATGAAGGGAAGAGTATTTGCGATTACCGAGCAAGACGCTCAGGCCTCAAAATCGGTGATCCAAGGTACTCTTACTATCTTCCAAAAAGTAGCTCATGTTTTGATTGATCCTGGATCTACTCATTCATTTGTGTCACAACACTTTGCATGCCACTTAAAGGTAGAACCAGAACAATTAGAATACATTCTAGAGGTAGCCACACCGCTGGGAGATTCAATTAACACCAATATAATGTACAAATCATGTGTAATAAAGATAGAAGAAAAGGAACTGTTGGTTGATTTAATACTCCTAGAAATTCAAGATTTTGATGTAATCTTAGGCATGGATTGACTTTCTGCATACCATGCAAGTATTGATTGTTATAAGAAAATTGTTACTTTTAGTATTCCGAATCAACCAGTATTTTACTTCAATGGTGTCAAAGAAGACTCCCCATCATATTTAATCTCTTGTATTCGAGCTAATCGCCTCCTTCGAAAAGGATGTCAAGGCTTTCTTGCCTATATCAAAGAAGATAAGAAGGAAGAAATAAATTTGGATACCACTCCGGTTATCCGAGAATTTCCCGACGTTTTTCCTGAAGAATTGCCAGGATTACCGCCGAATAGGGAAATTGAATTCTCCAATGAATTAGTGCCAGGGGTAGCACCAATTTCTAAGGCACCTTACAGAATGGCTCCTACAGAACTTAAAGAACTGAAACAACAATTGGAAGAATTATTAGATAAAGGTTTTATCAGGCCCAATGTGTCACCTTGGGGTGCTCCAGTACTGTTTGTCAAAAAGAGAGATGGGACTATGAGATTGTGTATTGATTATAGACAGTTGAACCAAGTGACAGTGAAAAATAAGTATCCATTACCTAGAATTGATGATTTATTTGATCAATTACAAGGATCACAAGTGTTTTCAAAAATTGATCTTAGATCTGGATACCATCAGCTTAAGATTAAAAGTGAAGATGTACTCAAGACACCTTTCAGAACAAGGTATGGCCATTATGAATTTTTAGTCATGCCTTTTGGATTAACCAATGCACCGGCTGCATTTATGGATTTGATGAATCGAATCTTTAGGCCCTTTTTGGATAAATTTATTGTGGTATTCATCGATGATAATTTAATTTATTCCAAGAATCAAAAGGAACATGAGCAGCATGTAAGAATGGCATTGCAAATATTAAGAGAAAATAAATTGTATGCCAAACTTAGTAAATGTGAATTTTGGCTTGAACAAGTAACATTTTTAGGACATGTCATATCAAAGAAAGGTCTATCAGTTGATCCTTCAAAGGTTGAAGCCGTTGTTAAAAGGAAACAACCAAGTAATGTGATTGAAGTTCGAAGCTTTTTGGGATTGGCAGGAAATTACAGAAAATTTGTAGAAGGATTTTCTCGAATTGCAACCCCATTGACTCGATTGACACAGAAAAATGTCAAATTTGAATGGACAAGTGAATGTGAAGAGAGTTTTCAAGAACTAAAAGTTCGTTTAACTTCAGCACCTATTTTAACTATTCCTGAGGGAGTGGGGGATTTGTGATTTATAGTGATGCTTCACATAAAGGTTTGGGCTGTGTATTAATGCAATATGGGAAAGTAGTGGCATATGCATCCAGACAGTTGAAAGAATATGAGAAAAAATATCTAATTCATGATTCGGAGCTAGCCGCAATAGTATTCGCTTTGAAAATATGGAGGCATTATCTATATGGTGAGTAATTCGTAATATACACGGATCATAAGAGTTTGAAATACCTTTTCTCTCAGAAGGATTTAAATATGCGGCAGATAAGATGGATGGATTTCTTAAAAGATTATGATTGTACAATCCATTATCATTCAGGAAAAGCTAACGTTGTGGCAGACGCTCTAAGTAGAAAATCAACGGGAGTCTTAGCTCATCTAATGATCCAAGAAATGCGATTGTTAAAGGAAATAGTGGATTGGCATCCAACTCCGTCCATTAATGGTGTGGTAAGTATGATTGCCAATATTAAGGCGAAACCCCAATTAATCCAACAGATTCGATTGGCACAAAAGAAAGACCCTCAGCTTATAACAATTATAGAAGAGGTGAAGCAAGGAAAGAGAGATGAATTCTCTATATGCAATGAGGATTTGCTAAAATTCAAGGGTCGGGTTTGTGTCCCGAATGACGAGAGTGTAAAGAAAGCTGTCTTAGAAGAAGCACATCATTCTCGTCATACAATACATCCCGGAAGTATTAAAATGTATCAAGACCTGAAGAAAACCTTTTGGTGGAATAATATGAAAAAAGAGGTAGCACTATTTGTGTCTAAATGCCTAACATGCCAGCAAGTAAAAGCTGAACATCAAAGGCCTGCTGGGTTGTTGCAGCCTTTACCGGTGCCAGAATGGAAATGGGAGCACATCTCTATGGATTTTGTCTCTGGCTTGCCTAGAATAAATTCAGGACATGATAGCACTTGGGTCATTGTGGACCGGTTAACCAAAGCTGCCCACTTTCTACCGATTCGCACGACGTACACTTTGGATCGACTGGCTCAACTGTACATTAAGGAGATAGTGCGGTTGCATGGAGTTCCTGTCAGTATTGTATCGGACAGGGATACTCGGTTTACTTCTAAATTTTGGGCTAGACTACAGTACACCTTTAGTACTGCTTTTCACCCCCAACTGATGGACAATCGGAGAGGACCATCCAAACCTTGGAAGATATGCTGAGGGCCTGTGTTATTGACCTTACAGGAAGCTGGAATGACCATTTACCCCTGATTGAGTTTGCTTATAATAATAGTTTCCAAGCCAGTATTCAGATGGCACCATATGAAGCCCTGTATGGAAGGAAATGCAGGTCACCCATATGTTGGGACGAGGTTGGTGAAAGAAAGCTTTTGGGGCCCGAAATTGTCAAGATAACCACAGATAAAATAACATTAATTCGTGAAAGGCTCAGGACAGCTCAATGTCGGCAAAAGTGTTATGCCGATAACCGAAGGAGAGATCTTGAATTTGAGGAAGGTAATCGAGTTTTCCTAAAAATCTCACCAATAAAGGGTATAATGAGATTCGGCAAGAAAGGAAAGTTGAGCCTACGTTACATCGGACCATTTGAAATCCTGAAAAGAATCGGAGGAGTCGCTTATAGACTTGCCTTACCACCCGAATTGGCAAATGTCCATAATGTCTTTCATGTATCTTCACTACGAAAATATCAGCCCGACCCGTCCCATATCTTAAAATATGAACCTTTACCGATCAGGAAGGACCTATCCTTCATTGAGCAGCCAACTTTGATACTGGATAGAAGGGTGCAAGTGTTGCGTAACAAGGAGATTCCTTTGGTCCGTGTATTATGGCAGTACCATTCAAGAGAAGAATCGACTTGGGAACGAGAAGACGAAATCAGAGAAAAATACCCCTATCTTTTTCAGTAATCAGGTACACGAATTTAGAGGACTAAATTTCTTCAAGAGGGGAAGAATCTAACAATCCTAAAATTTCAAAAAAAAAAAAAAAAAAAAAACGGAGAAAAGATGCTTTTAAATAGGTGATGGTCTGTTTGAGTATGATGGTCCTTGGGGACCATCACTATTTTCAAAAACTTTTACTTAGTTTAAAACTTTTGCTGCTGCTTTTGTTTGCTGCCTTTGCAGTTGCTGCTCGCTGCTGGCAACGTCCTTTAGCGGACGTGGTCTTCGTATGTTGAAAACTGACGCTTAACGCAACACCTCAGGTATGAGGTAGAGCGTAATAAAATATTATAATAATACGTTATAAGAATTTAAATAGGGGATGTGAGCACTCCCACCCTAGAAAATTTTGAGATCTCTCTCTCTCTGGTCGAAACACAGTGAACTCCTCTCTCGAACCGAATTTTTTATCGGAAGCTCCCTCTCAAACATTTGTGGGTAAGTGACATCGTCTTTCTGAAAAATAGTCTATTTTTAATAAATAGTGATATTTCCGTCTAGGATCTTTATTTTATTAGTTTTATGTGTAAGTGACCTCATTGTCTCGAAAAATAATCCATTCTTTTTAAAAATAAAATGAAATAATTATTTCTGCTTATTATCATGAATTTTAGGCACGATAAATTTTATGCGCACACGACCTCATTATCTTGAAAAATAATCTTTTTAATAAAAATTGTGATATTTTATCTATGTTAGAAATTTTGAATGCTGTAAATTAGAAAAATAAATTTATTTATTTTTCTTGTCTATTGTTAGAAATAAATGTGTTATTTCTGCTGTTAGTAAAATTGTGATATTTCTTTCTACTGTTTTGAATATTTAGACATTGAAAAATTCATGTGCAAATGACTGCCTTATTATTTAAAAATTGACATTTTTGCAATTGATTATAGTATTGTTGTGAAATGTTTATTTGTGGATTGATATCCCATAAATTGTGATAATTCCGTATTCTTGAATTTCTATAAGAGTTTTTCTATACATATTAAATTGGAAATTATGCTAGAATGCCTTTACAAACTGCCACCTTTCTAAATTTGAGCCCAAAATATTTGATTGGTTATTTTTGAAATGTTATAGAGAGTGATTGTTATTAATGGTTTAAGTGAAATTCATATTAATGATTTCAGTGATATGTTGAGTACATGATATTGCTGCTTTCGAATGTTTAAAGAGATTTAGAAATAATTTAAGTATGCAAGTGGACTCATCCGGTTCGCCGGTGAGGTATAAGTGGACCTATCTGAGACGCCGGTAGGGATTAAGTGGACTCATCCGGTACGCCGGTGAGGTATAAGTGGACCTGCAGGGATTAAGTGGACCTATCTGGGACGCCGATAGGGATTAAGTGGACCCATCAGGACGCTGATGGGGTATATAGGTGACCTACTTGGGACGCCAGTAGGGTATTTTGTGAAATCCTTTGAATTATGTGCGGCCGTTAAAAGTGTTATAAACATTTCAATTACTCGGATTATACTTAATTATGCATTTATTGAAAGTGAAACTGTTGATGCATTTCTGTTAATAGATCTCATTTAGGAAAATATTGATATCTTTCAATCATGATTATTTTTAGGATTATGATGATCACTTACTGAGTAGCCAAACTCATCAAACTATGGTAAACATTTTTCAGGATAACTGCGGATTCATTTTGAGTGCTAGTCAAGATCACCCTTGGAAGATACGGTTGTTGTGCTAGCTTTCTTTATTTACTTTGTAAGACCTCGCCACTGTAAATTTGTCCTATCAATAGATGTATAAATGTTTTGTCTGTCACATCTCAGGAATAACAGTATTGTAAATTCTTGGGGTGTGACATTGGTACTCTCTGGGTGCACAATTTAATGGGAGTGGTGTGCTTCTTCTAAAATAGCCCGTTTTATACCATAATCATTTGGAACACATATCTGATCGTTGAACCTTACTAGATCTGCTAATAGAGAAACTATCTTTTCTCCCCAGCTTTATTTTCATGACATGAGGATCCTCTTTCTGTGCCTTAAGAATTTGTTGAAAGAGCTGGGGCTCCAACCTTATACCAGCAGTCATTCCTACCCCATTTCCAAGGGGTGGATATGGGTGTCATTTCACTGCATCTTCTATCAGTTTCATTTGTCGAAACATCAGATGTGTTGTTGATGCCACCGACTTCCGACTCAAAGCGTTAGCTACTACATTAGTTTTTCCCGATTGGTAATTGATGATACAATCATAATCATTCAGTAGGTTCATCCATCTTCTTTGCCTCATGTTCAACTCTCTCTAGGAAAACAGATACTTGAGGCTTTTATGGTCTGTAAATATCTTAAACTGGGCCCCGTAGAGATAATGTCTTCATATTTCTAAAGCAAAAACTACCGCTGCGAGTTCCAAGTCATGAGTAGGGTAGTTTTTCTCGTACGGCTTTAACTGCCTGGAGGCATAAGCTATGACCTTTCCTCGCTGCATCAACACACATCCAAGCCCTTTAAGTGAGGCATCAGAATATACCACAAAATCTTCGTTTCCTTCGGGCAAGGTTAGTATCGGGGCTATAGTCAATCTCCTCTTCAATTCCTGAAAACTCTTCTCACAATCAACTGACCATAAAAAATTCCCCTCTTTCTGAGTTAGGCGGGTCAAAGGGAGCGCTATCTTTGAAAACCCTTTAACAAAGCGCCTATACTATCCAGCCAGTCCCATAAAACTGCGGACCTCAGTCACATTTGTCGGTCTTCCCCACTTCAGAATAGCTTCAACCTTACAAGGATCAACTACGACCCCGTCCTTAAAAATAATGTGCCCAAGGAAGGACATGCTACTGAGCCAGAACTCACTCTTCCCCAACTTGGCATACAATTTTTTTGTTTTCAGGGTTTGGAGGACTGTTCTTAAGTGCTACCCATGCTCTTCTAGGTTTATTGAATATATCAAAATATCATCTATAAAGACTACCACAAAATCATCCAGAAATGATCTAAACACCCTATTCATCAAATCCATAAAGACTGCCGAGGCGTTGGTTAATCCAAATGGCATTATAGAGAACTCATAGTGGCCATACCGGGTTCTAAATGGGGTCTTAGGGACTTCCCCTTCCTTGACCCGTAGTTGATGATAACCCGATCGGAGGTCAATTTTAGAAAATACTTGGGCCCCTTGTAGTTGATCAAAAAGGTCATCAATTCTAGGCAAGGGGTACTTGTTCTTTATAGTGACCTGGTTCAGCTGTCTGTAATCCATAAAAAGTCTTAAAGATCCATCTTTCTTTTTCACAAACAGGACCGGTGCACCCCAAGGTGACACACTAAGTCGAATGACCCTTTTTCGAATAATTCTTGCAATTGCTCCTTTAAATCTTTCAATTCAGAAACCACATCTATTTCAAACTCTATCTATCTGACTAGAGGTGGAGAGGTTAACTCTTCGAAAAAACTTTCGGATACTCCCTCACCAATGGTATCTCCTCCGACTTGGACTGGACATCCCGATTTTCTAGTACATATGCCAGATACCCAACACATCCTTTGGCTAATAAGTGGGAAGCCAGAAGGGCCGAGATAAGGTGTATAGGGAAAACATCTTTAATACCAACAAAATTCAACTCAGGTAAATTTGGGCGTCTGAAGGTCACAGTTTTATAACAATTTACTGTAGCATAATACGTGGACAACCAGTCCATGCCCAAAATTATATCAAAATCTTAAATGCTTAGCAATATTAAGTCTATAGGCAAAATACATCCTTCAACCAGAACTTCACAGTGTTTATAAACAGTATCAGTTTCTATAGACTGCCACATAGGTGTACCAACAACCAATATCCAATTAAGCAATGCAGGTTTGACATTTATGTGGCATGCAAAGTGAGGTGCAACCAAAGAATGCATGGATCAAGGGTCAATCAGAATTTTAGCTTCCCAACCATAGACAGGGAGCGTACCTCTAATAACTGAAGTTGATGCCTTAGCCTCCTGCTCAGTGAGAGCAAATACCCGACCTTGAGTCTTGGGTCGGTTTTCAGGTCCCCTCACTGGGCAATCTCTAATTTGGTGGCCCGACTTGCCACATCTAAAACATGCCCCAGTCTTCCTACAGTAATCGGTCGCCGAATGGTTATCCTTCCCATAGTGTGGGCACATCTGGCATCAACCCACTCTTACATCACCTGCCATGATTTTTAGATCTTCCTGCCCCCTCGGATTTTCTCCTCCCCTAAGGCTCCTCTTAAGTCGTGGACAAGCTTTCCTCCCTAAATTTCCAAACTGAGCTGGTCTCATCTTCCAGTTTCCCCAAACTTGGGATCCTTCACAGTCCCTTTCAATTTTTATAGCTAAGTCTACCAAAAGGGAGAAGACCTTCAAATCTGCGGATATTACCTTCCCCCTTATCTCTGACCTAAGGCCCCTCTCAAACTTATTCGCCTTCTACGCCTCGGTATTGATGATGTGGGTGCATACTTTGATAACTCCGCAAACTTGGTTGCATACTGTTCCACAGTTAAATTTCCCTGTTGCAGCTTGATAAACTCTACTTCTTTTCTTTCCCTTACTGAATCGAGAAATTACTTCTCGTGGAAGGCTCCAAGAAAGTTTCCCCAGTTTGTTTCCGTTTCTGCTTCTGCCCAAGACTGTTTCGTTTAGCCCCACCAATGCTCAGCGTCCCCTTTTAGCATAAAGGCTTCCAGCCTGACCTTCTGTTCTTCTGTGCATTGCAATACTTCAAAGATCTTCTCCATTTGTTTTCTCCATCTTTCAGCCTTTTCGACTCCCCCAAGCCCTAAGAAGGTTGGAGGAGCCAACCTCTTAAATTTCTCTGTCAAACTACTATCATTTGAGTCAGGGGTAGGGGTAGATGGGGCTGACATAGTTTCCTTCATCATTTGCATCATAGCCCCTAAAGTCCTAACAAACTCCCCGAGGGCATGAATATTTTCGTTACTGGAACTTATATCATTGGCTCTTGTTCTCGGCATCTTCAACCTAAAACAGTTGCACCCAATCACCAACTTACACAAAAACTACTCTAAAGACACTTCTACAACACTTTAAACCAAGAATCCTAACCTGCTGCTCTGATACCATAACTGTCACGACCCCGCACCCCGACCCCCACTGTCCCATACCGGAGGGCGACAGAGTGCAGGATCACAAACACAGAGGTTGCGGATGTCACTCAGGTGGAAGTGGCTCAACGCATAATTTAATTTGGAAGCACAGCAAACCATGAAATAAAGCAAAAACTCATACAAAACAAAATCCAAAACTGAGTAAAATAACACCATTTATATACCTATTCAAACTCAAAAACCTCCTATTACAACAAGTTCAAGGCACAATAGGCCTGATCACAAAAAATCCAGAATCCTTCAAAATACAATTTCACACATCCACCAAAAGAGTCACCAACTGGAACTTTAAGCTTCAAAACAACTGCCACCACCGTCTAGCTATCCACACTAGGGTATCAGATCACACTCTACACAGAGGGGAAAAAGAGTGGTATGAGCTAAAGGCTCAAGAAGAGAGGTCAGCACCCTTCCATTCCAACCTAGATGCACTCCTAAAGGATAACAGACCCACAACTATCACAGTTCATGCAAGATCACAGAATACAATCATACATTAATAGATACAGACAGAGTGAGCAGAAAAAGTCTACATCTCAAAGCTTTCCATATTGCATGAACTAAATGGTCATACATACATATATCACTATCACACAGTCAGAAGCTTGGCTAGGGCATACAGTTCAGACAAACAGAAATTAATAGGGTCTACTCCCAAAGTAGAAGTCACATCAATCAGGCTAAGCCAGTCTTGTAACTTGTGACTTCTACCCTCATTCAGGAAGGACAATGACAAGTGGGGACCCCACTTTGTAATGTCCTCACTCACCCATAAAGTTCCCAACGCACTTTGGGGTTTACGATAGGCTGAAGCCTTGCAAGACACCCCCTGGTGCCGTTAGGCGAGAGGGCGTTACACTACCATTGGAGGACCCAATATGTAATGCCCATAACAGAGTGGGGGGCGCGACCCTCCCAGTTATTTATAGTTACATCTCGACTCCTCTCCTATCATAGGAGTCGAGGTATAGTATATACCCCACTACCAATGGAGGACCCATTGAGTAGTAAGCAATTATCAGAATTACAGTACTCAATGGAGAGCCCATAGTGTAGTGGCCAGAATCACAACCAGAATCATAAGCAGAATCAGATAACATAAATACAGTATCCACTACCAATGGAAGACCCATTGCGTAGTGGCCAGAATCAGAATTATATAGGTATCATACCTAATACAAGCATGCATAAACATTCACTCATTTCAAGAGGTCAAGAACATTCATTGTATCATAAGTATGCGATTTCAGTATCATCTTACAAAAGAATCAAGCCATATTCACCATATCGAAGCATAGCAGATGTATGATCTACTCAATGACTAAGAATTCATTACAATTCTTATCATAAATATGCATGTGCAAGGTGAGACATAACATCCAACTTATGAGGGAAATTTTCTTCTTTTCAATTGCTCTTTCAGAGTGAGTATGAGCCTCCCTCAATCACAGAAAGTATGAAGTTTAATTGAGTATGACCAATTCAGGGCTAATATAGAGTCTTGAGATTCTGAAATGTCATATTGGGGTATGTTTCTTAATCTGAGATATAAACATCAATTTTATACGGATTTTCAATATAATTCCAAACAAACTTTCAAGTTAACATTCTTAGCTTTCATGTGATAGTAATTTGAGAGCATTTGGACCCCATTTGATCCGTCAAAAGCTTAAAGTAACAAAAGCAATAGTTTTGGAAATTGCTGAGTTTAGTCATCAGTGACGTATTCTCATAATTTGATGTCTAACTCTTGATTTAGAAATAATTTCAAAATGCTTTGAATATGTGAATTCAAATGGACACATAGACCTTTCAAATAAAAGTTGTTTGAAGGAAATTGAACCCCATTTGATTATTTAAAACTTATGAAAGCAAGAACAAAATTTATGTGTTTTCTTCAATCTGTCAACAAATACATGTCCATATACTTTAAAACACAACTCTCAAATTATACTAAATTTGGGCAAGTTAAAACATGAAACTCATAGTAAACTAGTGTATCTTTCAAATGGTTGTGGTTATGAGTAATTTGGATTTCATTTGGCCAAACAAAACATCAGCACAACAGGAATGATATTTCTGAAATCTGCTGAAATTTGATAATAGTGACATGTACTCAGAAACATAAACATAGCTCTCAATCTGTATAGAATTTCAACTGAGATTAAACAGAAAAATCATAGTAGACACACATAAATTTCATTTAAACTGGGTTTTAACTCATTTTGATGTATATAAGTCAATGAAAATTTCAATTTACAAAGCATGCATCTTTCTGGAAAATTGTTGAATTTCATACCCAACTTTTGGCATACTTCAATAGTAACTTTCAAACTAAAATAGGCATTAATGCAATGTTACTTTCAGCTTGAACCAGATTCACAAGGGTGTTTACCCACCGATTTTTATAGCCAACAAAAATGCGTTTAAGGCTTAATCTATCATGCAAATAAGAGGTATAGTCCTGGAAAATCAGGGCTTATTCTAGCATGCTGTCATACATGCTCATGCTTGTATTCAAACAAAAACTATGAAAGCATGGATGCTATAATCCACTTACCTGTGCCAAGAGACCTCCACGTTTACCCAAGCTTCTAATGGTGGTTGAATAGAAAGCCTTAAAATTCGAAGGCCAAGGAAGGTGGCGTGAGGGAGAGAGAGAGAGAGAGGGAGAGAGGGTGTAGCATTTGGATTGAGGTTGGGGCTTAACATGGGTAGGGAGAGGAGGGGTGGCAGCATGCCACAACTAAGTGGCAAACAAGGGGGGGGGGGGGGGGGGAGCGGCACTTGGTGAACAAGGGAGAGGAAAAAGAAGGAAAAGAGGTAGTCCCTTGGACTACACTATTTAATTGTGCATGGTGGTAGCACATCACGCATAGTTTTCTACGCGCGGTGTTTCTCCTATGCTGTCCACTCGCCTATGAAAAGGAATATGCTGAAAAAGTTCGGGCCCTAACACCCAACCCCTCTCTCCCTCCATATTTGCCCTTGTGTCTACATTAAGCTATGATATGGATTGTACCCATATTGTCCCCTTTTACTAGTTCATATGTTTTGACCAATGGCATTGGGATCTGCATTCGTAGGGACCTTGCAATTTTATCTGTCCCACCGAAATTAGGTTTTCTTATGGACCTTACAATTTTCCATATGGTCTTGACTGGATTTACCTATTGAACCTCTAATTCTCCACTGCTGAACCTTCAAATCCTTAATCAATCCTCAATTCACCATTGAACTTTTTAAGCCCTAGTCAACCACCTATGAAAATTGAGTAAACTAGGGTTCACTGCATCAAACAATGAGAGAGAGGGGTAATACGGAGGGAGAGAAAGAGTGTGATTGGGTAATACACGAAGAGAGAGAGGGAGAGAGAAGGGCCTTGGGGGGAGTAGAGGGAGACGTTTGGGGGATGAGAGAGAAATGATAGGTTTAAAAAGGTTTGTCATTTTATAATTTGTTTGGGTTATAAAAATAGAATTAAAGTGGTAAAAGTTAGTCTAGAGAGTAGAAGATATAAAACCTAGAATTTTTATGGCCCAATATATGTTTTGAAATCTTGGGTCTGTAGAGATATAAAACTTAAAAATAGGGGATGAAAATAATTTTCCCTCAAAAAATAGAAAAAAAAATTACAAGAAAATTACCAAGCCAACTCAAAATCACAATATCAACTGGGGATGTTGTTGGGTAAAATAGTGGAACATAAACTTAATAGGAGTGTGGTCCCTTGTGGACCATACTAAGCAAACGATGTTTGCTGATACCGGACTGTGCTTGACAGTCTAGGCCAGTCAATTGGGAAAAACTCATGTTATCGAGACATAGAATATAAACCGATAATGAATCTAATGGGTCATCCCTTGATGAGGTCAGAATAAGCCCAGATGAGTGAGCTAAGGGACTGTGTGACCCTTGTGTGTGATGGTGGCCTTCAAAAATGGGGGCTAAAGCGTCATCCATGTATCATCACACGACATGCATATTGATAAACCGTTTCGGGAAAGCAAGCCCCCTTTTAGAGTGAAACGTATGTATATGCGATAGATACCCCTATGCGTCATAGGAGCTATGGTCGGATCTGGTCTAAGTGACATTGGCCCGTCTTTAGGGAAGAACTAAAAATCCACAGACCGGGATTACGACCCCTTGACTCATCAGCCAA